>NW_006442109.1:26607222-26732272 GCF_000325575.1 Pteropus alecto | reverse complement strand
AGAGGAAGGAAGGAAGGAAGGAAGGAAGGAAGGAAGAAAGGAAGGAAGGAAGGAAGGAAGGAAGGAAGGAAGGAAGGAAGGAAGGAAGGAAGGAAGGAAGTTTTTAGCAGTGTGCCTGGTGAGATAACCCCAATAAATAGCTTTCTCTGGCACCCTAGAGGGCAGATTTCAAGCAAGTTCCAGATAACAGCTTTTTAGCAAATTCTACCAGTGTGGCATCAGAGCAACTTCCTGCCATCCAATGAAGGATGAACACACCCTCTTCAACAAGGTCAGGATGTCAGCCCTGGGGTCAGGGCTGGGGGAGCTCTTTGCTTGGATGCTTAATATCAGCTACACTTTATTTTTGCTATTCCTGTATTCTTTACAGTTGTTTCAACTTCTTACCAGTCAATCCCATGCTATTCCAATTCCATGTTACAGGTAATAATTCTTTGTATCATCTTTCCCTGTTCAAATTACTGTGTAGTTTCTCTCTACTGATTGAACCCAAATAGATGTTTTGTCCTTTACCACTCAACTGACAAAGGGCCACTTCTTCCTTTTTTTGTCTTTTTTCTTCCCCAGAAGCTGTGTGTTTTGAATCATACATATTTTTACCTCCCTGTAGTTCATGATCTGATCTACTTGGATATTTTTTAGTACCTTTGTTCTTAGGATGCGTTTAGTCTTTCTGGTGTTGGTTTTAGATGAACCTTAAGCCCCACTGCCAATTCTCCTCTACCTTATAGTTTTTACTGATCTGCCTTTATAAAGCCTTGTGGTAGGGTTGGGTGAGACAGGACCATAAGAGATACCACAAAAGGACTTGGTGTTTTTCTCTTTTTACTTAGTTCTTTTGAAGTTTGGAGATCCTTTGTTTTGAGGACATGGTTTTGGTGTAGTTTTATTTTTCCTTTCCTGTTATTCTGTCTTATTTTAGGAGGAAACATTGGAAGATAGGAACTTATACTATCTTCATTGACTTTAGCTATCTTGAAGTCCGATCACCTGATTTGTAATTTTGAGGTTTATCTACTAACAACAATCAGAGGAGGAGGACAAAAGCACTAAAACAAGAATCAAAATTTCGAGAAGGGCTCAAGCTCTGTGACTAATATTTATCTAAAATCAGATGATTCACTCAGCGCTAGGGTTATTCCTTATTTGTAAAATGGGGTAGCTGGACTAGAGCAATGGGTCCCAAACTCAGATAAGCATGAGAAACATTTTTTACATATGGACCTCTGTGCCACATCCCTAGATTCTGATTCAGTAAGTCTGGGGAAAGTCCTACAAATAGATATTTTAAATAAACGTCTATATTGATTCTGATGTAGCTAGTCAGGGTCCCACATCTAAGAACTCTTAGACAAGCTAATCGAGGATAACATGTCTAGTTATATGAGTCCATGGTGAGCTTTTCTGATTCAGTAAGCTCTAGTGACCCCATCTTTCAATATAAAATCAAAGCAATGGATTAGTGATAAAATGTCCCAATTAGCTCACGTTTTCTGAGGATTTTTTCCTATTGACTTTTTTAAACACCAGTTTAAAGCAACCAGACCAGGTAAAAATGGGTTGGAAAAAAAAAACACCCCCCACTCCCCCACAAAAAAAAAATTTTAAAAAACTAAAGCAATTGCATTAAATGCATGTAGAGAAAATATTAAAAACAAAAAACCAAGAATAATATGGAAATACACCATAACCTGTTTCCAATAAACTTAAGCACAGTATAGTTACATGTAATTGTGGCTCATTCTTTCCAGAGTCCCAAATATTCTTTAGAAGTAAATGTAACAAATGCCCCTTCTCATTTTGAAAAAAACCTATTGTAAATTTGACATCAAGTCACACAAGCTCTAAGCTCCTGTTTCACAATATGTTCTACAAATACTTTTTAAGAAAAGTAAATCTGAACAAAGGCATATACATGAGCAATATTAATTCAAGAAATCCATAGGCTTTTCCCTATGTCTTAGCATTTGGTAATCTGAGGGAATCTGGATGAAATAATTTCTGCTAATATAACGCATCCAGGAAAGACTGCTAAATGAGCTGTTTAAGACATACCCGATTGCCGCAGGGGTTAAGCGGGTATGCAGTTGAGGGGTGGTAGAAGTAGTGGTGGTTGTTAGGGAGCCATCAGTTCCAGTCTTCTCCCAGTCAAAAGGGTCACTCTCAATTACTCCAAAGGTTTTGATGCTGTTGTCAAACACAGATGTAAGAAGCTAAACCACAAAGAAAAAAAACTAGAGTGAGCCAACAGTAAACACAGTCACTTTATTTTATAAGAGAAAGCACCCCAGATTCATAAATTAATTTTGTAGTATAATCAAAAAAAATAAACAACTTGATGATATACATAAGGAAATCTGAATATGGACTATACGTGAATGATGATATTAACCTGATTTTTCTCAGTTGAGGCATCGGTTTGTAGTTCTGTAGTACAATGTCTTTGTTCTTGGAAACTACGTAATAAAGCGTCACATCTAAATCCTACTTTCAGATGATGTGGCAATAGAAAATGTGTGTTGTATGCATGTGTTTATTAAGTTTCAACCATCTATGTGATCCTTTTTGTCAAAAAGGGGCATTTTTATATGCTTCAACTTAAATAGGTGACCAGTGTTAACAGTGGGTATGTCTAGGTTAAGGGGTATACAAAAGTTCTTTGTGCTTTCCTCCAATTTTTTTGTAGATTTGGAAAGTTTTTTAACTCTGTGTTGTTTAAAAACAAAAATAACTGAAATTATGCATAATATAAATCAGATAATAATTTCATATTATGCATTATGAAATTATGCATAATATAAATTATGCATTTATATGCATTTATTTTTGTCTTTAAATTCCAAAAGTATGACGTGATCTTGAAGAAGATCTCACAAAGACCTCCCTTTACTGTGCCTGACAGTACACGCCATTTTTAGTTTTATGATTATGGCTTCATTCTCTCTTCATCATTTCTCTTACTCTGTTAGTATCCTATCCTCAGACATTCATCTTATACATTTCCCACTCCAGACCTGAAATCAGCACTTCCTCACTGGAAGATTTTGTGAAGGTTTGTTTTAGGCTTTAAAAAGATTACTCTGACTTTCAAGTGGAGAACAGAGGCCATGAACAGGGATGGAGATGCGGGTGCTAGGAACAGATGACCAGTTGGAGGCTACTGATGCTGAACCAGCATGGTAACAGTGGAGGTGATAAGAAGTGACAGGATTTGGATATAATTTGTAGAGCCAACAGAGTTTACCGATGGATTAGATGAAAGCT
The DNA here is from genome assembly GCF_000325575.1 of Pteropus alecto. Taxonomy (NCBI): domain Eukaryota; kingdom Metazoa; phylum Chordata; class Mammalia; order Chiroptera; family Pteropodidae; genus Pteropus; species Pteropus alecto. Next base: position 26,729,008 of record NW_006442109.1, on the reverse strand, counting down.
GTGAGAATAAAAAAAGAATAAAGAATAATTTAGATTTCTGTCCTGAGCCACTGGGTAAATGGTGGTACCATTTACTGAGATGAAAAGCAGTGGGTTTGAGGATTGGGATATTGAAATTTTTATGGAGTTTAGGGAGGAATAGAGAATACAAATTTGATAGTCATCAGCATATAGATATTAATAGGTATCATTTAAAGTTAAGATTGGATGATCATGTAAGAGTAGGTAGCAAAGAGGCCCAAGGGCTAAGGCCTAGGGCACGCCAACATTTAGATGGAAAGAAAAAAAGGACTCAGCAAAAAAAACCAGTGAAGTGGGAAAACCAAGTATTTGGTGTTCTAGATGCCAAGTGAAGACATTGTCTCAATAAGAAGATTGAGCCAAACACTATTGATTGTAAATTTATAGTTATTTCTGATTATTTGATTGATTTCTCTCTTTCACCCAGACAGTAAGCTCCAAGAGGCTGGTATATATCTGATCTTGCTTATCACTGTATCTAACACAATGCCTTATATATAAGAGTGAAATATTGTGATCTATAAGATATACATATATATATCTTCAGGGTTCCTGGCTTACAGCTCCCCAAACCCTTGGAATTTCCTGAGAGATAAGAGCAATGGGAGCATCTTTTGTTCTAATATTTGGTCTTTAGTCCTCAGTTCCTAGAATGACTTCAGAGCCATAAAAGTGACATGGGTGTCTTGTTATTTATAAGAAGCCCCTTCCCACCACAACTAGGTTTATGTTAATGAGGTGATTTTGGAAAGTACCTAAGGATGAGGGCTGATCCCTGGAAGAACCAACTCTGTGAATAGAGGGTTGTAACTTTCAGTCCCATCTCTTGGGCCTCTAGGGGAGGGGATAGGTGGCTAGAGTTTGCATCAATCACCAATGGTCAATAATCAAGCCTATATAATGAAGCCTCTATAAAAACCCAAACTGACAGGGTTTCGAGGGCTTCTGAGTTGGTGAACACACGGTGGAGTTGATAAGAGTGGTTCCCTCAAAGAGGGCATGGAAGTTCTACGCCCTTTCCCTATACTTTGCCCTACGCATCTCTTCCATCTGGTGTTTCTGAGTTACACCCTTTGTAATAAACAGTAATCTAGTGAGAAAACTGGTTTTCCGAGTTCTATGAGCTGTTCTAGCAAATTAATCAAACCCAAGCAGGGTACTGTGGGAACCTCTTATTTATATCCAGTCAATCAGAAGTACAATTGACAACCAGGACTTGTGATTGGCAACTGAAGTAGAGGATGTGGGGCTGAATCCTTAACCTGAGGAATCTCATGCTCACTGTCTCCAGGTAGATCATGTCAGAATCAATTTGAATTGTAGGACATCCAGTTGGGCCTCAAAAAAACCAACCCATGTTGAAATTCTGAGTACAGAATCCTTAAATAATTACTCTAAAACATTTCAAGAATAAATGTTTCTTTGTAATAATATTTACTGATTCACATGACACTATCTTTAAGTCCCAAAGAAAAAATTATAAATGTAGAAAAGGAAACTAGAAACATAAAAGGTATTGGAAAAGACACAGTTGTAAAACCTGAGAATCTTCATCTTGGTTATATTTTTGTTGATGTTAAGTTACCTAAGTTATAGCTTAGACTTCCCCAAACTGTTAGAGATAGAGGACTACTGAAAACACAGCGGAGAAAGATAGATTGAGTCTCAGCATATAAGAATTGAAGTGGCAGACCTTAGATCTCTCTCCTGACTCAAGAAATCGAGGTTCTCACAGAGCAAGATGTGTGCTTCCTGAAAGGTAGAGTCCCTGCCAATGAGGCAGCAACTGCCTTGCACTATGAGCACTCAGACAGCTACTGCTAAACGCTGTTCCTGAACTGGGCTGCAATAAGGATGATCCTAAACAGTTTTTATGCCAGGTGTCCTTTTATCATGGAATTACCTACCTTCTTATAATTATCATAGTATTGTATGTCTTAGAAAATGTAGCATATGCCATTGGGCCTCAAGTAAGAAAGTTTGTTACTATGATTGTGATCACTAGAGCCCAAAAGCAGGAGACAGAAGGATGGAGGGCACAAAACAAAACAAACAGAAGGAAAGCTAAAAAGCACTGAGGCACTGAAAAGTCAGACTAGCTAGAGCTTTGTAGATACTTTAAAGAACAAAATAAGTTTCTACTGCAGGACTAGCATGGCTCTAAATTCTAATCTTTGACACATTACAGAAACAGGACAAGTCGAGAACTCTTTCTGGAGCAGGCATAGGGATGGGTAACTGGATTCATTATACCACATTTGGCTTAAATAAATCAAAAAACTCGAATTCAATTTTCATTTAAATAGATTTGAGAACAATATAAACTAGTCACCTTGTAAATCATACACACACACATACACACACACACGTGTACATATTTGTATATATAGAGAAAACTGGTGGTCCTTATCTTTTTTTTTTTTTTACTCAATACAATTGAGGAATAAAACATTTTTCAATCAAACACTTTTTAATCAGAACAGGAACTCACAATGGTGGTAATTCTCAAACTGAAAAGGGGGCAGAGCAAAATCTGAAAAAACCTTTTAAATGATTCTGACATTTTCCCTCTAGAAAGGTGTGTCCCATATCTCTCCACTGAGAATCACTAAAAATCTAGCATACATATTTTGTTTAGTAACATATTTTTAGAAAATATGAACTCATCTAAAGAATCTAGGTTTCTCAAAATAGAGTAACGTGTACCACTAGGGGATGCGATCATATGCCAGAGAGGTTTAAAGTCACCTAATAAATGTGGCACAGCTTCTTAAAAAATTTTACTCAGAGGTAACACATTTAACATGATATTTGATAATGCAGTAAATGCAAAGAAGTTATAAAGAAAAATTCATATGAACCTTTAAGATAAATCAGGAGAATGCAAAAAAACTTAGACTTATGGCCGACACTTTCAGACTGTGTCCAGATCTCTTGAGAAACATGCTCATATTTCGCTGCGAGAGGAGAGACTGGTGAACTAGTGTGAGAAATACTAGGGGCATAACGTCATTAAAAGGTGAATCTTCCTTAAAGGAAAGTAGGAAAGGGGAGGAAAATGGGAAAGAAGACTTTGGGGGGAGAGGGGGATGTGAGAAAGGTCTGGATAAGCAAAAATGCAATACTACTTTTTATTTGGCTACTGTCATGGATTATTTGTGTCAATTTCCCTTCTTCTTGCACTTATAAATAAGAGATAGTCCATTTTCTTTAAACCTAATTCTAATGAGATACACAAATTTTTCTAAAGCAGATTATTCAAGACAAAAAAAAGTATATAAACATCAGGTACTATATCCGGGTAATAAGATTTTGAATAATTTAGATTTTTCATTTTCTGTAATTTCCAAACTTTTATAATAACTATATATTACTTTTAATAATGAGAAAAAAATTTAACTAACAAAAATGCATTATCTAAAATAATTACACACATAAGCATGTGTACTCCACAAAAATGCCTGGTGCTAGCTCCCACCACCAGAAATATCCTCATTCTTTCTAGCAATCAGTCATCTGACATAGACATAATGCCCTAGGGAAGCACCCGTCTCTTCTCTAATCTTTAACACAAAAGCAATCAATAGCTTTATCATATTTACCTCCATATGAAATCCCAGTTTGTCCTCTCAAAGAGAATGCAGACAAAGTCCATACTTTGCAAAAACAATAATTATTTGTAATGTGATGCTGAGGACTCATTGAGAATCCTGATATCTGAATTCTCAGTTAATAAATGGTAAATTCATGGATCAATAAAGCACTTATCCAGCAGAGCACAATGGTGATGCTGGCTTGGCTAATTCAAAGATAGATTATTTACTGCAAAAGAAATTGACTCACTTCCGTGATAAACAGATACAATAGAGGGAAAGAAATGTACGTGTTCTAGATTTCTCTCCTTTTCCAGGAATTTTTAACAGCATCGATGGGGGCGGGGGAGGGGGAGTGAGGAGAGAAATTGCATTGCACCCATCCTTTGGAGAACAGAACCAGAAAATAAGAGAGAGATCAAATAAAAAGACTGTATTTAAGAAGCCCAGAGTTTTAGCTGTTTTTACCATTTATATCAAGATATGGAGGACAACTCACGAGTGCCCCTGGTCGGCTGCCCCAGGGGACCTGAAGCAGTGTAAGGCAGCAGAGTTGCTCAGCCAACAGTGCTGCCTAATACCAACGTCTTCTCTTTCATGTGCTGTAAGCCCATAAGGTAAAGTGGCATTGTTCTAAGCTTCTCTATGCCTCCTAATAATTTAGGTAGGAGAGAAGAGAACTAAAGTGTTAAATCAAGCTATAGTCAGAGACTGGGAGATTTGCCCTGTTCTGCATCACTAACAAGGCCAATTGAAAAGGTAAGCAACATTTTCTTTCTGCCTTAACAGGACAAAGCAGCATAAAGAAAATAGAATTTCTATTAACACAGAAGTAATGTTAAGTAGAATACAAGAATGAAGTGAGATAATTATAAGCAAATGCAGTGTCACTGAGATATGTGTAATACAACTTATGTTTACATGATGCTTTGCAATTTACAAAGCATTCCCACAATTATCTCATTAAAATCCTAACAATACTGTGGGGTGGGTAATTCTACCATTTCACAGATAAGAAAACAGCCATTAAAAGGTCACACAAATGGTATGTGGCAAATCAACTGAAACTGATCTTTTAAGTGCAGCGCTATTTCCATCATAGAAGACTTACAGCCAGTCAGCAGGCAAGGCAAAAACAGCATATAGCTGAAATTATCATTGAAAGCCCGTTAAAATACCCATAAAGTACAGAACAGTAGTTGCACTAGGCATAACCTAGATAAGTTTTTTCTCCAACATCTGAAATAGACTTTTATTTCTTCAGATGAATGTAAATGAAGTAAGCTGGCTGCATTTAGAGGTTATATTGTTCTCAAAAGATTACTACTCCTTTAAACATTAGAATCATGCTCAGTGCAGTCTGATTCTGGATGACTGGACTGCTGTCAATGAGAGAAAGCCTGAGGGAATAGCAGATTCACAAGGGCACTGCACCCTCACTCTCACCATAGGGCATGCATGGTTAACTGAGCCAAAAGGCAGGCAAAATCACATACATATTAAAAAATTTCTATCTCCTGCATATACAGCTGAATTTAAGTGAGTCAAGTAAACAGAAATGTTCTGTGACTCTACTTGTTCTATAGTTATAACAATACCCATTCACTGATTCAGACATACACTGAATGCCTATTGTCCTGGGTGCTAGGAAGGCAAAAGTGAACAAAACACAGTCTTGTCTTCAGAGAGTTTGCATTGAAAAGAAGCAAACATTATATTAAGCAGATTTAATTGAATTTCGCAGACTTTTTAAATGTGTATCATTGTGCTAACTTCTTGAGGAAACTGAGATAAATGTGCAAAGCCCTGGCTCTAAAGGAACTAACTTATCTGGTAAGGAGGCAAAACAAAGTACTGCTGTAAGAGTTTAGCAGAAGAAATCGCTTGTCACGAAGGAATCAGAGGAGACTGAAGAAGCTGGCATCTGAGTTGGGCTTTAATTTCACAAGATAAGCGGGTTTATGAAACGTAGGCGTTCCAGGCAGGGCATGCTAGGAGAAGGGCTGGTAGTCCCATTTGACTGCATTGAGGTGCCCAATATAGCTGGGTCATTTAAGTACAATAGGGAATGAAAGGAGACAATTAAAGGGGGTAGAGTAAGAATTCATCTACCTCTCTCCATCTCTACTGCTTATATCCTAGTCAAGATCATCGCTGTTCTTTGCCTCCTGCCCACGAGGGAAGACTCTATCTCCCAGTATCCCTTGAAGTCAGAATTGAGCCAATGTGAATGGGTTCTGGCCACAGCGGTATATGCTGAAATGTTTAGATCACTTCCAGTCCAGGTCATAAAACCCCTAAGCAAATATCCACACCCATTCTTTCTATGTATTAAAGACAGTAGTGTCAAAATATGGATGGAGGCTGGATGTTCAAGTTACCATTTGAGAGTTGCCTAGGAGAGTTGCCCAACTTAACTACACTGCTATATGACCAAAAAATAAACCTCTGTAATGTTAAGACATTAATTTTTTTATATTTCTTTCTTTCAAAGGCATAGCTCAGCCAATCTCAATACCTTCCTAAGTAGTCTCTAATGTTCCTCTGCCTCATTTGAAAGCACAAGACTGCAAAAATAATCATCTTAAAACATAAACTGGATCACAATGCTCCTGTGTGTTAGATTTCCAAGGCTTCCTGCTGCACTTAGAATAAAACTCAAAGTCCTCAACAAGGACTACAAGGCCCTGCATCATCTAGTCTCCGCCTTTCTTTCCAATCTCATTTCGAACCACTCTCTCCCCTTATTTACTATGTTTCGCCACTTGTCTTCTTTTCTTTCCTTTCTTAAATCAGAGCCTATGCACAAGTTCTTCCTTTTGCTTATAACATTCTTCCTCTTATTTTTGCTCTTCACATGGCTAATGCTGTCTCACTCTTTAGGACTTGGCTTAAATGGCAGCTTTAGAGAAAGACCTTCCCCAACCCGTTTTATGGGAGGCTCCCCCTTGTTAATGCTCTAGCTCAGCCTCTTATTTGTTTGCTTCACAAGCAGCCCATCTTTGCTCTCTGAAAAATTTAACGCCTATGTTATCAGAGTCAGGGGATCCTAAAACAGCTCTAAGTCCTCAAAAAGAGGGAAGCCTGCTGCATTTTGATGTAATCTCTGTTTAATTTTTCTATTCCTAAACCTGGAAAGCATAGTAACAAGATTAATGAAACTTCGTTGGCTTTGAATTTCCTCTCTATCATATTTTTAGCGATGTTGTGGCAGTATAAAGGCTGGCTTGATATACACATTTTAGTCTCAGGCTTACCAGTGGTGTGTATATTTATGGCTTTCATTTGTTTTCTCAACTTGCTAAAAAATGCTTAACATAATCTGAACACTCTAATAAAGATACTTTTTGCGTTCTTATGTCAGGATCGTGTGATCCTACTAATTAACAACAATAATTTCAGATAATTCTTCATATAATTTTTTATTCTTTCACTGCATTTTTCTTAACCAGTCATATTAGTATTTACTTTACAGTGCCTGTTGTGTTTGTAGCCACCTCTCCAAGGAAAGCAGATGGCAAACTGGAGGAAGAATCTGGGCCTTTTTAAATGAGTCATATATATATAGGTTCAGATACTACTTCTGGCACCACTAGTTTTCCCTGGCTTCATGTCTAAACTAAGCCTCTGTAAGACCAGGATAATAGTATCCAGGTATTACTGTGACATTGCTGTGTGCATTATTGTGACAATAATATATAAAGTCATCAAAGGCTCTTCTTTATCCAATCTGATGCTGCTATCCTAATTACCCATTAACTAGTGACAGTGTCACCTACAGGTAGAGTCCTGTGGTGAAATTTAAGGTTGATAAGCTCTTCCTAGGCACCTCTCAGAGGTTTTCCTTTCTCAAAACACTTTAAAAGGATTTATTTAAATTATAAGGTAGCTACATATTTTTATTACTATCTACATTTCTGAAAATGTTGGCCTAGCCCTTTTTTTTAAACCTTTAATTTGAAATACAGTTGACTCTTCAACATCTCAGGGGTTAAGAAGGGTGCTAGCCACTCAGTCAAAAATCCGTGTATAACTTAAGTGGGCCCTCCGCATATGTAAATTCCTAACCATTTATAAGTGGACGTTGGCAGTTCAAACCCTGTTGTTCAAGGGTCAGTTGTAATTAAATATTCATAGGAAACTGCAAAAATAGTATACAGAGAAGTCTCCTTCATTCAGTTTGCCCCAATGGTAATATCTTAAGTAACTAGAGTACAATATCAAAACCAGGAGAATGACAATGGTACTATCCACAGAACTTAATTTCACCAGTTTTACATGCAATTGTGTGTGCGTGTGTATGTGTGTGTGTGTGTGTGTGTGTGTGTGTGTGTGTGATCTAAGCAATTATATCACCTGAGGACATTCATGGCCCAGACTTTCTCAACTCTTATAGTTGCTATGCTCTTTTAGATTTTAATAATAAAAACGATTTCATAATAAGATATCTGCTTTAATCTTGGCTATAATTCTGATAACTTTATCTTTAGTTTAACAGAAAATAGTATCTATAATACATAGCATGTAATAGTATTTAGACTGATAAACATAACACTTTCCAAAAGCAAGTGTCAGCCTTTATTCTATTTGAGACATGCATAAAAGATTCTGGGTAGAGAACAAAACAGTTCTTTCTAGGTCTACACCTGCTGTCAAAGGGAGCAGGAGCAGTCTACTGGATAAGGTACTGGTCATGTGCAACTTGTTAAGATAATTTTTCTAGCAAGAAACTGATTTTTAAAGATTTATAAAACACAGATATTCAAAGTGAAAGTAGCTTTATAAAACAGTATCATTTAACACTTAGATTATAAAATATATTCACTGTGGTCATGACTCAGAATATATAAAGTTGAAGAAATATTATTTATCCTTTGATGTAGCTAGAGAATACTAGTATATATATATATTTTTTCTTTTTTTGCTTTTTGCTGGAGAAGGTTTGTGTTGTTGTTTTTAACTATTCTGGATGTCCAACAAGGAATTTAAAATTTTGAAAGAAGAGTAATTAAATTCAGTAACAAGTTCCAAACAGTAAAATTAACCATATGGACAACATTAGCTCACAAGAGCATTTATACTCAAAGTAGAGTAGTTTTTCTCAAAATGAAGACTGCACCAGGCCTCTGTGAGGGAAGCAAGAGACCAAAGCTACAAAGCTCAGCCCATTTTGGAACTTGATGTCACATTGATACTAGTCATCAGAACGCACAGTTACTTATACTAACATCTTTTTCCCAATTATTCTTCTCCTGTTCACCTGCCTCCTGCTCCAACAACTCATTGCTTATGAAAGATCAGAGAGCAAGAAAGAACCAGATTATTTATAGCATCTGTAAAACAAAAAAAAGTTACCCCTGTTCTCTCTCTTCCAAAAATAGGAAAATCACTATACTTTGTTTTGTTACCATGTGACAGAAACATAGAGTAGCTTCTGAGATAAAATCCAAATGAAAAACTTGAGAACAATAAGCTGCTAATTTAAACTAAATTAATTATATATCTAAGTTTCAAAGTTATATGGTAAATGTGATGGTCTTTAGATTGTAGACATAAGTGGAGAATGTGATCAAAAAGTTTGCTAAACTTTTATACTCTCAGACAAACTTTGTCAATAAAAAAATTATCAGCACCCAAGATGGGAAAGTTGGAACATTTCCCATCTCCTCCTGCATCTAGTCTTACAGGTATAATTTCGTTATTTTATTGCGAGTAATATGTACTGTCTAATGTAAATATAACAACATACTCCACAGCAACTTGTATACAATGTATTTTCTCCATTTTTTAGACAGTTCATATAGTTCATTATGCAAATAGCCATGTAGGAAAGAAGACAAGCTGACTTACTTAAGGACCCAAGGTTGTATGTTGCCTCTCTGCTTTATAACTTGTTTATATCTTATACAAAAGCAGCAATTTCACACAAAAATACTTACTATATGTAAATAAGTTCACTGTGCTATGGATAGTCTTAAATTTTTGACTAGGCAACACTGACATTTCCAAACATAAAACACTTTAGAACACAAAACTTTCATTAACAGGCAATAAAGTCTACATGTTATCTTTTGTAGATAGAAATGATACACTAATACATTATTATTAACCTATGTGTGGCTTCATTTATGTTTTCAGTGGTAGTGATTATTTTGCATTAAACTCTGACCAAGTTCTCCCTGAGAGCAACAGAATCTTCTGAAATACAGCTGGTTGGGTTAGGGATGCAATTTGTGGTAAACCTAGACAACCCTTATAAGGTCTCATTAACTGATGTTCTAAGGAAATGATTCACTGACCACAGACAAAACAGAGGCAACAATCTTCCCTGGTTGTTGTCCCATAGCTTATTAACATATGATATGCAGCCCTCGAGCCCTCAACAGATACATTACCCAGTTGGACATTTCCTTTGGCCAACAAATTAGCTATAGGATTCACATAATTTGAACTATCAGCAGTTCTAGACACCAGATGAATCACAGCAGGAACAGTAAAATCTGTTACACGATGAACAAACTTAAAACTCTAATGAAGTATGTTCATCCAGAAGGAAGGAAACACACACATAAAAACACTGTCATCATCAGTTAATTTCACCACATTCTTCAGGATGTATTAAAATAGTATTATTCTAGGGTGTTGTAAATGACTATGAAGAATAGTCATTTACAACACCCTAGAATAATACTATGGATAATAGTCATTTACAACACCCTCAAAGCTACAGTAAGTGAAGACAGAGACTAAATGAGAGAGAATAATTAGCCCACAGAGCTCACAAAAATGATTACCTGATAGTCTGGTTTTGTAAAATAATCCAAAGAGGAGATGTGGTCCAGGAAGATGCTGAATTCTGGAGGGAGATGTTTCAACATAAGCCTATGGTCATATCTCTCCTTAATAGAGCCTACTTGCTCCTAGGAAGTAAAGAGAAAAGGAACTAAAGTCAATTTCTCTTGGCAGTTACATATTAAGAGCCTCTCTAAATAATCTCAAGGGTATGTACCAGGGAATGAGATAGTGAGTAATTAAGTAAAGGCAAGAACTGAGTTTTACCAATAGCTTAATGTACACTGGTTTTAAAGGGGGATGGGATAAGGACTATAATGCAGAACCAAAGGGTAACCTAGAGTTTGGCATCAGTGAACTGAAAGCTCCACAAAAAAAAAAGTTGATCTAAATCTGGTCTATATTTCTTTATCAACACAGGTGTTTACAGTTTTCAAATCAAATGATATAATGTGACAATTAAAAATTAAAAGCTTAACTGACTTATAAAAGAGAAAAAGAGAGAACTAGTGAAAAGAAAAGCTAAGAAGGAGGGCTAGAAATCAAATCGGAAGCAATAATTGTACTTAAATTAGTATCTATTCTCCATGTACACAGAAAAAGTCATAACATTAATTAGATCGCTAATAACATCTCATAGAGAGAAAAATATACATATTTGGATATAGTGAAAGTCACTGCAAATTTTAATTCTCACATGTAAGCATATTCTCAACAAAAATGCCTATCCAGGAGAAATTTTTATTCTTTTCCCTATCAAAATTGATATATCTACTTCCAAAATTACCTTGTCCTTTATTTTTCTCCAAGGCAGCTGACCAACCACAAATTCCACCAACATGTAGAATAAGGACCAAAGGTCATCATGTCTTCCCATTTCCTTCATAAGCAAAACAGAATTCCATCGCATTATATTACAGGTCCTTGTGAGTACATTGTGTTGTCTGAGGCCTAACCCCTGTGTTTCATCTAATTAGGCCTAAAAATTTAAATATATTTCCCATGACTTATCTGGTAAATATCTCTATATATCTACATAGCTATACAGCAATCAGGATGGCAGAACAGATATGCTGAAAAACTTTTTAATATAAAGAATACCCCCAAACCCAGAAATGCTGGATATAATATAATGAACAACCCACTGATTAATAAATGAGTTCATTAAGAAGTAAGAGAAGGTGGATGCTAAGGGCTAGAGGAAAGGGAGAAGGGAAATTAGTGTGTACTGATTACAGAGTTTCAGTGTTGCAAAATGAAAAAGTTCTAGAAAACTGTTGTAAAATAATGTGAATATATGTAACACTACTGAATTGTACACTTAAAAATGGTTAAGATGATAAATTTAATGTTATGTGTTTTTTACCACAATTGTAAAAAAAGAAGTAAAAGGAATCATAAGAGCCAACACTAAAAGAAAGCTGAAATAAGAGAAGCAAGCTGACACTGAAGCTGTAGGTTGGGCTATTTGTGGGGTATCTGTCATAGCTTTTATCAATGAGTTTTATCAATTAGGAAGGGGACAGGTGTAAAAGCACAGCCTACGTAAGATAGAAGTTGTAACTGACATTCCCCTATCTCACTTGCCCCACTGCCCACCATAGAGCTAGGATTCTCAAAAGGCTATCTTTGGTATAGGATTTGGTATGTACATTATATTGCAATATTTTTTTTTTCTGTAGAATTTAACCCTGTCAAAGGGATAAAGTGAGTGGTTAAAAGAGAATTTGCCCTCACAATTTGTTATCAGAGGCCTGTCCCTCTCTCAGATTTGGAGTTTAAACTTATACTGCTTTTGTGGTCTGAGAAATTAAGTCCAGAAATGAAGTGATTTCTGGGTGATCCTGTCCTGTGGCAATGACACATGCAAACAAAATCTTCTTAAGATAAAAGCACCCTTAAATTTAGGATTTCTACGACATCCACCAAGTATAAGCTCGTTATGTGAAATTACAAAATACATTAGAAAGCAGGTTATCATAAGTTAATGACAAGAGAAACTATAAAGAACAGAATTAGATATTCAGGAATTTCAGAAATAGAATTATAGGTTATAGAACATGAAATAAGAATGTTTAAAATGTTTAAACAAAAAATAAAATTAAAGTCATGAGAAAGGAAGCATATTCTATACAAAAAATAAAAAGCCAATTAGATTTGGAAAATGACCAAAGATAACATCTAGAAATAAAAAGTACATTAGAGAAATTAAAAAAATCAGTGGACACATTAAAAAGCTGATCAAACACAGCAGAAAAAAATTAATGAAGATAGATCTGAAGAAATTATGATGCAACACAGAGACAGTTAAAAAATCTGAGTGTGAACTTAAGAGGCACGGAGGACAGAACAAGAAGGTCTAAAATACATCAACTTGGAGATATGAAAAGAGAAGTATAGAGAGAAAAGGAAAGAGGCAATATTTAAAGAAGTAATGTCTGAGAAATTCCAGAATCAATACAAGACATGAATGTTCAGATTTAGGAAGCACAACTCCCAAACCAAATAAATATAAAGAAATCTACAGCTATGAACATGTGAATATATCTGCAGGACACCAAAGACAAAAAGAAGATATCAAAAGTAGTCGAAGAAAAAAGAAAAATTAAATACAAGGTAACAACAATTAAATGAACAATGATCTCAATAGCAACCATAGAACCAGAAGAAAGTAATTTTTTTCAAAATATTGAGATAAAGCAAGTATTAAACAAAGGATTAAAATGTAGGACAACAATGAGATGACGTGAACAGAGTTCCAGTGTTCTAAAAGTCCCTGCACTGTTTGGAAATTATTCATATTAAAAGTTTAAGATCAAGGTCCACCCCTCCTCCCCGCCCCCCCAAAAAACCAGAAAGGGAATGTATTATGTTTAGAAATTACCAAAACAGGGGTGCAGAATATGGAAGAAAAAAAATATATATATTAGAATTATCTGGGAAATCTTTTTAAATTAGACAAGCACCTGTGAAATTTCCACTAGTTGCACTCCTGCATCACCACATAAACTGACAATTGTTGTTGTCACTGTGTGACACACTGTGTGACTGTGTAAAGCATCCTACTCCTCAGGTGTGTTGGGAGCAGAAAAGAAGGGTAAGAACCACTGCTATACAGTATCAAATCCTTCTACCAAGGTCAGATGAGTAACAATAAATAAGCAGGTAACAGAGTAACTTTTATAGCACTCTATGCTAAAGAGGATTTTAAAAGAAATCTCTACTCTTCAAATTAAAAAAAATAAAAAAATATATAATCTCTTTCTAGTAGCTATTTTGGAGCTATAACTATATTAGCTCATATAGTTATTATGATCTCTGAAAATGTTTATTCCTACCTCAGAAAGAATGTCCTATTTCAAAAAGTTGATAAAATTCTGTAATAGAATTAATTAGAAAGCCTAGTACTTCTAAAATTTTGTAAAATTTTATCTTGAAAATAAGAGTACTTTCTTTTTTAAGGCAGAATAACTGACTAGATGCCATAAAATAAAGCAACACTGAATCAAACTAAATGAGTTAAAATGTTTGGCAGAGAGCTGTATACTGATAAAAATACTTTTCCTATTTTCAATCCATAATCACATCATAAGAAACCAAAAGAAATGGAGCATAGCACATGAGACCTCAGCATACTCTTCCTATTATATTTAGCATTGGTCAAATTTTCATTCAAGCAATTTTGGCTTCAAATAACAAAAACGAGGTACCAAAGATCAAGAAAAGATGTATGTTTTATCAAGGAATCACTTGTTAAATTTCTCAATTCCATCCAAACAAGTTCAAGGATTGAGAATCCATAAAATATCCACCTTTCCTACTCATAATTAAAGTTCAGGATGAGAAAAAAATCAGAGAACAACAGGACAGAGAGAGAGAAAGAGAGAGAGAGAGAGAGAGAACTAGTGAGGGAGGCAGGCAGGCAGGCAGGCAGGCAGAGACAGAGAGACAGAGACAGAGAAATTTTAAAAATTTAATCCAAGAGGAAAAGAATAATTTACTAAGATAACAAATTTTAAGTTGTCTGCACTTGAGATCTTTGTGAAAACAAAAGGTTTGATGGAGAGAGGCTATCACAGATTAAATGTATATTACATAAAATGATGACCCCTATATTTCTTTAGGTATTGACAGTATGATATTCCCAAATAACTTCTTAAAATAGAACACAAATGTTATGTTTTTTCAAAATTCTATATTAGCTTTGTTAATACTTACTTATACCTAGGACACAAGATTCCCCATGACATATACTTAGTTATTATCTTTTCTGGCAAATCCAATTTTACTTTCTATGCAGTTGCACGCATTTGTTATCCAACATACAGCTTACCATGCATTGGTATTACTAACACCTTTCTCTCTGCTCCAAAAAACTTTCTACATCTTTGTACTCTAATGTAAGGAAGTCAATCTGATTCAAGCCATCAGCTTGCTTACACAGATACAACTCTAGTTCAGATACCTACCCTGTTCCGATGAGCATTGATTGATGCATAACGAACTGTCCCTCGAAAGCCTGCCACAGCTCGAGGCTACAACAAAACCAAGCAAAGATTAAATGAGCTTTAGATTCGGTACACTTGAGCACATGAAGTAGATATGAGAAAAATATGCATTACTGTCATAATAAAACACAATTTAAATTTCTAACTTTTTCTTTTGAAATTATAAAAAATTAGAGATCAGGTTAAAAAAACAGCAATAACATTATGGTTATCAATGAGTCTCATTTTTTTTCTACCTACACGTTTAAATAAAGTAGTATTTATTATAAGTAAATTCCGTACATTTGAAAACATTAAATTCTTTCAATATACCCAGAATCATACCAAGAATCATAGTCTATATATTAATATTCAGGCTCTGGTTACAAATAAGTATACTGAGACCATGAGGAATCTCTAAGTAATCTAAGATGCCAACTTCTTCATGTCTTGGCAATTTCATTCAAATTCAATTCAAATACAGTGGCAACTTATGTCCCTCCCTATAAATGCAATTCATATATTCATAAATTCAAGTTAATGTGGCAGGTACTGGGAATAAATCCATATATGAATAATGCATGATCCCAGTTCTCAGAGAGCTCTACTTAGAATAAAGTCCAAACTCTTATTTGGCCTACAAAATATTCCATGACCTGGCATTGGCCTCATTCCAAAACGGATTTATTTGTGGTTTCTCTTACAATCAATTTTATTTCTAGCTCAAGACTTTGCACTTGCTAGTCTCTTCAGTTAGAATGCTATCTCTCTGTATGCCTTCAATGGTTAGCTCTTCTACGTCATATTTAAACCCTCTGCTCAAATGTCACTCACTTCCTCAAAGAAATATTCCTTAATCATCCTAATCTAAAACTACCCACCCTGCAATGTCACTTTATTTTTCTACTCTGCTTTATTTTTTTCTCATAACACTTTTCATCACCTAAAATTACTTTTATTTATATTTTTACTTATTTATTGCCTATCTTCTACCATAGGAATATAAACTCTATAATGGCAGGGTCTTTGTCTTGTTCATTTTACAGACATAGATACAGGTTCTGAGAGCTAAGTAAATTTGTCTCAGGACACAGAATTAATGTGATAAAACCAGACATCAACAAAGGTCTTTTGACTTGAAGTCATACAGTTTTCCATTCTACTGCTTCATAAAGATCAAGTCAGTACACTAAAGATTCATGGATGACACTATAACAGCTTGATATGAAAACTGACAAATTTGAAAATGATAAGACTCAATAATTTTTATTATTTTTCTATTAATTTCAAATTATCCTCAATTAAAATGTATTATTTTTGTAGTCAGAAAAAGACTATAATAAATTTTATTTTAAAAATCTTTGGTTATCAGAATCATTTTGGTCATATTGCTATAGCATAAGATAAAAACATTCTATGTATTCCTCTGTTTGCTCATTTTTGCAATGTTTAATCTACTCAAATTAGTTGTCTATTTCTTCTTTCATGAAATTCTCCCTTTCCTTTTAATTATTCCTTTTTGTTTTTAAGATTTAACTATTTAAAAAATACTTCGCATTTAAGGACAAGTCTCAGTAATCAAAATATTCTGCAATCTACTTAAATCTCTTTTATTTTCTTAGCTGCCGTTCATTAAAAATCATAGTCAGTAGATCTCAATATTTCCCTAAAATATCATGATTAAGAAAAATATCTAATATTCTCAATTTGGTTGATGAAATTATGAGGTTGGAGGCTTCTTTTTCTAGAAGAAAAATGTGTAAGAGAATATATATGAAAGCCTTTCTCTTTACTAAATAACATTTCAGAAGTTGTACTTTTATTCATTACCTAAAAAGAGCCTTCACTAACACAAAAATTTTTTTTGTAGCACATAATTTTGCCCAGTTATTTTCATTCAATAACTGTCAGGATGAAATATCCAGACCTATTATCATATTCTGTAGCTGAGCCCGAGGTTAAATGGGCACCTAGACTACTCCCGATGGATTCTAGCCAAGATAAGTCCAGAAGACTCTTTCCAGTTAAGAAAGCCCCTGTCCTGGCTCTGATCTTATTTCTGCCATGGGAAGGTTGAAATATAGGTAAAGAGACATCAACTGTTTAAAGAGATCTTGATGTGACTCATCAAAGAAATAATATGTCAAGAAAATTCAGCCACTTTATACAATGCAGAAAAGACAACTTAACACAATTGGGCAAAATAACTATATACACAAATAATTCTAGTTAAAGGTTCTGAACATTATCAGCAAAGTACAACGAGCTATTAAAGCCTAGGAGTGGTAAGGATTAGGTTTCATTTGGTGGAAAAGAAGAAGGAAAAGTCCTAAGAAGAAGGCAACATTTAACTGGGCCTTGACAAAGGTCATCTCTTGAAACTTCCCTGATTGATAGCACTTTGGCAATATCTATCAAAATTACAAACACACATATTTTCTCTGACTCAGCAATCTCACTACTAGAAATTTATCCTATATACTTGCATGTGTGCAAAAATAATGGATATACAAATTCATTCACTACATTAGTTTTGATAGCAAAAGACTGGAAGAAAAACAAATGTTCATCAACAGGGGGCTGATTAAATAAATTCCAGTACATCCATATAATGGAATACACTTTGCAACTGCAAAAAAAGAATGAAGAAGCTCTGTATTCTGATATGGAAAGATACACCCTAGATACACTGTTAAATGAAAAGTGCAGAATGTACATCATACTACCTTTTGAATCAAAAACAGAAAAATGAGAACATACATCCATATTTGTTTTATATGTACAAAGAAATTCTGGAAGAATACATTAAGGAACTAATAATAATATAGCTACCTAAAGGAAGAAGGAGGGATAAGGGCATATAGGAAATGAGTGGATTTGGAATAGCAAGAGTGAAATGGAGGTTTGTTTCATGCTTTATTTTTTAACTTTTTTCAAGTCAGGTTTATTGAGATATAATTTACATACAGTAAAATTCATACTTTAGGTGTACACCGTGCTATGAGTTTTGACAAAGATATATAGTCATGTAGCTACCACTGCCATCAAGGTATAGAATATCTCTCTCACCTCAAGAGTCCCTTAACACCCTTCGTAGTCAATATCCCTTCCCCTCTACTCCCAGTCTCTGGCAACCTCTGATTTCTGCCCACCACTATTCTTAGAATTATCTGGGATTTTTAAGGGTTTAACCATTCTAAATATTGTGTAGTGGTATCTCATTGTGGTTTTAATTTGCATATCCCTGATAACTAAAGGTGCTCGGCATTTGTTAATATACTTATTTGCTACCTGTAGTATCTCTTCTTTGATGAAATTTCTATTCAAATCATTTCCTCTTTTCTACTGTTTTTGTTTTTTATTGAGTTGAGTTGTTTATAGATTCTGGATATAAGTCCTTGGTCAGATATGTGTTTTGTGAATATTTTCCCCAGTATGTAAGCTGATTATTCATTTGCTTAATAGTGTCTTTCAAAATGCAGAAGTGTTAAATTTTGATGAAATTTTGATTTTTAGTTTTGTAATATATATAGTATTATATTTCCAAAATTGTATTTAAAAAACATCTTTAAAGAAAAAAAAAAGTAAAAAGTGAAAGTAGTTAACAACCTAAGAGCATGTTTTATTAAAATAAATACATAGACAGTTGAATGAAAATGAAAGAAAAAGTATATTGGGACTAGAGGAACTGACAGAATTACAACAGGAAGAAGAAAATGCATTTTAAGTAAAAACGAAACAATAAACAATGCCAAAAGGAAGAAAAGTACAGTTAGTGTTAAGGAAAAGATTTTGGTATGACAAAAGCAAATGGTAAGAGAAAATGGAAAAGTTGGTTGTAATGAGATTAAAGATGGTCTTGGATGTCATATTCAGTTGTTTGGTTTATAATGTGCAGTCAAATTGAATTGATAAAAAATTTTTAAGTGATACAACTGAGAAAGTGCTTGAGATTTTTACTCTGCTAAAAGTATTCAAGATTCCAGAGAAGGCAGGGAGATTGGTGAGGAAACTATTTTAATAATTCAAGCAAGAAAGCACAATATCTGTACAAGGACAGAAGCAGTATGAATGTGAAGAAGGGGTTGGATGTTAGAGACAGAATAAACTCACAGAAGAATAAATCTAGAAAGAGAAGACAAGGACTCTAGGCATGAGCCCAGACCTACTGCCAACCAAAGGGAGAGAATCAGCGGGGAGAAAAAGCATGAAGAATTATGTAATAAAACCCCCCGAAAGAAATAAGAAAATAAAAAATTCTGTACATGTAACAGAGAAAAAGACTTCTAAAAATTTTCTTAATTAGGCCACTATATCTCCAGGCCCTGGAATTTTCAGCTGAATGGTTAGGAAGGAGAAAACATGGCATTCCAAGAGCTTAGACACAAGGGGCCAATGTGAGATGCCAGCTGAAGGGGTAAGAAAACTGGGGCATGCTTTAAACCAAGAGAAAAAAAAAAAATAAGCATGCAGATTGAAATCATTAAGAAAATAGAAATTCAACTCTAAAACTGTATAGAGCTAAGTATTATAAACATATACAGTTCAGGACTTCTTTGTACCTCATATCCCTATTTAATGTAACTAATATATCTTAAAGGTGATAAATAGTACAGGCTCTCAAAACCAACCACATAAACAACTCACTAGTGTCAAAGATACTATTCACCATTCTCTTTGTAATGCATGCTGACTGATGATCCTATACCATAGTTTGGTAAATAAACACACATTTATGTTTTGAGGGAATTTCTTTGTGATGATGGAAGAGTTTTGTATACTGACTGTGGTGCTGATTATAATGAATCTATACATGTGACAAAATTTCAAATACCACTTCCCCATACCCTCCCAAAAAGTACATGTAAAAAATAGTGACATCTGACTCAGGTCTGTACTTGAGTTAATAACAGTATATCAATAGCAATTTCCCAGTTTTGACAATGTACTATGATTATGTAAGGTATTATCATCAGGGGAAGTTAGGTAAAGGGCACATGGTAACCATACTATTTTATAATAGCTCCTTGAATCTGCTCCACACCCCAAAACAACTACTCTTGAGTCTACAGAAGAGAGAAGAAAGCAAAGCAAGGGACTAGTTAATGCAAAATTTAGAATGGAGGTTATGTATAGGGCTGCAACGGCCAATGTAACAGCAACTTCAAACTAAATGAAATTAAAAATTCAGTTCCTTGTTTGCTCTGGTCACAATTCAAGTGCTCAATAGCCATATGTTGCTAGAGGCCACCATATCAGACAATGCAGTTACAGGACATTTCCATCTTCACAGTAAGTTCCACTGGACAGTGCTGCTCAGGGAAGGAAAAGGGATATGATCAGGAAGGTGGCACAGCATGCCTCTAAGGTGATAATGAGCTATTTCTTAACCTAGATGGAGGACATGGATGTTTTAATATTCTTAAAATTTATATATGTGTTTTTTACACTATTTTGGAATATATACAGCGAGACAAAAAAAAAATCAAAATATCGTTTTTTTCATATAACGTGATGGCATACCTAGACAATCCAAGCAACTCAATTCAGGTTTCCTTAAAGCAATAAATAAATCTACAAAGGCAACTTCTGATTTTATATTAGTGGAACAATATGAGTGATTTCAATCATAATCATGATCCAAAAGCATGAAATTCATTTTATTTGAGATTTAAGAGACATTTATAGAAAATAATGAAATCCTACTGGCATAAAAACCCTAAAAGGAACTGGCTATTAATACACAAATAAAGGGGAAGTACACTCCTTACACAGCCCAGGCCTCGTTCCACCACCATAGCACTCTCTCTTCCATAGTGCTAACCCAATTCTTGGACTAAACTGTACTTCTAAACAAGCAGCTAAAAGATATCTGGAAAAAAACATACAATTGTACTGACGATTATATCTTAAATTATCATATTACTTAAGTGAACTTTCAGAACAGCCCAGCAATCTATTTTCCTAGTCAGTTTACTCTCTGCCTCTCCATGATAACTGTTTCACATGTCCTCTTTTCTCAACTTCCAAGACCATTCTGCATTCTCAGCGAAAGGCCTTGATTTTTTCACTGAGAAAATAAAAGTCATGAGACTTCAGCTTCCCACTACCAAATTTAAATGCCTATCTGTATCTGTGTTCACTTATTCTGCCTTTTCTCAGAACAGAACAGTGTTCTTGCTCTTATATAATGGGCTAATAACCTCACCATTTGTGCCAGGATTCCTTCCCCTCTCAGCTATGCAAGAACTTGGCTCCTACAATGGTTCCTGCTCTGTCCTACATTATTGAAAATTCTTTCATGCTTCCTGGAGCATTACTATCAGTATACAAGCATGCTATAACAACTATCTTTTTTTTTTTTTTAATTAGGGAAGGAAAGAAAAATGGATTTGACTGCCCTTTCAACTACTTCCCTGTTTTACCCCTCCTCTTTAGAACAAAACGAACTCCTCCAGAGAGTTGCCTATACTTCCTTTCCCCACTTCCTATCCACAACTCTCTCTATAACCTACTCTATGTAGGTAATCCAGAGGGTCAGTTCTCAGTTTCCACCTTATCTGACCTAGCAGTAGCATCTGATGCAGGTGACAACCCCATAAAACTTGAAACACTTTCTTCACTTGGTTCCCAAGATATCATACTCTCCTGATTTTTCTCCTACTTCGCTGACTGATCCTCCCCCTCATTCTTCTTGGCTAACTCATAGTTCTTCTGTATCTATCATCAAGTTGCTAAAGTGCTCCCAATGACTCAGATTCAGAACCTCTTTTCTTATCTAGCTATATATACTTTCTCCCTACCTGATCAAACCTATTCTATTTTTTTAAATTACCATTTATTTTTAAACATTGCAAGTAAATGATTAGTAAATTTATATTATCTCCAGCTCTGATTTCTCCTTTGAGATAACAGATCACCATATAATATCACCTTCTTGTTATTTCCATCTGGAATCTAACGGCATCTCAAACTTAACTTCTAGAAACTAGAACTGCTGTTTTTCACTCATCGAACCTGTTCCTCATCCTTCCCCAACCAAACTTAGTAGCATGACCACTGACTCAGGACAAAAATTTTGAAGTCATTCTTGACTCTTTTCCTCTCATATCCTAATATTGAATCCAGAAAAGTCTTAGTAAATCTGTTTTAAAATAAGTCTTAAATATGATTATTTCTCACCATCTTCACTGTACCACCCTAAAGCCCCAGGTCTCTACCACCATCAGTGATCACTGGACCATGACACAGGTCTTCCAAACTGTCTTTCTGATTCCACTCTTTCTCTCAATAGTCTCTTCTTCATAGCCGGAGTGACTTTTTAAAAAACATGTTCTGAAAACTTAAAAACTGTTATTTAGAATAGAAATGGGATTCCAGAAATATATTAAAATCCAATAAATGACATAGAACCTAAGTTCTTTATCTGCCTAGCTACCAATTAACACGAGAACACTGATAAAACCAAAAATAGTCTTCCCACAATTTCCAGGCAATTAAATTCTCATGTGGTTGTGTTTTAATCTACTTCTGTATATAACTCTACTATATAGTTGGCTAATTGACAGCTCAAGTATACAACAACCATGCTCAAAATTTTCCAAAAGCTTCCTTTCACACTTAGAATAAAATCTATCTCTTTACAAAATCATATATAATCTGGGGCCTACCCACCTCTTAAACCTAGTCTCTCTCCACTTACCCCCTTATTATGCTATGCTTGGCTAGGCTATTTCTACAGTGGCTTCCCTGCTTTTCCTTGAACACACCAAATTTATGCTGCCTCAGTGCCTTTGCACTTGCTGTTCCCTTTGCCTGGAACACTTTCATTCCAGATATTTACATGGCTTGCTCTCATACTTAATTCAATGCTCAACTCAATACGTCTTTAGAGAAGTCTTTTCTAATACCTTTAAAACAGTTGTCGTCCTCACTGCCTATCACTCTCTGTTAACACTCTGCTTTGTGTTTCTTCATAGCATTTATCACTATTTAAAATTATATATTTATTTGTGTATGATGTCTTCTCCACTAAAATTTAACCTCCATAAGATACTCATTTTGGTCTGCATGTTCACGCTGTAGTCTCAGCACCTCCATCCATGCCTCACATATAATATGTGCTCATTAAATGTTATATGAGTGAAAAAAAAATAACCTGATAATATTCTAAAAACTAAAAAAGATACCTGCAATAGAAATAAGATTCCAGAAATATATTCAAATAAAGTAAGCTAAACGGAAACTAAATTCATCACCTGCCTTGCTACCTATTAATGCAAGACCTTCACTCAAACCAAAAGGATTCTCTAGTGCTTAAATGCTTATGTGCCCACGTTTTAATATAATTTACATTTATGTATACAACTCTATTATTATATAATTAGCTCATTCAAAACCAGTGTTCCAACTTCTGTGCAATTAATTTGCTAAACATGAAAGTCATAATCAGTATCAAGTTAAAACAAAACTAAAAGTAAAAAGTAGATGTAAGTGTAATAACTGTAGTGGGAGACCAACTACCGTTACGAAAACATGAGGAGCTCCACCAAGCTGCTCCCCAGTAACACTGGTGAAAATTATTTTAAAAAATAACTAAAGCCTCTAGAAACGGTCCTTGGGGCAAACAACAAATGAAGAAACATCTATTCAAGAAAACCTATGAAAATTCAGTAAAAAAGGCTAGAGTCTGTGGTATCTGAACCAAAACTGCTCCATCCCTCCTCTCTTCCAGATCAGTGAGGATGGCTCCACTCCAGACTGCTGCAGCCAAGACACAGGGCTCCTGAATAGAGCCTTAAGAATTAAAGACTTTTTGAACTTTACAAAATGGATTTTATGGGAATTATGACAGTAATGTCAACTGGAGCATAATGGGAATACCATTAGGGTGTGATCAGAATGCCCAAAATCACAGAAATGTTAGCCATTCAGCCACAACAGCCATTGATAACCCCCGGACTCCTGAAGCTGATAAGCATAAGGATTCCACCCTGTAAGGACCATATTAGCTGAACACCTCAGAGAAATGATACTCAAGCCTGACAGAGAGTATCACTAACAGATATGCTGAGAGCTGAAGACCCTGACCTTCTGCTTGTTGTAGCAGGCTTGGGACTGACGAGAAACCTATCCATGCCACCAGTCAACAGAGCTCACTTTGGAGACGGTAAAGACTTTCATCCCGTCACTGTCATGTAAGAAAGACTCTGTACTTCTGCTCTCTGTGTGCTGTCTATTAACCTGCATGGACACCTGATTGGTTTATTTGAGAAGGTTCCACTCAATAAACCAGGCATTGTGGAAAGACACAAACGCATTTAAGAGTGTTACTTTGAAGGTAGCTGCTTTCCTTGCTCATGATAGCTCCCTTCTTCTCTACTTCCCATCCAGAGGGCTTTCTTACCATAGGAGCAGAATTTCAGCATCACTCATCCCCCAGCTGCCTGTTGCTGAGCAGGCTAAGTTCTGGAAAAGTGCAGGTGGAGATGTGGAAGCTCCTAGCTTTCTCACGGAATGGAGCCTCTACTTTGGGCATAGTGTGCTGAGAATACTGGGGTCCCAACTGTCCTTCTCCTGGCTCATGAGGCAACAATTGCATTCCAGGAGAGGCAAATAGAGAGACTTCAGACTACTGTTCCCAACTCAATGCCAGGGCTCAGCTCTTAATGTGAGTATGTCACTCAGAGACCAGCATATCATAGTCCTCATTCCCAACTCCAGAGCCCTGGCTCAGAGATTTTCCCCAGGGATAGAAGAAAAAAAAAAATACATCCTAATCTTTTCCTAAAGGAAATTATTTCATTTGCAACAGTTAAGTTAACCTAAAACTCCTCTCAAAAATAGTGGAGGTTGGTACAGCCACTATAGAAAACAGTATGGAGGTTCTTCGAAAAACTAAGAATTGATCTATTATATGATCTAGCAATCCTTCTACTGGGTATTTACCCCCAAAGACTTGAAAACTCATATTCGAAAAGATATTTGCACACCGATGTTCACAGCAGCATTATTCACAGTGGCCAGGACATGGAAGCAACCGAAGTGTTCTACAATAGATGATTAGCTAAAGAAGCTGTGGTACATAATATTCCACAGTGGAATATTATTCAGCCATAAGAAGAGATGAAATACTGCCATTTGTGACGACAGGGATGGACCTCGAGATAATCACGCTAAGTGAAATAAGCCAGAAAAAGTGGATAATCACATGATATCACTTATATGTGAGATATAAATCTAAAAGCAACAAAGGACAGGACAAACAGAGACTCATGGACATGGACTATAGACTAGTGGTTACCAGAGGGTAGGGGGTCGGGGAGGAGCGGGGAGGTAGACAGTGTAAAGGGGGTCATATATAGAGGGATAGGGGAGGGTGAAGTGGGTAAAGGGGATCAAATATATGGTAGCTGAAGGAAACAGGACTTTGGGTGATAAACATACAATAGAATATACAGATGTCAAATATAATGTACACCTGAAAATTATATAATTGTATTAACCAATGTTACCCTAATAAACTTAATTAAAAAAAAATAGTGGAGGTTGTGATAAAGGGAATTGAAAGGATCTTGGTAGACCTAATGAAGATATAGCCTAGACTGTAGACCCAACAGGGGAGAACCAGAGGAATAAGACAGATGGGAGCAGCCCTCCTGCAGTTTGAGCAAAGAGAAACTATTTCATTTTAGGAGGCACAACTTAATTAGATTAGTTTATCAAGGAATTTGTGCCTTAGGGCACAGTTGTAAACAATAGAGCATCAACCATCAATCAATTAGTGGAGCTTAACACTATGTGTTGGGGGTGGGTCGTGAGGAGAATAGACCACTAAACTAATCCTGTTGTCACTGAACAAATAAAAAAGCAAATAACAATAACAAGCCCTGGAAGGGGAAAACCAGTACCCAGAACTGTTACAATATATTATCTAAAATGTCCTGTTTCTAACAAAAATTATAAGGCATGCAAAGAAACAGGAAAGTATGACCCATAAATGAAAAAGAAAAAAAAATCAGCAGGTAACAGAAACTACCTGTGAGAGTGACTAGATGTTGGATTTAACAGTAAAAGATTTAAAAGTAGCCATTACGAAACATGTTCACAGAACTAAACAAATACTTGATTAAAGAAGTAAAGAAACTATGATAATGTATCAAATAGAGAATATCAATTAAGAGAATGTTTAAAAACAGAAATTATGGATGTGAAAAGTATAATAACAAATAAAAGAATTGCAGAATGTAGAAAGAGCCTCAGATTGCAAAAAAGACCCCTGATCCTAAAGGGTTAATGTGTGTTCTTACTATAAGTCAACTCTAAATCTGCATATAATGTACTTTTTTTAGAGCCACAACTTTCAATAATAAAATTAACTCCATTCTATAATTTAATCATAAATCTATTTTGTTACTTCTTGAAGGACATCTATTCTGATACATAATTAGAATTTCTTTTAAAGGAATGATACTATAAATAGTAGGTTAATTCTCAAATATTTAATAATAATATTTAAAAAAACTTACTGGTCTGACATCACCACAGGAATTGGTAAACTGTCGAGCCAAGCCAAAATCAAGCATATAACATTTCCTACATGTACTAGGAAAGCGACCCATGGCAAAGTTTGACTAGAAAAATAAAGAAGAAAAATATACATTTCTTATAATAATTAGTCTTTACATCTTACCCTTCCTATATTTTAATTCTTCTATTTAAACTTTATATAACACACATGTCTCAAATATACTATTCTACTCAATGATAATTACTGGATATCAAATACATAATTCCAATGTGGGCTCTACTAATGCCTAACATTAGATGAACAAAGGAGCAACAAAGAATTTAAGCAACTGTATAAAGTCACGCCAAGACTAACTTAACTGGAATCAGAACTCTTAAGTTTCCTGAAATTCTTAAGTCACTGCTTAAATGAAAACCCAATCCCTATTTTTTAATGGGAGAAACTAGGAGTGAGCAAAATCTAATATACAGCTCAAAAATTTAAATGAATATCCTACAAATATCATAAAACTGAATTTTACTAAGTGTAAAAATTAAAATACGATTTAAGGAAATGTTTCAAAACAGACTTAAAGAAAATATACTTTGCATTCTTCCCTTAATAAAAATAAAGGTAACATTACATGACTGCAAACTTGCAAAGATGGGTATATAAACAAGAGAATTTATAAAAGCTAAAGCCAAATTGTTACAGAATTGTTAGCTTTTATTTTAAGATACTATTTCTACTTAGGGAACTGTCTGGTGAAAATGGAACCTCTTCAATCATCGTGGTTCGTTCTCAAATAATGGCATTTAGTTTGGCATGAAAATAAGAGCTGTAGAAATCTACATTACATTAAGTCTGACTCTACTATGTTAATTTTAGTTGGCATTTTCATGTAAACTATTTAATTTTAGAAATCATATAGCAACGGACTGGTGTAATTTTCAATTGCACCAACCAACGTATGATAAATTTATAGTAAATACAATATATCAAAAATGGGTCATTTCCCCTTGTGAGCAATAAAAAAACTGAGAAGAAATAAAAGCATACTTCTCAGTTATGAAAATGAGAATTTCTAAGAAAAACAATAGGAAAAAAATACTGTTTATTGCCAATACAGCACTCAGGAGAAAAAATATAGTCTTTCACAACTGATGGTTTCTTATAAGTATAATTCGTCACTTGAGAAATAGTACAAAGAATACTATGCCAATATCTAAAAGCAATATATGTGTATATTTTTAACCAATATCAAGAAAAATAAATCCAAAGAATAACTACCAATTTAGGTATAAGGCTAAATAATTAGCGATGTTAACACACATAATAATAAGTCAAGCATTAACTATTTTTAATTTGGTTGCCAAGTAACATTTGCAGTGTAAGAGAAAAGCTCTTGAATATAAGTTGTAGTTTGAAATTACCATTTTTAAAAAAAATTAAGATGCAAGTTGCATTTTGCTTCCAGTTACATTTTTGTACAGAAATTGATATATCACCTTGTATTTAATATAGAAAGCAAATATAGAAAGCTACATTTGTAATTTATTGTGTACCATCATAAGACTAAGAGTACCAAGCAAACTCATTCTGTGCTCTGGCTGGAAAAGGCCCTCTTACCGGTTTGATGTCTCGGTGCAAGAATCCCACAGAATGGATGCTCTCAATAGACTCCAGAATCTGTCTACCCAGCCGAAGAGTAGTGCTAATGGTGAATGTGCCCCGGGACTGGCTACGGCGTAGATCCGCCAGATTCCGACCCTTTGGAAATCAAATAAACACTTTTGAATATGGTACTAAAACTATGTCATGAGATAAGATGGGGAATTATTCATTTATCATTAAAAATGTTTTGACTGAAATTCCAAGAAATATATCATGATTCACTCAAGAAAAGAGAATCTATTAAAATAATGCATTCATGTTTCAGAGAAATTTTAAAATAACCAAAGTTTTGAACTCATTATGTCATCATGTTTCCCTTTGTTTCTGATGTCATAACAAAAAACGGTGTTGATTATTTAAAAAGATATAAAATATATCTGCCCAGAGCAGTAATTCTCCATTACTGCCTAATACGTATTTCCATACAAACTACTTAATTTTTCTGTGTCATGGTTTCCTTATAAAATGGGGCCAATAATACTTACCTCACAGTGATGTGTGAAGATTAAACAAGATCCATGTAAAGTGTCTAGAATACTGTCTGACACATAGTAGGTACTCAATAAATGCAAATTATTATTATGAACATAAATGATATTAAACACTCAATAACTTATAGTGGTAGATAAAAAAATGAATCTATTTAGCCTGTGTATTTACATTCATGATTGTAATATTTAATCCTCACAACACCCTAAACAAAAGTTGTTATTCCTGTTTTACGAATGAGGAAGCTGAGGCTCAGAGAGTTTAAATGTTAACTTCTTAAAGCTGTTTTTCAAATCTAAGTCTATCTGACTCCAAAGTGTTCTTTTCCCACTTCACAGTGCTGTTCTACCCAGAAGGCTCCTTACTGCCTAGGTAAAATACCAGTAATTTTTGAGAAGAGCAGAGTTACACCACTGCAGTTCTACCTCCCAAAGAATGGAAACTGGCTCCTATATCTCAAGGAAATTTAAGTATCCCAATCTATTCTCAAAATTTTGTAGTGTACATTTGGAATTAATACCATTGATAACATCACCTCAATGACAGACAGTTGATTGACTTTTGAAGAAGCAATACATTCTTAAATTACTTAAGCACAATTTAAAATAAAATATTAAAGAGTACTCTAGGAATCTAAGAATTGAAAAAGTACAGGGAAGTCGGGAACCTTTCAACTTTGTATCTTCTTTAAAAATGCAGTTTCCCCACAGCATAAATTGGTAGTTATCTTTATATTTTTTTATGTTAGGGGAATTTATTGTTCTCTACATCCTCAGCAAATGTAAATAAATGCTAATCAAGAACAATGATTTTTATAATCCTATGAGAGTACCTAATAACTTTTATTAGCATTCCAATAATTTTTTTTCAAAAATCAATATTTTGAGTGTCAAAAATATACCTACGATAATATTGGAATATTATTTGTAAACAACTTCCACCATCATAAAAGCGTTTTGAAAGAAAATCAGTTAAACTGGATTTATGATATTGGCAATGATTTAAAAATTTTAAATCTTTAAAAATGTAAATCTAAGGTATCAATTAACAAAATTTGAGAAGATAAATACAAAGCTTGCAAAAGTATGGAGAAAAGAGTGATTAACATGGTAAATAGACGCACGTTTGATCCACCAAATTATAACTCAGAGTATATATCACAAAGTTATTTGTTACAGAGAAAAACTGAAAACAATCTGTTTGTCCATTAATAAATGAACAATTCAATAAATCATGGTACAGTCATCTTACTGACTGATATGCAGCCACTGGGAAAAAAAAAGAAGAATCTTTACAGATAGTAAATTTGAATGAATACTATTGATTTAAAAAAAGCAAATTCATTTCTCCCTAAATAATTCTATAAATTTAACATGATCCTAATAAAAATGCAAATCGTTTTATTATTAAAAATTTGAAACATACTTAAAAGGAGAGAAAATAATATAATGAGCTCATATACCTACCCATCACCCAGAATGAACAATTATCAATTCACAGCTAATCTAGTTTCATCTGTTACCAACCCCTCTGAACCCTCTTGTGCAACACACACACCCTCTTCCCTTCCCATGTACATATACTGAATTATTTTCATGTAAATCCCAATAGTATCATTTTATCTACATATATTAAAAAGTGCATAAGAGCAAAGGGATGAATATATAAAATCAAAGAGGTTATTAGCAATTCTGTTATCACACATTTGAATTGAAAATATTAATCTGAACCATGATATATTTTCTCTTAAAAAATGCACATCCTGAACCCATCCACTTGAAAAGAATTTAAAACAATAACCAACCCAATTGCAACAGGCATGTATAAGTATCTAGACTGTGGTCTCTAAATACCATTTCTCATTAATAGGAATCAGGGCTTAATGGAAAAATGGCTGATTCCAGCTCTGGAGCATGAAATATACAGAATGAGCAGGTATACAATGTTGTACCAAAAAGGAAGGATGCTAGCAAAGATCACTACAGTCTAGTCTTGTCAAAAAAAATTAAGATCCAACTTGAAGGAAGTCCTGCTAGCCAAAAATGGGACAATTCTGAATTGCAATGATTGAAAGACATAAAATGTTAAATCCATGAATTCATAATTATATTTTTTAAAAAGAGAAAACTAACTAGTTAGTCCCCTTTGAAAAATATTAGGGAACCAATTCATTATTCTGAAAACTAGTAAATAAAAGAATCAAGTATTAGTCCTGTCCTTCCTTTATGAAATGTACCTCAGGATAACCCAATGGTTGGTGGCAGGCTTTTTAAAGAAGAATTCCAGCTAATAAATGAAGAAGAAATGATAGCATTAGGTACATTTGTAACCCCACTGAAGTAATGGATCTAAGAAATAATTACTATTGGGTTGACAAAATCTAGGAGAAAAATACTGAGAACTTTAAAATGAACAAATCAGGCTGAAGGTCCCTGAACTACACTGATCAATCCTAATATCCCTAATATCCCAGACACTGCCTACCGATGCAAGGCAATAGGAAGCACACAACTCACCTCTAAAGTATTCTGGACAAAGAAAACAAAACTGGTTTTGATTGAATCACCAGTTTATAGAAAATACAGGGGACAGAAGAACATGTTAAACAACACTACAGTGAAATAATCAGCAAAATCCAGTATATAGGAACTTCTGCAGGACAAATGACTACATTTTTTTCAATGACAATAAAAACAACAACAAAAAGAAAACTATAAGAAACAAGAGGAATCTACAGATTAAAAGAGGCTTAAGAATACATCCACCAAAAGCAATGTGTGAACCGTGTCTGGAACCATTTTCTAGTAAACCAAATAGTTAAAAACAGAGGCGAGAGATACAACCAAGGAAATCTGAAAACTGACTTGATATTTGATGCTATTATTTAGGAATTATTATGTTTTGTGGTTAAGATGAAAAAAAGGGAACCCCTGATTCTTAGAAATGTATATTGATATATTTACAGATAAAATATGTCTTGGATTTGTTTTGAAAAAATCTGGAGAGGGAGAGGGGAGAGAACGTACACGCTTGGAACAAGATTGGCCATATATTGATAATTACTGAAGGCAGGTGAGAAGTACATGGGTGTTCATTATACTATTCTCTACACTTTTGTGTATGTTTAATTTTTTTTCATAATAATTAAATTTTTAAAAAGTGGCAACTCTGATGTTAAGCAATCTAGATCTACATGTGTATTAGATACAGAATTCAAAATATTTTTGCCCTTCCCTAGATGATATGCTTATCACAAAATATCACCCTTTGTTTATACTGAGGATGCTCATATAAAGCTTCAATGCTGACAGAATATTGAATGAGACCTGGCCACGGTCTTACCAGTAGAAAGGAGAAAAGAAATGTATACAACTGCTTGACCCCTATAAGATTTAAAGACCCATTTAATGGTAAATAGAATTTCTGTAAGAGAGATAGGATTTATTCCTTAAAAAATTTGAGGTAGATAGTATATAATGGAATTTCCAAGAAGAAAAGAGTAAAATTAACTTAAGAATAATGAATTTAGGGCTTTAGAAGAAATTAGGAATGTCAGTGAGAAGCTGGGTCTGAGTATGTAAATTTAATCAAACAGATGGGGGAAACCTAGTAGTCATCTCCACTATGTCAAGAGAATAGTACCCTCTAGCAGTTATACTAACTTCGGCCTTGTCCCAAATTAAGTCAACCATAACTGTAGATAGAGATGGCAGTAGTTCATGGTGAATTAATTTTCTTATGACAGGAAAAAAAAACAGCACTCAAGTCAAATGGAAAGGTTCTTGGACAAGTCTGTAGAAGCTTGCCAAATGCCACAAAAGCTATCATTATCTGATTTATACCAGTCTTCTTAATTTTCCCAGACTAAGAGCACTTCCATTTCCAGAAAGTCAGATTTACATAAATGCAAATAAAATAAAAACAAGTATGTGCGGAGACTCTGCAGACTGAAAAAGCTCCTGTCCATATTCTCCAGTTAATAGTAACATAAGGACAAAACTGAAGTTTTCTCTAATTGTGCCAAGAATACTGGCCAGGCTTCCACTAAGCCCTAACCTCCACAAGTTAATCAGTTCCAGGCAAACCACAAACCTCTTCGAGCTTCAGCCTCCTCATTTGCAAAATGGGATAAAACCTGTCCTATCCTCTCCATGGAGATGTGGTGAGAATCAAATACAATGTATATAAATCCAGAAGAAAATTATAAAATATTACACACAAAAAAATAGACTAGCCAAAGTGAGAGAAAGGAGGGTCCATATGAATAACCTAAAAAAGGTACAGGAATAGCTGCTTCAAGAAATGAAACTGCTGGCTCAAGACATAATGAATCACATTACTCAAAGACTTTAAGGCTATAGTCTATAGAGAAATTAAATCTTTAAATCTAAATCAAATGCTGAAAGCTAGCTGAGGGAAACAAGAAAAGCCTTCTAAGGAGAAGAGGAAGCATTTAGGCCAGGATCTATGTCTCTGAAGTCACTGCTATGTAGTTAGGTTGAAAAAGAATAAAAGAACCAAATATCCCAAACAAATTTTGCTAAAGATGAAAGAAAACTCTGAGAACTCAAATGAGCCACCAAGGTATACCATGGCTTTTACACTTTTGAGGGTGACTGCAGTTCAGGGTGGTGGTTGTGGTGGTGGTGGTGTGTGTGTGTCTGGGGTCAGAGGTAGTGTCAGAGAGAATGGGATAGTTTCTCTCTTCTCCCTGCTGCAGTCATCAATCCAATATTCCCTTTCTGAATTTCTCTCTTTGCTGCCCCAACCCAACTCCACTTTCCATCTAAAGAACAGGGAACAGAGCAATGCTAATGGATGAAGAGAAAGAGGAATGGCATTTCTCCTCTATCTCAACTAATGTTTAAATTTTCAAGCAGGAAAGGTTGGTGCTCGAGCTAATGGAAAACTAGAGTCCTTAAGGTAATAAAGGGTAGAAAGGGAAGAGACAGGGTCACTATAAAACTAACATTATATCTAGCAATCCATGTGAGAATTAAAACTTTGGAATGGTGACAATCGGTGAAGATATGGATCATCTAAAATAACTGACAAGAGCAGCCCTTCCATCTTTGGAAAAATGTATATCGAGTCTGTTTAAATAAAGTTTCATCTACATAGTATAAAACATTCTGAGATGATATCAAGAATGTTATTATCTTCATTCATATCCACTGGAATTAGGTACTTTGATCAAAACAAAGATTCTAAGATACATTTTCAAGGTAACTTACCTGCAACTGCATGACCACATAGTTGAATCGGTCATTCCTCCCACAGCCAATAAATTTACAGACATGGTCTTTCCCTGGATAAAAGAAAGAAAACAGTGGAAAAGGTTATATTATGGTTTCTCATCTAAAAAATTGATAATTTGTTTTTCTATGTAATGTTTTATGATTGAATATAAAGGACCTGTCTTAAGAACCTTAAGAATAGGAAATTTGTATTATTCAAATTATCTATCCACTTCCTCTCCAAATCCTACACTGCTCCTTGTATAGTCAAACAAATGTTTATTGAATGAAATAAATACACACGTGAATGAAGGAACAAATGAATAATAATTTATTTAGGAAGGAAAGAATTAACAGGTCATTTCAGATCAACATGCCCAGACATTATACATATGAAAGCAAAGAACAGCAATAAATAAGAACTATGTTAGGCATATAAATCCTGCATTTTAGATATGGTCTGCCATTCACCATAAGACTTCAGTGAGTTACTTAATCTTTCTGGACCTCATTGATCTCAATTAGCTCCGTGGTTTTCAACCTGAATTCCACATGTGAAATCTAAGGAGGTGCTGCTGCCGAGGGTGCAGAAAAAAGCAGAGGTGGAACAGGTAGAAATTGAGGGTCTTGTCCCTAATTCAACAAAAGCAAACAAAGGACTTAAAAGACAATCAAGACTGGTGGGTTCCAGAGCCAGTAAAGGGTGTCTGGCGAGAGCACAGTCATTAAAGGGAAAGAAGACAGAATGAGATGGTGTGAGAGAAGCAGGCAGGCATCAGATCCTGGATAAGTAATCTGAACCACACAGATAGGTTACTGTTTTCCAACTTTGGCTGCTTATTAAAATCATCGGGGATACTTTTTGAGGATTCCTAAACTCTGTATTGATTCAGAATCCATGGGGGAAGATATAGGGTATGAGCTTTTAAAAAGTTCTTTAAATGATCCAAAAGTATATGGGTCATGGATGAATATTTGAAAATTATTGCTAGGTAATGAGAAACACCTAAAAGATATTAAGATAAGGAAAAACACACTTAAAACATTGCAGGTTAGAACATCAGTGTGGTGGCAAGAAGGAGGAGAGACTATGGAAAGGTCACTTCAGGAGGCAAGAAATGTCACTCTGTAGATAGTTACAATATCTCAAGAGAGAGAATAAGGGTTTGAATCTTAAGTATTTTAATCTTAAGTAATCTTAAAAAATAGGATAAATCTGCAAAATACTAAAGATATGTTTTTGACTAGAAATTGGTACAATTAAATGAAAAGCTGTACCGAAATAAGAGAATATAGTAGGTTTTATAGATGCTAATGAACATCAGAATGTTGAGTTTGAGGGTAACCAGTTGAATTCAGTAGATAGTGTAATTTCAAGCCTGGTACTGAGACAAAAAGCTGAGCTCCAGAAATACACTGGGGAACCATGCATGAGTTGATGGAAAATACATGGAACTACAAACACAGATGGAAGACTGACAAGGAGGTCACTAGTGAGTGAAAGGGGCAAGAGCCAGTCTATAATACGTTAAATAGTAAACGGAATATGAGACAATGAAGGGAAACTGAAAAAGTTTGAGGAAGTCACAGAATAAAAGCTAGATGGGCAAGATTTGGTAGAATGATGAGAAATACATCTCAACATTCAAAAAGAGAAAGAGCATTTAGGGAGATTGTTTTATAAACTATATAAATGTCTAACCAATGTACTATATACTTGAAACTAATAAAATAAACTTTAAAAAAAGAATCTGTCTGCTGACTGATTTAAAATGTAAACACAATCCAGACTTATTTTAATTAATAATTCCATACTGTTCTATTGCATCTAGGTTATCACATTGTTCTCTCATTCTCTATGCTTTGTCAAAGAGCAAGAATAGGTTCAATGGGAACAATAATTCACAATGTATACAATACATGTTCATCAATTTACTTGTGTTTTACATATGTTTGAAAAACTGAGTTTCATCTAGTAAACTGCAGTAAGAATGGAAGGATAAAATGATAGTCAATTAGCAACTTACTCTTTTCCTCAGTTTCACAGAAACAATTAAAAAATCATTTAAAAGGTATTTTCCTCTTATTATCCATTCTTTAAGAGTCCACCTTCCTATCATGTAACATTTAAATGCAGTATCTCTGTTACAACCATGAATGTCCTTGTAACAGAGATACTGCATTTAAATACAGTAAGGCCATACTAGATTTAACTCCTCTCTGTAATAGAGATACTGCATTATAAACGAAAGGCCATACTAGATTTAACTCCTCTTGGAATGCTTTTAAAATTTCTTTATACTAAAGTTATACTAAAATACTATTTATGTCTTGATACTAAAACCAAATTACTAAAAGATAGACATCAAAAAAACTGTGTATCCTTTATTGGGTCACCGAAACACAAAGTCAGTAGCAAATTTCTAGGACTCACATCTTCATTGTTTTAGATAAGAGCTTAATGAGCTCTTATCTCATACTTTACAGCACAGTGCACTATTGCTTTTCTATTTCAGATATATGCAATTAATGAAACTACTTAATAAAGTTATTTCAATAAATATGTACAA
This sequence comes from Pteropus alecto, assembly GCF_000325575.1. Lineage (NCBI taxonomy): Eukaryota > Metazoa > Chordata > Mammalia > Chiroptera > Pteropodidae > Pteropus > Pteropus alecto. The sequence continues at coordinate 26,692,636 of NW_006442109.1, read as the reverse complement.
GTTTTAAAAGCATGGAGAAACTACAATTTAATTGGAACAGTAAATCTTCACCAGCACTTAGAGCAATTGTTAAAATAAATTTTGTAATAGCTAGTACAAACTGAGGTATCACTTCATGAGTATAGGGATCATAGCTATCTTGTTCTGGTACCTACCACTATATCTGGCAAATAGTGAAACACGCAATCAATATCTATGAGTGACAAAAAATTAATAGAAATAACAACAGCTAAGAAAACATGCATACTAGGCAAGCATATTGTATCAGGCATTATATTAAGTGCTTTACATGATTTAATCCTCACATCTTAATAATGTAAGTATTATTATTTTCTTTATTTTTCAGATGTAAAAATGGCAGCTTCATGAGGTTAAGTACTTTGTCCAAACCCAACAGCTGGAAAAAGATGGAGCTGTTTGATTCTAGAGCCTCTGTTCTTAATCTTTATGACATAATTGAAACAGATTTTAAATTTAAGTAACACCCTGTCAATAAATATTAAAACTAAAAGGGAAATAGACTATGACAAAACACAGTCAAGAAGACTTACTATGGGCCAAATATAAAAGTAAGGCAATAAGAATACAAGATAAATTAAGATGCATGCCCTCAAAGAGTTCAGAGCCCAGATATGTAAACAAAAAATATATATATAATACAGTATGATGAGCTCTATATTATAGACAAATTGCTATGGATACACAAAAGACTTGAAAATTTTGTTTATAAGGCTTTTCATGTATCAGATGAGAAGAGCATTCTAAGAGAAGGGCACCCACAAAGTCTGAAAGATCTAAGTTTATATGAATGATTGAAGAGTTAATAGGCTACAGGGCTGGATAAGGGTTAAAAGGTGGGCTGAGGTAGGGGATAATCTGAGACAAGGAAAGTATTCTAAAGTCTTGTATCCCACATAAAAGAATTCAGATTTGACTAATTATTAGATAATAGACTGGGGGAGGGGTAGTTCAAAGGTCTTCAAGCATAAGAGCTACATGATTTGGCCTGTGTTTTGGAAAGGTAATACTATTTACCACTAGATGCTTATTTATGGAAGAGAAGAGGTCAATTAGGAGGTTAATACAATAGTCCAGGTAAAAGATAAGGAAGGTTCAAATTAAAGCACTGGATGTGAGAATTTAAAGAGGAAAGGTTTCAAATTATGGTTTAAGAGACAGAATAAACAGATTATGGAGAAGAGAGAGGGAGAAAGTGAATAAAGACTTTTAGCTTAAGCTATATTGACAAGGTAAATTGCACTAATATTCACCAAAACAAAAGTTATGGTGTATGAGAGAGGATAATGATTTCTACTTTGGGGATTTTACAATGATTTTTCTACAGGACATGCAAATTGTATTTTGCACAGGATACATACTGAGTGAATAGATGAATGAATAAGTTTTTTATAATAGCTTTACTGAAACATTGTTAACATGCCAAAAAATCCACCTATTTAAAGTGTAAAAGTCAATGGTTTTTAGTAGATTCACAAAGTTGTGCAATCACCACTATAATCAATATTAGAACATTTTCATCAGCCCTACCCCACTCCACCAAAAAAAAACTATACCCTTTAGTAGTTAGTCACTGCCCACTCTCACAGTCTCTACTTTCTATCTCTATAGATTTGCCTATTGTGGACATTTTACATAAATGCAATCAGAGCTCTCTTCTCTCTCCACCATCGGAGAACACAGAGAGAAAGCAGCTGTCTATAAGGAACCAAAGTGGTCGGCACTTTGATCTTCAACTTCCCAGCCTCTGGAACTGGGAGAAATAAATTTCTATTGTTTAATAAAGAAGTTTTTTGTGACTGGCTTCTTTCACTTAGCGTAATGTATTCAAAGTCCATGTTGTAGCATGTATCAGTACTTCATTTATTTTCGCTGTTGGTAATAGTCTATTGGATAGATATATCACATTTTGTTTAGCCACTCATCAGTTGATTGTCCATTTGGATTGTTTCCACTTTTTGGTTATTATGAATAACGCTGCTATGAACATTCATGTACACATTTTTGTGTGGACACACGTTTTTATTTCTCATGGGTATGTAACTAGGAGTCAAATTGCTAGGTCATATGACAACCTCACGTTTAATCTTAAGCAGTCCATAGGAACTGCTGGAGTGTTTTCCAAAGGAGCTGCAGAATCTCACATTCTTCGGCAACATAGAAGGGTTCTAATTTTTCTCTATCTGACCTACTCTTGTTATTTATATCTTTTTAACTGTAGTCATCCTAGATGGAGTGAAGTGGTATCTCATCATAGTTTTGATTTACTTTTCCATAATGACTAATGATGTTGAGCATCTTTTCATGTGTTTATTTGGCCATTTGTATATCTTTTTTGGAGAAATGTCTATTCAGATCCTTTGCTGATTTTTTTCACTTGGGTTTTCTCTTTATTGAGCCATGAGAGTTCTTTAACTATCTTATAGTCTAGATAAAGTTCCATATCAATGTATAATTTATAAATATTTTCTGTTGCTGAACTTCTTTATCAGTTCTAATAATTTTTTAGTAAATTTTCTAGGATTTTCTATATATAAAATCAGGTCATCCACAACTAGAGATTCACTTCTTTCCAATCTGGGTGCATTTTATTTCATTTTCTTGACTTGAATAAAAAAAAAAGTGTCAAGAGTAGAAATCCTTGTCCTGTTCCTTCTCTTTCGGGGAGTCAGTCTTTTTTAATAGATGTCCTTTATCAGGATGAAGAAGTTCCCTTCTATTCCCAGTTTGTTGAGTATTTTAATCATGAAGAGGTATTGGATTTTACTAAATGAGTCTTCTATGTCTACTGACATAATCATACAATTTTTATCCTTTGTTCTACTGAAATAGTGTATTATATAAACTAATTTGCATATTTTGAGCCAACCTGGAATTCCCTGGATAAGTCTCAGCTAGTCATGGTGATTAATTATTTTTATGTGTTACTGTTTGCTAGTGTTTTGCTGGCGATCTTTGCATCTAAACTCAGAAGGAAACATTGGTTTGCAGTATCTTTTCTTCTAGTGTCTTTTCCTGGTTTTGGGTTTTGGTATCAGAGTAATAGTGACCTCACAGACTGAATTGGAAAATGTCCCCTCCTTTTCTATTTTTTGGGGAAGAGTTTGTAAAAAAAAAAGAAAAGAAAAGGAAAGAAAAGAAAAGAAAAAAAGAAAAAAGGTGTTAATTCTTCTTTAAAGAAGCCATCTGGGCTTGGGCTTTCCACTGTGAGTAGCTGTTTTTTATTGTTATTAATTTGATCTCTTTATCTGTTATAGGTCTATTTAGATTTTCTATTTCTTCATGAGTCAGTTTCAGTAGTTTATGTCTTTATAAGAATTTGTCGATTTCATTTATTTAATTTATTGCCATGTACTCCATAATATTTCCTTATTATAATCCTTTTTATCTTTGTGAGATTAGTAGAAATGTCCCTTCTTTCATTCCTTTAGCTCCAGAATTTCTGCTTGGTTCTTTTTTGTAATTTCAATCTCTTTGGTAAAGTACTCCTTTTATTCATTAATTTTATTCCTGAGCTCATTGAACTGCCTTTCTGAGTTTTCTTGTACCTTGTTAATTCATGACTGCAATCTTGAGTTCTCTATAACTTAAATCACAGTCTTCCATGACTTTGGTTTCCAGAGACTTGTCATTTTCTTTCTGTGTTACCATGTTACCTTGGTTTATGGTACTTGTTGGATTGTTCCTCTCCCTGTGCATTTGAGGTAATGAACTCTTTTCTTGTTCGATACCATTTTGATATTAACAATTTAGTAGGCTGAAAATGAGAGGGCTTTCTTTGTTTTCCAGTATATGGTACTATAGCATCTACTAGAATTTTTTTTACCTGTACTTCTTGCTGTATTTGTTTTACCTGTACTACTTGCACCTCTGAGGTCACAATGGGGGGGCTGCCCCTGCAGTCATGGAAACTGGCACCTGGATGACTGAGGTGGTAAGTGTCCCCACTGTGTCCAGGTCCTTTCAGTATTGGGGTACCACCATGGTAGAGGGGGATGTGGAGCCTGCAGCACTACTGCAGTGGTCTTTATGGCTGCTGGCACCACTGTGCTGTAGCCCATCTCCATTGCTGCTACGGGATTCTGCCTCAATGTGGAGAAGAAGGAACCAGATTCTTTGAGCACCTACACTGCTTCTGCCTCTCTTACTCTTCAATGATCCACAATGTGGGGACCACAGCCTGACTCCTCCACTACTAGCATGTTAGCTGGGGCTGCAGCAGGCACAAAACTGCATCTGCAGGCACCATTCCCTGTTCTTCCCTGTTCAGTCTCTCATAGGCACTACAATACACCTGCCTTCAGATGTACCAATGCATGGATCTCTAGGTGTGTTTCTGTGTTGAGCAGAGAAACTTTTTTGGATTATAGGTGTCTCACTTGTAAATTTACAAGGAGATACAAAGGGGTCTTCTCACTCTGTCATGATGCTTCCTATGTCCTTAGTTCTGATTTTAGTAATTTGAGTCTGTTTTTTTCATCTGTCTAGATAAAGGTTTTTAAATTTTTTTCAAAAGAACCAACTTGTGGTTTTTTGGGGGCATTCCTCATTGTTTTTCTATTCTCTATTTTATATTAATTTCTACTGTAATCTTTATTATTTCCTTCCTCTATTACATTAGGTTTAATTTGCTCTTCTCTTTCCAGTGTCATAAGATGAAAGGTTAGGTTATTTATTGGAGAGCTTTCTGGCTTTTTACTATAAGTGTTTACTGCTATAAATTTTCTTCTAAGCACTGTTTAAGCTATACCTAATCATTTATGAATCTTTAGAAAACCACTCTGGAACCTTACAAGGTAGGGTCATTAATGCCATATACCACACAGAACAACACATCATTTTTCTTTGAGGGAGACACAAGACTGATGGAAAGAAAAAAGGCACTGGCTTAGAGTTAAATCGCAACTCTGCCCCTTAATAATTATGGGACCTTAAGCAAGTCTCAGTTTCTTCAGTAGAGCTATTGACAAAATTAAATGAAATAATATATTCAATAAAGCATTTACTTGATTAACTATCCAGCATACATTCCCCTTACTAACAGCACCTAAATTTTCCTTGGGGAATGATTTTCCTCAATTGTGTTACCTACTGTCTCAATGGTCTTGATCCACTCCCAGGTCCAAAGTTGGAAATTAATTGCTCAAAGCTAATCAGAGTAATCTAGAAATTTCTCTTTTGTCATGAAGATCAGTTTGATGATGAGAAGAAAACTAGATAATCAAGGCCTAAGACAATGTATGACATTGCTCTAACAAATACAACTGTTTTAGGGATGTTCTAATCAGAGCAAAACTCAATACTTTCAAACGATAATTAAGAGAAGAGTTTTTTTTTAGAAAAGAAAAAAAATGTACCTCCTTTCCAGTTGCTACCAGCAACCATCTCTCAACTGTAAAGGAAAACAGCATGAAGATAAAGTCCACAATATAAAGAGAGAGAGAGAATTACAGAAGAAAAAAGAAATAGATACACAGATACATGCAAAAGAATGAAAACTAGACTCTATCTTATATCATACAGAAAAATCAATTTAAAATGAATTAAAGACTTGAACATAAGATCTGAAACCATAAAACTCACAGAGGAAAACATAAGATGTAAGCTACATAGGTCTTGGCAATGATATTTTGGATTTGACAACAAAAGCAAAGACGACAAAAGCAAAAATAAACAAGTGGTACTTCATCAAACTAGAAAGTTTCTGCACAGCAAAGGAAACTATAAACAAAATAAAAGGCAACCTACAGAATGGGAGAAAATATCTGCAAATCATTTATCTGATTACAGGTTAATATCCAAAATACATAAAGAACTCATACAACTCAGTAGCAAACAAACAAACAAACAAACAAACAAAAAACCTGATTAAAAAATGAAGAGGGGAGCTTATTAGACATTTTTCCAAAAAAGATATCAAATAGAACAGGTACATGAAAAGGTACTCAACATCACTAATTGTCAGGGAAGTACAAATCAAAACCACAATGAGATGTCACCTCACACCTGTTAGAATGGATATTATCAAAAAGATAAGAAATAACAAGTGTTGGGAGGATGTAGAGAAAAGAGAACCTTGTGCACTATTGATGGAAATGTAAATTGGTGCTGCCACTATGGAAAACATTACAGAGTTTCCTCAAAAACTTAAAAACAGAACTAACATATGATCCAGAAATCTCCCTTCTGGGTATATACCTTAAGAAAACGAAATTACTATTCGAAGAGATATCTGAACCCCATTTTCAATGCAGATTATTTACAATAGCAAAGACATTGAAACAAACTAAGCATCCATTGACAGATGAATGGATAAAGAACACATGGTGTGTGTATATATGTATATACATATATATAAAACAATATCATGCAGCCATTTGTGACAACATGGATGGATCTTGAGGGCATTATGCTAAGTGAAATATGTCAGACAGAGAAAGACAAATATCTACCATATGATCTCATTTACATGTAGAATCTAAAAAAACTAAACTCCCCAAAACAGAACAGATCAATGGTTGCCAGAAGGAGGGAATGGGAGGTGGGGAAAATGGGTGAATATAGCCAAAAGGTACAACTTCCAGTTGTAAAATAAATAAGTCTTGGAAATATAATGTACACCATGGTGACTATAATTAATAATACTGTATTGTTTATTTGAAAGTTGCTAAGAGATGAGATCCTAAAAGTTCTCATAAGAAAAAAATTGTAACTACGTGAGGTGGTAGATGTTAACTAAACTTATGGTAATCATTTTAGATAGATAGATAGATAGATAGATATAGATATAGATATAGATATAGATATAGATATATATAGATATATCAAGTCATTACGTTGTACACCTTAACCTAATATAAAGTTATATGTCAATTATATCTCAGTAAAAGTAGGAAGAAACAAAAGAGTCAGAATCCAGATTAAAATATACCTAAAGCCTATCCTACCTCTGGATCTTTCCGTTTGGTATGGAGGAAAGTGCATGTGCTCAAGACTGCTTGAATTAAGTATCAGTTTTTTCACTTGCTAGCTTGTTACTTAATCTCTATAAGCCACACAAGGAGTAACAATAGTATTTACTTCGAAGGGTTATTGCACATGTGAAATCAGCTAAGATATATCTAATAATTAATATACTGCCATGGTACACAGGAAGTGCTCAATATGTGCTCCTTATCATTACTATTAAAGCTTAGTGATTAAGAGCACTAGTTTTAGAACACGACAGATATAAGCTAAAATCCTAGCTCTTCTATTTACCACTTTTGTGCCCACGGACAGATTAACCTCTCTTAGGCTCAATTTCTTAAACGATAAAAATGAGGAAAGTTGAGGTTAAAATTAAATCAAATAATATTTTTTTAAAACAATGCCTGGCACAGAAAAAATGATAAATGGTTGCTAGCATCATCATTATACTATAGGTACAAATTGCTTCTCAAAGTGGTTGTAGCAATTTATACTACTTCTATTTGGGACACAAGGGAGTTCCTATTTCTCTATGCTCATCAACACTTAATACTGTCAGATTTTCCCCCTCAATCTAAATGAACTGGTATCTTACTATAATCTGTATTTCTCTAATTACTAATGAGGTTCAGCATCTTTTTATCAGTCAAGTGATCATTTAGGTTTCCCTTCTTTATAAATTATTAGTTCTTACCCTTTGTCCATCCCCTCTCTGTCCACTCCTATGACTGACTACTTCAGCTAGGACATCACTATCTCATAGAGTATTTATTTTTATTTTATTTTTGTTTTATATTGGAGCTTAGGATTTGTCTTTTCTTTTTTTAATTTTAATTATTATGGTGACATTGGTTAACAAAATCCATTGTTTGAGGTGTACAATTCAACAGCAAAGCATATATATACATTGCATTATGTGTTCACCACCCATAGTTAGATTTCTTTCTGTCACCACATATTTGATCCCTTTTATATTTCATCCACTTCCCCGCTTCCCCTTTCCCCCTACTCATAAAGCATTTAACTAGAATCCTTTGCCTCTATGTTCTCCAAATACTTTAAGGCCCTCACTAGTTCCCTGTCACTATATTCTTCTTCTCCATATAATTGGTGCCACTTAACTCTCACCTTGAGACTCAAGCCCACCTCATTCTCTCCCTTAGGAAACATTTATGGAGCTTCGTCCAGCACAAAACTCTGGCTGCCATAATGCAACCATGTTTGCTGCTAGTCTTGTCCTGATCTATCTCCTTGGTTCTGACAACTGAGTTTCTGCCTAGTTTTCCTTTTGTTCCCTTCTCAGTTCTCTGATGGTCTTTGTATACATTTTCCTTATAACTTATCATTCTGCAATGTCATTACTCATTCTCTCTATGTCAGTCTGGCTTGATTATTAGCCCCTGAGGACAAAGACCATGCCTTCTTTATATCCCTAGCACCTAGCCTAATGATTCAAATATACTCATGCCTAAGAAGGAAAGAAGGAAGAAAGAGAGAATGAAAATGATTGGTAAACTACCTAGTACCTTGGACTTTCTAGGGCTAAGGCCATTTTCTCCTCCACTGTACTGTCCCTCTCCCACCTCCATAAGCCCAAATGTCAACCTTAGAATGACAAGCACCAGCTTCCCTTGTCATGTGTTTCATCTATCCTTTATAAACAACCTACTGGATTCCCCCGATGTTGACTGCCCCAATGGACTATCACCTATTGTCTACTGACCCAACTCATCTGATTCCATCTAGTCTGTCAAATCTGACAATACTTTACTGGACCAGGCCAAACATGACTTATAATGTTACTACCCACACATTAGTCATAGGATAATCTCCCTAAAATATTGTTTTTATCACATCATTTGTCTACTCAAGAAACCATAAACAATAATTCCTAAAGATATAAGATTAAAATGGTGAGCCTAGAATTCAAGATTCATTCTACATTACTTATCAAACTTCATTTCCTTCAGTTCTTCTGAATAAATTATATAGTCTGATGAGGTGTAGTTCTTTTTATATTTTCTCTCTCAAATGTTCTACTTTGTTTTTGCCCACATTATTTCCCTTGACCTCATCTCCTCAAATTAAATACAACTCTTAATATCTAAATATCCCTATAGGAGGTAATATCAACCAACTAACACTCAAGATTCGATTTTCAGACATTAACAAGTTAGTCACCTAGCAAGGTCCCAAAGGGGAAAAAATAAACAGGACAATTAACATAAGAGTTCCCTGGAGACAAATAAGAGCAATAGAGTCTGGTGCACAGATAGAATTTGAGAAAAAAGAAAAGTCAACAAGGTAGCACTGATCACTAGGAGTCACAGGACCATAAGAAAATATAGGATGGAAATATATTAACAAATGAATTTTAACTTTCTGCTTATGTGTCTTTTATGTTTAAGAAATCCTCAAAAAGACGAAAGGAATCCTGAACATACAAACTAGATCTTTACTAATCACTCAAAATACTACCATTAAAGCTTTTTCTTAATCTTCTAGCTCTTAACCACTTTACCCAATAGGGAATGCTTGTGGTCTGTCATCAAGCTCTGCGCAAAAGAGAAATAATCAGTGATATCTCCACCTAAAAAAAGACAATAAGAAGTGGACTCAATTTAGATAGAGAGATAATATCTATAGATACTGTGGCATGGTAGTACCTTGCTAGTCAAACAGAGATGTTAACTACGATATAAAAAAGGATTTCTGTTCATCTAAGGCAAGAGTGATAATAGTGGTAAACTCTTCTCTAGCTGTCCAAAGTCTTTTTTAAAAAAGTAAATATGCTGTATTCTAAACTAAATGCATATAACCTAATGAATCTTTTTGTTCTTATAATTTTGGATGATCATCTACTACTCTTGCTTTCAATTTAAGAGCTTAAAACTATGGCAGGTGGGGGTATGGTGGTCTAAACTCCAACATTAAATATTAATGAGTAACAATATTGTGCAAAAGGCAAGTCATTTCACATGACTTGCTGCTAGAGGAAAGTAAAACAATCAGAAAGGGGCATTAATCATTTTTCTTTTTAAATCAAAAAGCCATTTAGTAATAAAATTAAAAGCTGAGTTAAAAAGTATCCCAAACCCACTAAAGGGATACTCTGGAATGTAAAGAACAAATTCCAGGTCATTTACAAATTAGCAAACACTGAGATTCTGCAAAGATGGACTACTATGTTGCTAAGGACACTACAAAACTAGTCTTAGCTTCCTTACTCATCTATTATTTACTCATATTTACCCACTCTTCACCAAAAACAAACAAAACACCCACTCTAATAATAACAACTTGTGAAATATCTACACCATGGGAGATAAAAAATATAAAGCTAGATCCTGTTCTCAAAGAATTTATAATCTTGTTGAACTTATTACAAGACTAATACAGACAACACGAGATCAAATGATAGCTTATAAAAAAAAGAATAAGCATTACAGAGAAATCAACAGATTAATTGGATCAGAATGCATCATAGAGCTTGGAGCTTGACTAAGTTAACTTGACAGGAATACAAAAAGAAGGAAGAGGTATCCTCTCAACGAAGTCCCCAGGAAAAATAATTCAGTCAAGGAATCTAACATGCAAAGGCTCCTATCAGTTTTCATGACACTGCCCATCTAACAATCTCTTAGGTTCTAAGTAGCTCACCAGGAGCCAAAGGCAGAAGGAAGTTTTCAAACCAACAAAGGGAATTCTATCATCTAAACAATGACCAATTTAAAACTACCAGGCTTTTGTGGTTAGAATGAAAGAGGGGAAAAAAGAGTACAATTTCATCACCCTATCTATTTTTAAAATGTACTTATCTATTACAAAAAATGTATGAACGAATGAATACATGTAAAAATACATGTAAAGATAAAGAATTAGGGGACCACTCCAAGAGGCCCAATATCTGCATTACAGGTTCCAGAAGAGAAGACAGAGAAAATAGAGGGGTGGAGATCACCAACAAAATAATTCAAGAACATTTTATGAGAAAAACCTTTGGATTGTCAGTTTGAAGAAACAAAACTAGATTAAAAAAAAGAAAACTCACACACAAAAAAAAACGCCCATATCATGATATTCATAAAATTGCAAAACACTTGGGGAAAAGAAAAACTGAAAAGTTGCCTAGGTAACAAGACTCATAATGGAATTACACTTCTCAATCGCAACAGTAAATTTGAAGACTAATTTCTGAAGTAAAATTTTCAATCCAGAATTCTATATCCAGCCTGTTTTCCATTTAAACATCAGAGTAAGATAAAAACACTTTCAGACATGCAAGAGAGGTCTCAAAAATATACTTCCCATGCACTCTTTACTAAGAAAGCTAGTAGAGGAGTGTTTCCCTAAAATGAGAATAAATGAAAAAGAGAAAGGGATTCAACAAGGCATACAATATAGAAAAGCAAAGGGAATCCCCAGGAAGATATTGAGAAGTGATCCAAGTATGACAGTTGTGAACACAGAGAATAACTAGGCATGACTAGCGCACACTAGGAGGTTCATGGAAAGATTTCCCCAAGAAGAAGAAATTAAGAGTTGTTGTATGTTATCAGTAGTTCTTTTTTATTGCTGAATTGTATTCCACTGTATGACAGTTGATTTATCTACTCACTCTCTGAAGGACATACTTTTTGGAATAAAGAATAAAGCTGATATAGTCATGTGCATGCTGTATATTAAAATGAATTTTAATTTCTCTAAAATAAATGCCTAGGAGTGGGATTGCTAGGTTACATAGTAAATTCATATTTAACATATGGTAAGTATATGTTTAATTATCTTCTAGAGGAGCTGTATCATTTTGCATCCCAGTCAGCAAAGTATGAAGGTTCCAGTTGTTCCATATCACTGTCAATATTTGATATTGTCAACCGTTTTTGATTTGCCACTCTAATGGATATACAGTGATAAGTCATCATGGTTTTAATTTGCATTCCCCTAATGGCTAGTTATGTTAAACATTTTTTCATGAGCTGATCTGCCATTCTGTATTCTCTTTGCCAAAGCCTATGAAACTTTTAATTGGATTGTTTGCTTTTAGTTGAGTTTTCAGAGTTCTTTACATAGTCTGAATATAAGTCCTTTGCAGGTATGTGATTTGCAAGTATTTTCTCCCAGTCTACCATCTGCCTTTTCGTTCTCTGAATAGTGTCTTTCTCAAGCAAAGTTTCTGATTTGATGAAGTCCAAATCATCAATTTCTTCTTTTATGAGTAATGCTTTTGGTGTCATGCGAAAAACAGCCTACACCCAGGTCACAAAGATTTTCTCCTATGCTTTCTTCTAAAAGGTATATAGCTTTATATTTCACATTTAGATGTGTGGTACATTTTTGTTCATTTTCGTATGTGTGGTTTAGGTCGAGGTTCATTATCTTTGTATGTGACTGTGTGATTGTTCCAACACCGCTTATTGAAAAGACTTTTTTTCCACTTTGAAATTTTGTAAAAAATTATTGGCCATATTTGTGTGGGTCTATTTCTGGAATCTATTCTATTTCATTGATCTATATGTCTATCCCTTTGCCAACACCACAGTCTTGATTATGGTAGCTTTGTACTGAGTTTTAAAATCATGTAGTTTGATTTTTCCAACATTTTTCTTTTTCAAAATTGTTTTGGCTATTCTAGGTCCTTGGCCTTTTTATGGAAATTTTAGACTCAGTTTCTCTATAACCACAAACAGTGCTGTTGGAATTTTTATTGGTATTGTGTTAAATCTAAAAACTATATGGAGAGATTCAACATCTTTACTATGGTGAATCTTCTAATTCATGAATACTGCATGTCTCCCCACTTGCTTAAATCATCTTTGATTATTTTTAATCAGGGTTTTATAGTTTTCAGCACAGAGATCTATCTATACATATTTTATTAACTTTAAATCTAAATATTTCATCTTGGGGGAGCTATCATAAAATTTTTTAATTGTTTATCATTAGTATATAGAAATATGATTGGTTTTTGTGGGTTGATTTTGAATCACTTGCTAAACTCATTTATTCTAGGAATTTTTTTTTGTGGATTCCTTGGGATTACCTACACAGATAATCATGCCATCTACAAATAGGAACAGTTTTATTTCCTTTCCAATCTACATGCCATTATTTCTTTGAATATTTTTTGCTGCACCACACTCATTCTCTTCTCATTCTGGGTCTCTTGATGACACAATGTTAGATATGATGATAGTTTCGTGGGTCCCCAAGACTGTTTGTTTTTTTAACCTTTTTTTTCCTGTTCAAACTGATTTCTATTGATCTATTTTCAAGTTCACTGACTAATCTGTCGTGTCCACTCTGATACTGAGCCCATCCAGTCAGTTTTTATTTCCATTACTGTATTTAGTTCTAAAGTTTCCATTTAGTTCTTTATATCTTCTATTTCCTTGCTGAGCCTTTGTATCTTCCCACTCATTCCTGGAACATGGTCATTATAGTTGATTTTAAAAATTTTTGAGATAATTTTAACATCTGTGTAATCCTGGCATTGGGATCTGTTTTCTGTCTTTTCCCATGTGAGTTCAGATTTTTCTGGTTCTTTTTAAGCAAAGTAATTCTAGATTGTATTCTGGACTTTTTTGAATATTGTTATGAGACTATGGGTTTTATTTAAGTCCCACTGAGAATGTTGGTGGTTTTTTTTTAGCCAGTAATTGACTCAGGTGGGTTTGCACTTCAAGTTCTGACCTGTCTTCTGTGGGTTGTGTTTCCAATTTCAATTCAGTTATATGCTTTACAATTGTCCCACGTAGTGTCCAGTTTGGTGATCTATACCACGATTCAGTCCTCAACATTTATGCATGCTGTTTAGAATAAGCTCATGTGTACCCAGCTTAGAAGTCAGCTCAGCAATCTTTAAGCAACTTTAAGTGGTCAGTTTCCCAAGATCCTCATTCTCCTGCAATCTTCTGGTTCCCTGGGACTCCCCTTCACCAGCCTTCCAGGAGAAAGCTGAGGCTTCATTAACCCCATTTTGCTGTGTACTTCCCAAGGCTGTGCCAGAAGTCAAAGTCAAGCAACAGAAGAGCAGAAGGAGAAGAAAAGAAATGGGATTTTCTCCACACTCTTGAGACCATAGCTCCTCCAATTTGAGAGGAAAGTTTCCCTCCCTGTGAGATTCAGGTTCCTGCCTACCCCCATTGAGGCCACGGCAGCCACTGCTAAGCACTGCTTGAGGCCTGGGGTGCAAGAGAATGAAGAAAAGGAAAAAAAGAAGAAAAAAGAAAGGATGTAGGATTGCCACATTTTGTCTGAGCATTACAAGACCCCTTTCCCACTCCTTGAGTTAGAACTAGAGGACTTCTCCTGGTGCTTTTTCTGTCCGCGTTAATAATGCGCACTTCCAAGTTTCAGGATACATTAGGTTCAGGCTGGGGCGTACTGGAAGAAAAAAATGGTAAACTCACCGCCGGTTTGGTGGTACTTTGAATTCTGGTCTTCTTCCCCAATGTGCCTCCTACTATTTATTTTTCAGAGTCCTCAAATAGCCACTCCAAGCATTCTGTCCAGGTTTTACAGCTGTATTCAGTGGGAGAGACAGGGTGAAGTGTGCTTACTCCATCTTATCTGGAACCAGAACCTGGACTACTCTTTTTCATAACGAACTTTGTAGAACTGATTATTTAAACTATTTGTATAACTTTGATGCTAAATTAAAAATTGAAAACAAATAAATCCTGTAATAACCTTACTGAGGAAAAGGGAAGAGGCAAGTTAATAGGATCACATTTTTTTAAGCATATATACTTTTGGATATTACATGCTTAGGAAAAAAGGGAAGTTCTTAATTGTACTTGCCCTATTTATTTAAATATTATTTTATCCATGGATTTTTATAAATATGAGGGCTGTTACAAGTTTTTTTAAAAAGAAAATAAAAATAGGAATTATCCAGAGTATGAGACAGAGGAAGCAAACTGCAGATAAGAGGCCATAAACTGTTTAAGAAACTGAAAAAGCTCAGGATGACCAATATTCCAGTGTAAGCCCAACAATTTCAAGAAAAGAGGCTAGAAAAGCAGAAAGGAGTCAATCCAAGGTCTTGTGTGCAATGTTAATATGCAAGGACTTTACCTGAGAAAAGAAAGGCCCTGAAGTGTTTTAGCAAAAGTGGAGGAGTGACATGATCCAATGGATATATTTGAAGGAACACTCCGGCTACAGAACATAATGGTACACAGAAAATGAGTCTTACTATCTGAATCTATGGGGTTATACCAAGTTGTAGAACAGTATATATACAGTATGATTCCACGTGTTGTTGGGGATGTGGGTAAGGGAGGGAGAGAGATTTTATACACACACACACACACACACACAATCATATCATTATAAATGTTGTATATAATGATATGATTATATACCCACATATATAATCATATGATTTTATATGTGATTATGTATATGATATATACACATATATGTGTGGATAGATTATAATATGTACAAATGTTTCTAGGGGAAAAAACACAAGAAACCAGTAACGGTGATTAACTTTGGAGAAAGAGAGTGAAGGGCTAAAAGAAAGAAAACTTTTATTTTTTACTTTATTCTTGCTTGATTTTTAAATTTTTTGCTGTGAATATTTACACTCTTAAAAAAAGGTTGTAAACAAAATGGAGGGAAGTCTTATGCATAAGTTAGATAAAAGGTAGATATAAGATATTAAAACAAGACAAACTCAGCATTTAAGTAGCACTGTTTCTAGTATACAGTAAGCACTTAAACACTGCTTAAAATCTCCCCACAAATAAGATATTACCAAGCATTTATAAAGTAAGTTCACAACTCAAAACAACTTTTTAATTAAATTATACCACACTACATTGCACTAATTTACCATGAATTTTCAAGCATTCAGAAATTTAAAGAGACAATAAGAATGAATTTTGAGTTATGATGATTACATTACATTTTTACCATAAAAGATATTTTTGCATTATTCTTTTCAATTTCTTAAGCACTGACGGGTATAAAGGGAAAAAGTAAAAGATCCTCTCCTATCCTGATTTCTCTAATTCCAATACCCAAACATAACCATTCCCAATTCCCAGACTTGTACATATAAAGCACATATAAATATAAGTATGTATGTATATACAAAGACATACACATACACATTATATTCTATTTCAAAGAAATGGATCTCTGCTCCTTTTATAATAATCTAGACCTATTCTATTTCCTATGTGTCATTTTCTAAACCCAAACAGGGTAATGAATAAACAAATCCCCAAGCTAGCAGATATTAAATCTTCCAAGCAGGTAAATGTTAAAATGAACATACTTGAACAGATAAAGTTCTCAGAGATCTCCTAATACCCTTTAATGAAAGAGATGAACCTTAACCAGGGCAAGTAAAATTATGTAGGGGGAAAGAATGCATAGGTTGAAACAAAAGGGCAAGTGATAAGTTAAAGGATATGATGACGGGTAAGAGTTTATCCCTAACTTTTTATGTCCCGGAGTTTATGCTCTCCCATAAAAAGAGTTATCAGAGATCTTATAACACCCTTTGATGAAACACATGAACCTTAACGAGGGCAAGTAACTCTGAAGTAACTTTCATAAAGTCTATATGGGAAAGAAATTACATATTTCTTACATTATTATGACTGGGGAAAGGGAGTAGTCCTACTTCGCAGAAGTAGCTGGAGACTTCAAGAGAAGAAGGCAGAAGGTATAGTTGCTCTACTGTAATAGTAACCCTTCTTCCCAACTCTCAGAGCTTGTGCTCTGTAGTCTCCAAGGCAAAAATGAAATCTAGGACCAATATTTAAAGGTTAAAAAAAAATTTTTAAAGCCCATAATGAAGTGAACCGTTAAAATGGGACAGAAAAACAGGACAACCTTCTAGTCACTCAATGATTTAGGTAGTGATTTTTAAACACCACAAGTTTCATTAGATTGAACACATTATAGAAGGAACACACATAAGAATTAGTGAGAAATCCAATCTACAGAATATTTTTAAAGAAAACCTATTTTTATGCTTTGGTATATGCTTATAAACCAATTAGAAGCAAGTAAAAATATAAACTATAAAGATCCTGAGAAGATTTCCTTTAATGAAAAGGTACACTAAGTATAAATTATATTAATTTTACAATATTCTGAATTCCCAAAACATTAGACTCACCTATACGCAAAGAAGCTAAAAGGCTTCTAAAACCATATAGAAATCATTTTCTGGAAGATCCGAATGACTGTCTTTTATAACGGTAAAGAACTGAATCTCTACATAATATAGTTTTGAGAATCTAAGCCCTAGTCATACAAAGATGACTTTATCAACTAGTATTTATGGTACTCTTTAACAAATTATTCCAGAACCTCGATATGTCTTTTTCTTATCAAAAAACTAAAACAATGAACTTTATGAAAAATATAACAGTCAGAAATAGAAGTTATGTTATCCTATTCTCCCACATTTCCACTTACAAATACATGCTATCACCAAATAAAAATATACTTTATCATTTTGCCACTGAGCATATGTTAAATTAAATTATATGTAATTCCTGCCCTTTAAGAGGCTTACGATTTAAAAGAGAACACAAATATATTTTTAAAGTAAAATAAACAAAATGCAAATTGGAAAGTCCATAGAAGAATAAACCAGGCAAAATCTAGAACTTACTTACTAAAACCTATTGAAAAAAATGTGTTGGCCCAGTAACAACCCTAGTAGTGCCCGTATGTGGTCCCAATTGTTTTTCAATACAAGGAAACAGGACTTCATGGAGGAATAGGTTCCTGATTCCAACAACAGTGCAGGGAAAGTTCAAGGAAAGCTTGAAACATGCTATGCCAGAAAGCAAGAATAACAACAAAGAACACGTGGGTCGTATTTCAGAAGGACAAAGCAGCCAATTTGAAGGGGCTTCCAATAATCAAAGATGTGAAAATTTGAGCATCAAAAGAATGACTGCAATGGGTTGATATTACATATATAAAAATCCATGAGCTCACGGTGATACTCTAAACAAAAAAACAACTCACTGGTCACATAAGGGCACAACTTATTACTCTAAAATATGGTTAATAAAAGGGAAGAAAAATCAAGTCTTTATCCCGTCCTTCCCACAGTAACATATATTTCAGGAAGAACAGACAGCTGTAAATAAAGTTCTATTTTATAGAATAATTTCAGTTCAGAAATTTGGAAAGAAGGAAAAAAAATTTGTAATCCCTATGGAAACAATGGATGTGGTCAATGTACTCTTGCCAACAAACAACATGAATCTCATCAAGTCTCTAGATCTAACTACCATTTCACAGGAAACATGGAGAACAGAAAAACATGTTAAAAGACACCACGAGGATATGATCAGCCAAATCCAAAATTTGGACTAGTCTATCACACTAAGAACTTCAACAGTTTCTTTAATTAAATGGCACCCTACATCTCCAAAAAAGAAAAAAAAAAGGGTGGGAGAACTCTTACAGGTTAAGAGAGACTTAAGAGATATGTCAACCAAACGTAATGTGCCTGCTGTGTATCTTGATTAGAACAAGTCAACTGTAAAAGGAAATTTTTGAGACTTTGAGAAAAATTAAACACCGCTAGATTTTAGATTGTATTCAGAAATCATTTTGTCAGGTGCTTAAGACTGTTGTGTTTATGTTACTTAAAAAAAAAAAAAAGTTCCTTAATGTAAATTATGAACTTTAGTTAATAACAATGTATTAATATTGGTTCACCAATTGTAACAAATGTACCACATTAATACAAGACATTAATGATAGGGAAGATTGAGGTGAAAGGAATATGAAAAATCTATTTTCCGCTCAATTTTTCTGTAAACCTTAAACAGTTCTAAAAAGTAAAGCTGAATAAAAACTGGAACATGGGCTTTCTCTCCAATGAGGTTCTTTAATCCATTCTTAAAACTGGTCAGCTGAGGAGTTTCCACAATTCATTATTTCTTCACCTTTTCAATAATACAGACCCCCTAAATTTTCCTAAAGTTTAATAAAAACTACTTCTAATATGTTCTCATACCATTCTTTTTTTTTTCCTGTGTGTGAGGACAAGAGGCTAAGACTTTCTATGTTCCAACAGATACAATTTAATGGATTCACAAAATCATCAATCATCAACAAAGTTCTCATAGGCAAAGTAATGTCTGTTAAATTTTAACATATCTCCAAACCTCCCACCCACCACATACACTTCAACCCCATACATGCCCTGATTGTCTGGTAATTTATCACTCTATAAAATAAAAAATATTTTCATTAAAAAAAAAAATCCCTCATCTATTACATAAATACTGAAGACAAAATGATGTCTAAAATTTCTTTTCACATACTCCAGCAAGGTGGGGCAAAGTGTTAAAGGAGTAGGATGCAGATGCAACCAGATTGGACCAATGCTGCTAGTTACTGAAACTAAATATTGAATACATGAATGTTCATTATATAATGCTCCATTTTTTGTATATTTGAAATCTTTCATAACAAAAAATTAGGGGAAAAAGCAAATTTAAAATTTGCCGGATTCTAGATACGTAGCAAATTTTAAGATGGGAATGGAAATCTAACTTTTAAAAAAATATATTGATGGTAGGTTCCTGAGATATTGCAGAATTACTAGTGAACAATTTGAAATCACAGGACAAAGGTTCTTCCTTCTTGTCACAGCACTGCACATAAAACTGTATTTATTTATTTTTTTAAAGTGGTATGGTAAGATACAGCTCAAGAAATCATAAAAATAGAGAAGTGAGGAAATCATAAAATATTTATTTAAGATTGGAGAGAAGAGAGAATAACTAATCTAACGGACTAGGGAGGCAATTATTCCCTTTGCACAAAGTTTCAAAGCAAATAAAAAACAAAGGTTCGAAGACAGCATAGTCGCAAATGGAGAAAAGGAAGAAACACAAATAAATGGTTATATAGAGATGTAGCTCTGAAAAATGATATTAATAAAAGTTAAAGCTTAATAAGTTTTATGGTTCTCTTTACTAGGAATACTTTAGAGAATAATAACTCAGTGTAGAAGTACTATCTAATAGGCCTATACAGTTTAGTTTTACAAGTCATTAAAATATTCAAACACATTTGTATAAACCAAGTACAACCTAGGGGTCTAGCTTGATTCAACAGCAAATTGTAGGATACATTTAGAATAGTTCGGAGAGCTTTGAAAAAATAGTATTCTGATGTAATAACCTCGGGAAGGTAAGTCAGAAGAAAAGATGGGGTAAAGTGTTAAGGCCTTCATACTTTAAGACCAATAAGAAAGGAACACACTGGTAATGAGTGTTATGTATGAGCTAAGGAAATCTAGAGTTGTTAAATACAGGAAAAACTAAGAGAAAATTGAGAAGTAAGAAGTCATTATGCCAACAGGAAGACAAAAGCAGTTCAGCCCCAAAAAATGTTCTCAAAAGAGTCTAGATTCCAAAGCACCCTCAACAAAATGAAGTTGTGAGGCATAAGTATACAGAAAGCATAAGTTAGTTAGGAAGCCAAGAAAAGAAAGTCAAGGGCTGCCTAACTGAATTACAGACCAGAAGATAAAAACCTATTAATTTTTGGAAAGTGAAGGTCTGAGAAACAGAATGTCATGTGGCTATAAGCAAATAGGAAAAACATTTTAGGTAACTGTATGAAAGGTAAAATAGAAAGAAAGAAGAGACCTAGCATCCAAGGGTCTCCAATTCACCCATTAAAAAGTACTAAACTGATCTTCAAGCTTTATCACACAGATTCCTGGGTAAACCCTGGTTAAAATAGGCAAGAGAACCTACTAAAAGGGCGACAGAGCTGTATCCTGCCCTCACCTGGAAACATCTCCTCAGGGCCAAGTAAGAGAAAGACAGGTGAAGTTGTCCAGGCCAAGTTGTTGCTTACATACCCTTCATGGGTTTGGCTGAGAGTAAAACAGATCTCCTGGGATCTGTGACCTCAGGAAGAGGTAGCTCCAGCTGCACCTGTTTGGTCTCTATGTCACTGAGCTGAGAACAGCTCAAAAGAAATAAGGAGAAAGGAGAAAAGGTGAGAAAAAGAGAGTGCCATCTTTTCCCCTATTCTTCTTTCTCCAATTATCCATTTTTTTCTAGTAGTGACAATGGGTACATATCCACTATCTTCGTGATTTCCTAGGTTTCAGGAGAGCTTGGTTTGGGCTAAAAAGAAAACTATTAAACAGAGTTATAATTGTTTTAGCATCATCCTCTACTCAAATGAGCCAACTGATAGACAAGCTTAAGGCAAAGGGCAAAATTAAAAGAACAGACATTGCAGGAATACATAATAAACATTTCATTAACTTAATAAACAATTTACTAGAATCTGAAACATCAAGCATTGAAAAAGAGAACACATTCACTCTAGAGACTATTCAGCCATGAATTTGAGGCTACACAGTATTTTGTCCTTGCTATTTCTATCAACTATAGTTATTTTCACCAATTATAGCAACTTTCTTTGCTCTATGTTGGTACTAAATTCCTTTAGATACTCATTAATGTTCCATAACAATATCTAACCGTCTAGAGCTTAATAAGATGACTTAATGTACTAATCACCCCTATTTAATTTTGATTCAGACAAAACATTTAAGTATCGGTAATATACTATGTCATTAAACTGAAAATGCAAAGATGAATGAATACCAGCTAGCAACGTATTCAGGGTTTTACATCACTGAATCAGTGCCAGAAAAAAATTATTTATCATTATAGTAAAAATAAGAACCCAAGTAGTAAAAAGGACCTGAAAAATAAGGACAGCGCCAGAAAGAGTTCTATGAAACTGAAGTTAATGAAATCAACACATAACAAACTATTATTTTTATTCCACCTGAAGTGTGATTTGAAGGCAGCTTCCTTCATGTGATTAAAGCATGTTTAACATCCAAAGTCGTGAGTAGAAACAACTCGGAGGAATTTATGTTTGGTTATTTAAAAAAAAAAAAAAATTCTTTAGATAATTCACTCTCTCTCATCCTTATTCGCCATGAAAGGGAATTCTCAAGTCCAATTATTCTAAGCAATCAATATTTCTACTACTAATAGCTAATGAGAAAATTTCCAAGAGAAAAATGCTCAGCATATTAATACCAATCTGACACCAGAATATTCAATTAATAGAGAATGTAATTGAGGTTCAGAAAGATGACAATAAATTATAAATTGTTTGGTATATCATACAAAGCAGCTTACCTTGTAGTTTTTTCAATACAGCAACCTCCATTTTGAGAACTTGCTTTGGTTGTTGAGCTGATTCCACCTTCAGGGCAACATTTTCCCTGGTAAGCATGTCCAAGGCATCGTAAATTTCTCCAAAGCCCCCACCCCCAATCTTCCTCAACTGCATAGGAAATAAGAACATACACACACAAAATTACTAGAAGTTTCTAACTGAAAACCAATTAATCTCTGATATTCAATATATAATATATAATTTTACTATTGTTATTTTATGATAAAAGAGCTCAATATTATTACATTAACCATGAACATGCCAAGAAGAAAACAAATGGCTAGAAGTAACATCAGAACCTTTTCCAACAGGTTTGTCCACAAAAAGTAATAAAGTTTTTTCAGCCGCGAATGATTTTAAAATGTGGTCTATAGTCAGTTTCAGAACTGTCACAAAAAACACAGTATCTGAAAGCTTCACTTCTCACAAACACCCCTTAACAACCAGATTTACTGTTTTAATTCTAAGGCGATCATTTGAAGACTTTTTAAACCATGAAATCTTTTTGCCATGAAATCTTATCTGGAAACTGGTTGAGATGTGTATGTGGGGAGATTGGAGATGGGAGTAGGGCAGCCAGAGCCCAGCCCTCCCTGCACCATTTACTCTCCTCTTAGAGGCACCAACCAAGCTCCAAAAAGCAGGTGGATAGCTCTCCTGTTCTAAACTATCCCAGAGTTCATCACATATCAATATGCTCAAATAAGAGTGAACTCTAATCAAATTAAACACTTTGATCAAACACTTAACATTCTTTCTGATAAAATGTTGTTAACTGGGAAAATATCAGGATCTCTGTCTCAGTATTATAAACAAGTTCTGAAAAGCTAGTGACAACTGGACCTGTAGAACTGTGAGAAACTGGAAGAGGAGGAGGATGGATAATATACTTCAAGCCAGATACAACATGCAATTAGCTTTCTTCTATTTCTTGAAACTAGGTCTTCACCTTACCACATTATCAAACATCTAGGATGTGATATAATGTAGGTAGTCATCATTGTACAGAGTCCTAAATCCTAACCACCCCAGAGGCCTTACTTCAAGTCCTACTTCTTTTTCCACTGGGTCAATACAGATTACCATAGGATGATTTCTTTATCTTATGAATTTCTATGGGAATTATTTGCTTCATCATTTAATTAATCATTTTACTAGGCTAAATACCTCAGATAGCCCTTGAGTAAATACAATATCCTGCTTTTTAACTCTTATGTTGTTTAACTTTCAGTTGTCAATGTCCTAGCCCCCTTCAGTAAAACTAAGCTTCTTCAAAGATAGGCACACTCCATCTATTTTTTGTTTCCTCCATAACATTTGGCAAAGTGTTAACTATATAACTACTACTAAGCAACTATTCATTGCTTTGTATATACAAGCCATAATCCTTCCTCATTCTAGTTTGGTGATGAGAAGAAATACCATGAGGAACTCCTGTATGATCTTGGAATTAAAAAAAAGTTCCAGAACTTAATTTCAGTTAAATAAATTACTCTTTGTTGAGCCCTGATTGGTACTTACAATTCTTTATATTTTGTTCATTAAACAAATCCTAGTGTAACTTAAAAAACTCATAACTGGTACCATAAGGACATCTTTCTAATTGTGGACTGTGATAAGAGGTGGCTTCATGCTTTACCTCACAAAAGACCTTACTAAATGATGTCCAGGCTGAAGTAAGTGATTTTGTTCCTTGGTCTATTCCTATAATGTCATTTGAACAACAGTAGAGGATTAATTTTTTATTGAGATTGACAAAGCCCTAAGACATCAATGCTTATGAGGTAAAGAGACAGAGGCAGTTTAGTGTAATGGGGGTGATTAAAGAATCAAGGAAAGGTCTGTGGTAGCTGTGTTTTCTAAAGATGGCCCTAACAATACCACTCACCCTTTTTGCTTCTCTTCAGTGTGACTTTGCCACTCCCCATCAAGAGGTAGAGTTCATTTCCCCACCCCCTTAAATCTGTGTGGATCTTGTGACTGCTTTAACCAACAGAATATGCCAAAGTAACATTGTACGAGTTGAGATAATAGCCTTTAACCAGCCTTGTAGCTTCTGTGTCCTGTCTCTCAACAGCCAGCCACCATGGCATCCTGAGAAACCAAAATCCTTGATGAAGTCCTAGAAAATGAACCACTAAGTTGGAGGGTGAGGGAATTAAGTATCTCCAAGGCACCAACAAGCCATGTGGAAATGAATCTTCCAACCCAACCAAGCCTGCTAGTGCCATATGGCTAAGAGACAAACCACCCAGGCAAACTCTTTCCAAATTCCTAATTCACAAAATTGTGAGCAAAATAAATGAGTGTTTTAAGCCTCTAAGTTTTGATGTAGTTTATTACATAACAGTAGATAACCATTCTTAACAATGAGCTAGTGATTTCTCACTAAAAATGTCACCATGCCTTCCAAATTTGGGGAACATGTTCCACATATAAATTAGCTCTAATTATCAGGACAGAGCAACTAAGCCAGACATAGCTTCATTTGCCACTTCCTGATGTGTACTGGAGAACAGCCAACCTTTATCGCAGCACTTAATACAAAGCTCTCACCAAAGCAACACCCATTCCTGACTTACCTAAAAGATTATCAATTGTTGGAATCTCCCCACACCAGTCCATGATAATGGCATGGTCCTTTCCTTATATTTACTCAAGTAAAATTTCAAAGTCTATTGATTTGCCTAATCAGTAAAATACTGTACCACAGAAACAAAACTTTTATTTCTAAATAAATAATTTTCTTTTTACAATATTCTGATAAAATAAGGAAACCATAAAATACCTTTGCTAAACTTGTTAAATGGAAAAAAACTTTGGATAACAAAAGACTAGGTAGCAATAAAATATATTTAAATATATCCAAAAAGAAAATAGCTACTTTAAGAGGAGGAGAGATGGCCAATTCCAAGTCTAGGGAAAGGAAGCCATCAAAGGACTATTAGGATCTGTTAAAAGAAGTCAGCAGGCAACTTGAAGGGTGTCACCTTAGTTAAATGAGACAATTTGAGCATCAATAAGGATAAGTAGTATAAGAGAGTGTGTTTAAATCCATGAATTCTTAATTATATATTTTTTAAATCTCACTGGTCACTTTTGGACAATGCTAGGGAAGAAATTATTATTTTGAAAACTGGTAAATTAAGAAAAAGAATCGAGTATTAATCAAATTACATCTCGGGGTAATCTAATAGTTGATGATGAGAAAGTTTTCTTTACAGATGTACTTCAACTAATAAATGAAAGAATGCTAGAACATCACCAATCTGCAATCCCTAATGAATTAATAGACCTAAACAATGATGATCCATAGTACAACACCACAAAAATGATGGGCAATAAGACATTATGTGTCTCCAACTGAAAGTTCACAATACCCTTTAGAAAAAAGGTGCCTCCACCTCAGATTAGAGCTGAACTCAGATGTAATCAAGACTGACTCTCTCTCTCTCTCTCTCTCTCTCTCTCTCTCTCTCTCTCTCTCCCTCCCCCCCCTCTCTCTCTCTCTCTATATATATATATACACACGCACAAATATATAACAATTTACATAAAATACATGACAGAGAAACATGTTAACACCACATGGAAGCAATCAGAAAAATCCAAACCATGGGAAATTCTACATGCAAATGATCTAGTGTCCCCAGCAAATAAATTGTAAGGAAAAAAGAGATAGATAAAAAGTACCTAGAAATTAAGAAAGGAACTTAAGTTGTGTCAACCAATTACAATACACAGACTTGATATGGATTTGATTCAAACTATTAAAAATAATTTACAAGACAATCAAGGAAATGTGAAAGCTAGAAGCATACTTAATGATATTAAGAAATAATTACTTTTTTAAGTGTGATAATGACATTATGATTATATTTTTAAATGAAGTCTTTATCTTTTAGAGATACTGAAGTACATACAGAAAAAATGCTAAGGGAAAAGATTTGCTTAAAAATATTTTGGGAGAGAAGTTAAAGAGATAAAACAAGATCGATCATAACTTGAGAAATGTTTAAGATGGGGCACGAGTACATCAAGATTCATTATATCAGTATCGTTATCTTTATTTACACTTACAATTTTCCTTAATAAAAAATTAAAAAATAAAAAAGAGCAGTTCATTGTACTATACTTTTTTATTTGTTCTTTTCCTAAGTACACTTTTATTTACCTTACTAGCTATCAGAGGTTAAGAAAATTTACTACTACATGAAGCAAGAAAAAGAATTAAGTATAAACCAAACAATCATATTAAGGAAAAAACTGAAAATAGCTGCTTTAGAAAGCAATATATGTATTATTTCCTGATGAAATGCTATTTTTATCAAGATACCAAAAATCACCCTCCTAAATGTGTTCTCTCTCTAAGATGTATACTCACCACTTTCCATCTTTCTTTGACCAGGATTCCAACACTGAGGATATCCGGCTGCTCTCCTCCTCCACTCATTGCAATTCACTGATATGATAGAATGGCTACACAGGCATCCAGCTCGCAAGGGTGGTTTCCATTTAAGCTAAAACAAAAGAAACAGCAGCAGCATATCAGGGCTAACTAATTAAGACACACATTTCAGTAACAAATAGCTCTAATAATCCTATACATTAAGTAGGTTGCTTTGTTGGAAAAGAGGGGGACCCACAAACTCAGTTCCAAAATATGTTTAGTGCATATTTTTGAGAAGTACTTACCTTTCCATTACAGATATCCAGTGCAATAGCTAGACATAACAAAAACGTTACAACACAGATGTAATTTACAATAGCTGAGATTGCTAGACTAAAGGGAAAGAAAGTATGGTGTCAACAGCAGCTGACCCAGACAGATCACTATCCTAAGTACTACATATTGCTAAAGAAAAAGATATGGTATCTAATTTAAAACAGCTTATAGTTTAATAGGTTATAAGTCAGAGCTTATCACCATCTGAGCTAATAAAATTTTAATGTTACAAAATGCGCTTAAAATGCATAGGAAGTCTACAGCCACGCTACCCTGAACAAGCCTGATCCCCTCTGATCTTGGAAGCTAAGCAGGGTTTGGCCTGGTTAGTACTTGGATGGAAGACTACCTAGGAAGACCAGGTACGATAGGCATAAAAAATAAAAAAATAAGGGATTGTAACCTGACAAGGTCCTTGCAATCTGTGAGGTCAACCAAGGGTTGCCTTGCCAAAAAAAAAAAAAAAAAATGCATAGGAAATAAACATGAGCTACAGAAAAGAGCTGTTGATCAAACTCAATACAATCATATTGTAAGAAGGATATCAATAACATGAACAGCACACCTGTAGAAAATGAAAAGACAGCAGAAAAATATGGCCTAAAGCAGATGAAAACCATGACCTAATATTAAAGGACAAACTAAATAAAAGAAAAAGAAGCCTTAAAACAACATAAGTCATTAGAAAACTCTTAAATGAGAGAGCGCAGCAAAAGGAAGACATAAAAAGAAACCTGAGCAAACTCAGAAAAGGGTCAGAAGTGAAAGAAAAAAATGAAGACTTAACTAGAAGAGACATGAAACAAGACACACCATACAAGTAAGGAAGAAAAGAGAAAATTAAAAAGAAAACTTAAAAGTTAAGTGATAAATAAAAGGTAAATACAAAATACATATTATAAAAGCCCTCCAAAAAGGAAATCAAAGCAAAGAAATAGAGCAAATACTAGCCACTATAATTAAAATATTTTTCTATAAGTATTAAAAAGGCTAAATCTGCATGTTGAAACAATATACCACATACGTATGAAAACAACTCAGCAGCTCAAAATCAAGACACAGTCTAATAAAACTACTGGGTTTTAAATGGGGAAAAAATTCATTGGGCACCTGTGCAGAAAGTCCAAATTATTTATGATACAAAGAAAATCATACTGAAGACAGACATTGGCATAAACACTTTATATTAGTAGACAATGGAATTATATATTTAAATACCCAAAGAAATAAAATGTGAGCCACAGAAGTTCTATTTTTTCAAACTAATCTTCAAGGCTAAAGGAAACAGTTATGAACACAGAATTAAAAGAATATTTTCCCCAGGAAATGCCCCTACCTATTGTGTAGGAATCAAATACATAAAAATCAAGAAATTGTGGTAGAAGATTTGGCATGAGGATTGGCCTGAAAGGGCCTAAAAGCAATGATAACTACAGGAATAAGCACCACGGCCTCTAGACTGTAGATTCTAAGCATCATTTCCCGCTAAAAATTATCAGGGCTCCTTGGAGAAATGGCTTATTCCAGGTCTGGCACAGGAAACTGTGCAAAAAGAAAATATAGGACATCTTGTCAAATGAGAAAGCAAAAATATTAAAATACTACAGGCAAGTCAAAAGGAAATATAGACAACTGAAAGGATTCTCATTTGCCAAAGATGAAACAATTTGAGCATATACACGACTGGTGACTACAATGATTGGAAAACATGAAAATTATAAAGACCTAGAAGTTCACAATGACATTCAAAAAAGAAAAAGAAAAAAGAAAATTCCTCTTTGGTTAATTTTGGAGGTTGCTAGAACATAGCTATTTATTCTGAAAACTGGTAAACAGAAATAATAAAGAATTTTACCTGCTTTTCTGGTATGAACAATAATTCAGAGAAACCAAAGAGATGATAAGTGCAACTTTTTCCCTAGGGAATAATCACAGATAATAAATGCAGAAGAAATGACAGAATTAGAAAAATCACTTAGAATTAGAAATTCTAATCCCTGGTTAAATAATGAATCTAGGCAATGACCATCAATGGCCTCTAATAGCATAAGTTAAAAGACGGATGCAGAACTTTAATATTGAAGGATCAAGCTGAACCCATTGATCAATCTCACTAAAAAGGACAACGAAACATAAGTGCTTCCTGAAATGACACAACAAAATTTTCTCAGTACCATCTATAATGTCTCCTGCAATTCTCCCCGCCACAAGAATCTAAATCTAATCAAGCTTCTAGATTTAATTATCAGTTTACAAAAATAAGGGGAATAGAAGTACATGTTAAATGTCAAGATGAGAATATAAGGAGCTTAAATCCATGATGCTGGATATCGTAAAGGACAATATGACGCAGCTTCTCTAACAAATAAATGGCATAGGAAATAAAAAAGCTACCACTACACATCACAAGAAATTATATATCAATCTAAGGCCATAGCTGGCAAGAAATAGAAAAACATCTTTAAGCCTTGAAAGTAAAAAGCATTGTCAATCCAGAATTCTGTATTCAGAGAGAATATCCTTCACAGATAAGGACATTTGCAGATAAAGGAAAAGTAAGACAATGTGTTGTTAGCAGAGCTGCCATGAAAGAATTACCAAAGAAATTTCTTCTGAGCAAAGGGAATAGAGGGAAACTTAGAATAACAGGAATGAGGAAAGAACAACAGAAATCTATGTAAATATAACATATTAATCTCTTACATTCTTTAAAATATGCTTGACAGTTAAGAGCAAAAATTATAACACTGTCTGAAAGAATTGCAATGTACATAGATATAACTGATAAGATTACCACAAGTAGGTGGGATATTAAAGAGATCTATATAATGGTGATTAAGTTTCTGCATCTACTCAGCATGGTAATATAATAATTCTAGTAGACTGTGAAAAATTAGGTAGGTATACTATTAACCCTAGAGCAACCACTTAAAATAACTGTACAAAAAACATAATGAAAAACAAAAAAACAATAAAGTAGAACACCGAAACATGTTAAGATAATCCAAAAGAAGGCAGAAAAGGAGAAATAAAAGAACGAAAACAGGGGGCATAAATATAAAACAAATAATAAAATGTCTGCCCTAAATCCAAATATATCTGTAATTGCTTTAAATATAAATGGCCTACAAAATTAAAAATAAGAAAATATAGTAAAGAAAAAACTCACTGGTAGAGACAAACATTTAGTAAAATTGGTGGCTCATCCACTTATAAAGCTAGCACGAAGGTTAAAAGACAAAAGTAGTAAAACCATTTATATTTACAATAATTATGGGAGATATACATACACAGAAAGGAAATATAAAATATGATGTCAAAAAATAAAATGTGGGGGTTGGTAGTGAGTAAATATGTAGTACTCTTAAACTGAGTTCAAACTCAACCATCAACATAAACAGACTGCTATAAAAGTAAGTAAATATGAACCTCACTGTAACCATAAACCAAAAACGTGTAATAGACACAAATAAAGAGAAAGGAATACAAGCCTAAAACCAAAGAAAGTCATCAAAGCACAAGGAAAAAGAATGAGAAGAAAAGAATAAAATGGCAGTCAGTATATACCTATCAATAATTACTTTAAATGTAAATGGACTAAATACTCCAATCAAAAGACAAAAGGATAGATAAATAAATTTCAAAAAAAAAAAAAAAAGACCCATCCTTATGCTCCCTACAAGAGACTCACTTCAGACCTAAAGACACAGAGACTGAAAGGAATGTAAAAAGATATTTCGTGTAAATGGAAACAAAAATAAAGCTGGGGTAGCAATACTTATAAGAACAAAAATAAAGCTGGGGTAGCAATACTTATAAGAGACAAAATAGACTTTAAATGGACTGTAACAAGAGACAAAGGACACTATATAATGATAAAGGGGTCATTACAACAAGAGGATATAACATTGTAAATGTCTACAACCCAACACAGAAGAACCTGAATATACAAAGCAAATATTAAGACATAAATGGAAAAATTAACAGTAATACAGCAATACTATTGGACTTTAACAGCCAATTACATCTATGGATAGATCATCCAGACATAAAATCAGCAAGGAAACACTAGCCTTAAACGACAGATTAGATCAGATGGACTTAATACATATTTCAGAACAGTCATCCAAAAAAGAGCAGAATACACATTCTTTTGAAGTGCACAATAGAACATTCTCCAGAATAAATCACGTTAAGTCACAAAACAAATCTCAATAAATTTAAGAAGACTGAAATTATGTCAAGCACCTTTTCTGACCAAAATGTTAGAAAGGAAATAAAAATCAGAATAGAAATAAATGAAATAGAGACTAAAACCATAATAGAAAAGATGAATGAAACTAAGAACTAGTTCCTTGAAAAGATAAACTAAAATGGTAAACTTTTAGCTAGAGAGGACCCAAATAAATAAATCAGAAATGAAAGAGAAGTTACAAATGACGACACAAAAATACAAAAGATCATAAGAGAATACTATGAACAATTATACCTCAACAAACTGGACTAGAAGAAATGGATAAATTCCTAGAAATATACCATCTTCGAAGATTGAATCACAAAGAAACAGAAAATACGAACAGACCAATTACTAGTAACAAAAGTGAACTGGTAATCAAGAAACTCCCAACATACAAAAGTTCAGGACCAGATGGTATCCCAGATGAATTCTACCAAATAATTAAAAAAGAATTAATGTGCATCCTTCTCAGATTATTTCCAAAAATTAAAGGGGAAGGAATGCTTCCAAACTCATTCTATGAAACTAGCATTACCCTGATACCAAAACCAAATGAAGACACTACAAAAAAAAAAAAAAAATTGCAGACCAATATCCCTAATGAACATAGATGCAAAATTTCTCAACATACCAAATTCAACGATAATACATTAAAAAAATCATACCCTATGATCAAGTGGGATTTATTCCAAGGATATAAAGATAAATCGATATCTGCATATCAACTAATGTAATAAACCACATTAACAAAACAAAGGATAAAACTCATTATGATCATTTCAATGCCTGCAGAAAAAGCATTTGACAAAATTCAACATCCATTTATGACTAAAACTCTCAACAAGAGGAAACATACCTCAACATAATAAAAAACAAACCATTGAGGGAACATACCTCAATAAAGGCCATATATAATAAATCCACAGCCAACATCATACTCAATGGTGAAAAGATAAAAGCTTTTCTCCTAAGATCAGGAACAAGACAAAAATGCCCACTCTTATCACTTTTATTCAATATAGTATTGGAAGTCCTAGCCACAATCAGACAAGAAAAAGAAATTGGATAGGAAGAAGTAAAACTGTCATTATTTGCAGATGATATACTATATACTGAAAACCCTAAAGACTCCACCAAAAAACTACTAGAACTAATAATTCAGTAAAGTTGCAAGATATAAAATATAAAGAAATCTGTTTCATTTTTATACACTAAAAATGAACTAGCAGAAAGAAAAATTTTAAAAAACAATCCCATTTACAAATTGCATCAAAAAATGTCAATAGCTAGGAATAAATTTAACCAAAGAGAAGAAAGACCTATACTCTGAACACTGTAAGACACTGATGAAAAAAAACTGAAGGCAACACAAATACATGGAAGAATATAGCCTGCTCATGGATTTAAAGAATATCATTAAAATGTCCATTCTACCTAAAACGATCTACAGATTCAAGACAATCCCTACCAAAATACGAGTGGTATTTTTCACAGAACTAGAACAAATAATCCTAAAATTTATATGGAAATACAAAAGACCCCAAACAGCCAAGGCAATCTTTAGAAAGAACAAAGAGGTATCATACTCCCTGATTTCAAACTATACTACAAAGCCATAGTAGTCAAAACAGTATAGCACCGACACAAAACACAAACACAAAGATCAACAGAACAGAAGAGAAATCCGAGAAATTAACCTACACTTCTATGGCCAATTAATCTATGACAAAGAAGGCAACAAGAATATACAATGGAGAAAAGATAGTCTCTTCAATAAATGGTGTTGGAAGAAGTGGACAGATACAAGCAAAAAAATGAAGCTGGACCACCTTTTTATACCATATACAAAAATAAGCTAAAATGAATATACTTTCTATAACAAACTCACTTAAAAAATGACATATATAGGTTAAAAGCGAAGGGGATTCCCACTATTTCTCCAGTTCTCTTTATTCTCTAAACAGTAGTTTAATCCTGACTCATCTGCATACATCAGCAAAATGTTGGTGACATTTTTGTAGCCTAGCCAAACAAATTAACTTACATTGTTTTGCTTCAAAGCAGACTGAATGTGACTTCACATTAAGACAATATTAGCTACTACATGGAAATACATCATTAACTTTAATCTCATCCAAGTATAATTCACCAGTTTCCAGAATTTCCAGTACTGGACCCTATTTGATATTTAGCTCTGTATTAAATCTTGAAATTTTTGCCTGTCAGTCTACATTGCTTTTTTAAAAATTACACATCAGTTTCTTTGTATAACTTGTGAGTTTCATGTGATGTATTTTCTTTGTATACATATCATTATAAACTTATTTGTAAATTTAAAAAGCAAAGGAATGAGAATAAATATACCATGTAAACACTAATCAAAACAAAGTTGCAGTACCTAAAATATTATAAGATAATGTAGACTTCAGAGCAAAGAAAATGACCAGAGATAAATGGGGACATTACATAATCACAGAAGGGCCAATTTACAAAGAAATTATAAATGTATATTCATCTAAAAAAGAGCATCAAAATATATGAAATAACAATTAACTGAAAGGAGAAATAGACAAACCCATAATTATAACTGGAGACTTCATCACTTCTGTCTTAAAGAAATAAGCAGAATATCAGCAAGACTATAGAACTGAACAATAG
Organism: Pteropus alecto; assembly: GCF_000325575.1. Classification (NCBI taxonomy): domain Eukaryota; kingdom Metazoa; phylum Chordata; class Mammalia; order Chiroptera; family Pteropodidae; genus Pteropus; species Pteropus alecto. The sequence goes on along the minus strand of NW_006442109.1, from coordinate 26,658,806 downwards.
TACTGTGGTATAATAAAAAATATATTCAGTCTTTATATTTGCTCTAGTTTATCTCTAGTTCCTGGCAGAGTTTGGCATTTCTTGAGTGATAAGAATGTCTGTTATGTTGATGAGGTGACTCCTCCTAAATTCAGAATGGGGAGCTAGTCACCCGAAAGACCAATCCTGTAAGTTCAGAGGGTTGGAACTTTCAGCCCCACCTCCCAAACTCTGACCTTCCTGGAGAATGTAGATACGAGTTCAATTACACGGACAATGATTTAATCACTCATACCCATGCAATGAAATCTTAGTATTAAAAATGCTAAACAACAGGCTCAGGGAGTTTCCTGGTTGGTGAACATACTGATGTACTGAGAGGGTGGCACACCCTTAATCCACAAAATCAGAAGCTCTTGTGCCTGAAACCTTTATAGACTTGCCCTAAATACCTCTTCATCTGGCTGTTCATTTATGTCCTTTATAATAAAATGGTAATCATGAGTATAGCATTTTCATGAGTTCTGTGAGTTGTTCTAGCAAATTACTGAACCTGTAGGAATTTGTAGTCTGCCAGGCGAGGTGGCTTGGGGACACCCAGGACTGACGTCTAAAGTCTGCAGTGGGGGCAGTTTTGTAGGACCAAGCCCCTTAACCTGTAGGATCTTCACTAACTCTAAATAGTGTCAGAATTAAGCTGAATTGTAGGATATCCAGTTGGCTGGTGTCAGAGAACTGAATCAGAATGCAACTATCAACCAACTGAAATTAATGACATTTACAGAACACCCCACCCAACAAAATCAGAATATACATTCTTATCAAGTGCATGTGGAATACACACCAATAGAGACCATGTCATATCCTAGGTCACAAGAAAACCTTAAGAAATTTAAATGAAATCATACACAATATGTTCTCTGATCATAATGGTATTAAGCTAAAAATCAATAGCAGGGAAATAATAGAAAACTCTACAAACACTTAGAGATTAAACAAAAACCTCACAGCTGGTGCCTATTTCTATAACTAAAATTTTATTGGAACAAAACCATGCCCATTCATTTATGTATTGTCTGTGACTGCTTTTGTACTACCAGGCAGAGTTAAATTATTGCAACTGAGTATGGCACTCTGGCCTATCATTCACTATTTGGACTTTTAAGAAAAAGTTTGACAATGTCTGTACAAAATAACCCAAAGATAAAGTCTCTAGGCAAATTAGAAAATATTTTTAATTAAACAAAATTTTTTTTAAAAAAATATCTAAAAAATTTGGAGGGTGTAGCTAACACAGAGGTCAGGGTCAAAAGTATAGCATTAAAAGCTTAGATTTAAAATGAGAAAATGTCTCAAATTAATCACCTAACCTTTCACCTTAAAAAGTTAAAAAAGAAAAAAAAGGGACAAAGCAGAAAGTAGAAGTCAGTGAAATTAAAACTAGAAAAACATAAGGAAAAATCAATGAAACCTAAAGCTGGTTCTTTGTAAAGATCAATAAAATCCATAAACTTCTAGGAAAACTGGCAAAAGAAAAAAACAGAATACACAAATTATCCATATTAGGAATGAAACAAGTTATCACCATAGACTTAACAGTTATTAAAAGTAACTTAAGGAAATATTATGATCAACACTATACACAGAAACTGGACAACAATGGACTGGTTCCTCAAAAACCACAAACACAATGATTTACCCAAGATAAAAGGAATAGCCGGAATAGTCCTATTAAAGAAGGACTGAGCAAGCAAGATTGGTTCAGTACTCAAAAATCAATTCATATAATCTATCAGATTAACAGTCTAAAAAAGACCACATGATCTATCATTTGATGAAGGAGAAACAATTGACCAAACTCAACAGGCATTCATGATATAAACTCTCAGCAAACCGAGAATAAAAGGGAATTTCCTCAACCTGATAAAGGGTATCTTAAACTGCTTGAACTGATCAAAAGATTTAACAAAGTTCCAAGTTAAATCCAAGCAAAAGCCTTTATACAGACAAGCTTATTCTAAAATTTATGTGGCTAGGCAAAGGAACCAAAATACCCAAAACATTTTTGAAAAATAATAATAAAGTTGGAGGATTCACACTACACGATTTTAAGACTTACTATATTGTTATGGTAATCCAGTTAGTATGCTATGGGCAAAGGGATAGACATGTAGATAAAGGAAATAGAAAGAATCCAGAAATAGACCAACACAAATATGACCAAATAATTTTTTAGCTATTTTTAATTTTAGATATAATTCACATACCATAAAGTTTATCATCTTAAAATATACGAGATTGTATAATTATTACCACTATCTAATTCCAGAACATTTTCACCATCCCCAAAAGAAATCCCATACTTATTACCCATCCCTCTTGATCTCCCCCTTCCCCAGCCCCTGGCAATCACTAATTTTATTTTGTCTCTACGGATTTGCCTATTTTAGGCCAGCTAATAGTTAACAAAGATGCAAAGGCCATTCAGTATAGAAAGGATAGTTCAAATAAATGGTTTTGGAACAATTATATGTCCATATGTAAAAACTGAACCTCACTCTCAACCTCACATACAGACCTAAACCTAAAACAGAAACTCTCAGCAAATCTTTGTTAGAAAAAAACTTGTGAGCAAATCTTTGCACAAAGAGTTTTGGACATGATACCTAAAGTACAATTCATAAAAGGAAAAAGCTGATAAACTGAACTTTATCAAAATTAAAAACTTTTATTCTGTAAATGACACTATTAAAGTGAAAAGACAAGGTACAGACTGGGAGAAAATATTTACAAATTACAATATTCAATCAAAGGTTTGATTCCAAATATAAAGAAAACACTTAAAATTCGACACTAAGAAAACAAATGACCCAATTTAAAACAAGGCAAAAGACAGACACTTCACCAAAGAAGATATACTGATTGCATATTAATACATGAAAAGATGTATGAAATCAGTCTCCAAAGGTTACATAGTATATAATTACATTTATGCGACATTCTCAAAAAGAAAAACTTAAGTGAAAAAGAATAGATCAGTGGTTGCCAACAGTTAGAGGTGGGTGAGTGTATGAATATAAAGGGATAGTATGGAGTTTTGGGGGGTTAGAGCTATTATGAATATTTATGAATTATTATGCTTATTATGATGATATAGAGAGGGTTACATGAATCCATACATGTGCTAGAACTCATAGAAGAATCAAAAAAAGTTATTGATCTTATATTTTTTAATTAAAAAAACAATTTATAAAAAGAAAATCCATAATTATCTGAAAAGGCTGGGGTGGCTCCATATTGTAGTGGTTAGCACATCTGCTTTACATGCAGAAAGTCCTAGGTTCACGCCCGAGGTGGAGCCACGGAACATACCCTGTGTGTGCCAGGCCCGGGGTGTGCCAGGCCCCGGGTGCACACCTCGAACGTGTGAGAGGAGATGCCCCGCCTTCAGAGATCCAGTTCTTAAGGGGAAACGGCAATATCCATAGGTCAGGGGTTGAAGTCGGGGGGCGGGGGGGGGGGGGGTGGATTAAAGTAGGGGGAAAAAAAGGCTAATAAAATATTCCCTCCTTTTCCAACTGTGTTATCTGTATGAGGCCATATTTTCTTCATATGCTTCAAGCAAAACGACATATTGCAAAAACTAAACACAGAAGTATGAGAATACAGCTGTCCTCTATCATGCCAGATAATAAAGAGACTTGAAAAAATATAAAGCAGTGCCATTCATTTTAATTTGTTTTTGTTTTGAAAAACAGTTAAAATAGTTTTATTATTTTTAAATAAATATATTTAAAATACTGGTTTTAACTTTAATACAGTAAGTATCATTAGATATATTTTTAAAAAAACTCTTTAGGGTCCTTGATACGTTTTAATATTTGTAAGAGGCTCTAACACTAAAGAGTTTGAGCCTAAATTATGTTATAGAGATCTATATTTGAATCCATTTTTCCCTATTAATATTTTGATTTATGGTATACAAAGTTATCTGAATGAGCAAACTTTTTAAATTCTACAATCTGAACTTTTACCAATCATTCTTTCAATAAACAAACATTCGATGAGTACCCTGCCAACAACTATGGGAATACTAAGATGAGTAAGTCATGATCCCTAGCCTTTAAGAAAGAGTGGCTCCAGATGAGATTTTGCAAAGATAATGCTATTGATAGAAAACCTACATGAATTTGAATATGTTAAGAGAAGACTTATACAACTGACAGGAAAGTTTCAGACTGAATTACTGATTAGGAAACTAACTAAAGAAAAACACAATACAATTAGCTTCAGGAAAAAAAAAAGACTAGTGTAGGAAAGAAAAGGTACTCATACTATATATATCTATACCTATATAGATATGTTTCACAGCTTAGATATCAAAAGCTCTTACAGAGTTATATAGCTAAAACTCTGAATACTGCCCTAACCAAAATTAAGATATAACATCACTGGAAAAATAGGAAGCTGTGGTAGGAATGAGATAGGTAGTGAAAAAGCTAAATCATCTTCCATTGTAGAAAGCCAGAGTGAAGAGATCAGAAGACTGTTCTTTAAAGAAGTACATAGAATCGTTCAGCTTTTAAAATCATGTGCAAATCTAACTGATTGAAAATGAAAACTAAATTTAAAAAGCAATAGGCAGAACATTTAAACATGAAAAGCTGATCTTTATGTTTTAAGTGAAATAATTATAAAACAGTATATATGTATATATGATCCCATTTCTATTAAAAAATGTGTACACATAAATTATACATAGAAAAAAGCTGAACTAATATTTACTAACAATACCAACTACTAACAATATTTATTTCTATATAATATGATTATTTTCTTGGGGAAGATTCCTCTTCTGTAAACCTATTATAGCAAACATGTATTTTGACAATAAGAAGAAAAACACTATTTTTAAGTTACAAATTTTAATCCTCACTATATAGTCAAATCATTTTCAACAAAGATGCTGAGATCATTCAATGGGAAAGAACAATCTTTTCAACAAATGATGTTAGGAAAACTAGATACCCACATGGAAAAGAATGAAGCTGAACCCTTTATACCTTACACAAAAAATTACTGAAAATGAAGCAAAGAACTAAATGTAAAAACTGAAACCATAGAAGTCTTAGAAGACTACACAGAGGAAAAGCTTCACGACCTTGGATTTCAAAATGATTTCTTGGATATGACACCAAAACAAAAAATATAAATTGGATTTCATCAAAATAAAAAACTTTTGTGTAAGAAGGACACTATCAACAGAGTGAAAAGGAATGGTTGAAAATATATGCAAATCATAAATCTGATAAGAGGTTAAAATCTAGAATATATAAAGAACTCCTACAACTCAACAATAAAATAATATAAAGCCTGATTTTAAAATAGGCACAGGACTTTAATAGTCATGTCTCCAAAGAAAATAAGAAAATATACAAATGGTCAATAAGCACATGGAAAGATGTTCAACAGCATTAACCACAAGGGAAATGCAATTCAAACCACTTTATACTCAATAGAATGGCTTACCAAAAAACAAACGAATAAACAGAAAATAGGTGTTGACAAGGATGTAGAAAAACTGGAACCCCTGTGTATTGCTGACGGAAATGTAAAATGCTGCAGCCACTGTAGAAAACAGTATTCCTCAAAATATTGAACATAGAATTATAATATGATCAAGCAATTTTACCTCCGAGTATATACCCAAAGAATTCAAAGGAAGAACACAAAAAGATATTTGTACACCTATGTCCATACCAACATTATTCACAACAGCCGAGTGTTCAACCCAAGTGACATATGAATGGATAAACAGAATGCAGTACATACATACAATGGAATCTTATTCAACCTTAAAAAGGAAGGAAATTCTTACACATGCTACATGAATGAACCTTGAAGACAGTATGCTAAGTGAAATAAGCCAGTCACAAAAGGTAAAATATATGATTCTATTTACTATAGGTATCTAGATTAGTCAGATTCTTAGAGACAGAAAGTATTTTGTTTTGTGGTTACCAGGGACTGCAAAGAGGTAGGTAATAGTGTTTAATGGGAATTTAGAGTTTAACGGGTACAAAATTGATTTTAGGAAGATGAAAAAGTCATGGAAATGGATGATGGTAATGATTGCACAACAATATGAATGTACTTAATGCCACTGAATTATACACTTAAAATGGCTAAAACAGTAAATCTTATGTATATTTTACCACAGTAAAAAAAAAAAAAAGTTTAAATTTTAAATAAGACTACTAGATACCATTCAGATATAATCAAAAAAGCTAAATAATTTTCACTATCTCACTTTAAATTACCAGTGGAAAGATCATAGAACAAAGTATCCCAGGTACAGTCCTTCAGAATACGGAAATAAATCTAAGAATACACCTGTTCCAATTAGGAACTGAACCCTAAGAAAAAGTCCAGAATCCTTTAAGCTACCAAGGTGTATTATAGACTGCTTCTAAAACAGCTCCCAATGAACTCCATCTTGTGCTACTGAACCTCTCCCTTGAGTGTGGGTAGATTTAGTGACTTGCCTCTAATGAACAGAATACAGCACAAGTGATAGATGTCACTTCCCAGATATATTATAGAAGACTGCAACACCTACCTTGCTCACATTCTCTTTCTCTGGCTCTTCCCACTTGCTTCTGATGAGGCAAGCTGCCATGCTACCCCAAGGAAAGACCCACATGGCAAAGAACTGAGGGCAGCCTCTGCTAGCAGCATTATATGATTCTACTTATTATAATAAGTCCAACAACTCGCAGGGAACTAAGGCCCTCTGTCCAACCACCTGCAAGGAACTGAATCATGCCAATAAACACTGGCATGAGCTTGGAAATAGATCCTTCCCCAGTTGAGCCTTGTGATGACTACAGTCTACCTTGACTGGAGCCTGTGACTGACCCTAAAACAGAGTACACAGATGAGTCACATCCAAAATCCTGACTCACAGACACTGTGAAATTAATAGATGTTGTTTTAAAGCACGAGTTTTAGGTAATCTGTTATGCAGCAATAGATAACTAATACACTAGGCTTTGTTGGAATGGGGCAATAGTTTCCAACGTTGTACCTGAACCGCAGGTTCTTTTTTTATTCCACATCATGGATTATACTGAAAATTTAATGTAATTTGACTGCAGCACCAATGCTGTCAAATAATTGGGATTAATTTTTTCAGTAATGCTAATAACTTAAAAATAATCAATCTTGGTGTAATAAAACTAGATACTGCAAGAAAGAAATGAAATAAATTCCTACTTGGCAATATCCTCAATGATCTAAAACAAGGAATAAAGAGCATACTAATGAATTCAGAAAATGATGCTAAATCTGGAGGTGTTACCAAAACAGATCCAAAGAAGATAAAATTATGGACAGAACATACTAAATGGAGATTCAACTTGTAAAATAACATATGGTGAAAAATCATTTGAAACACTTGCTAGACAGAAAAAGATTGAGAAGAAAACAGCCAATAAATTAATAAATGCCGACAATCCCCAAGATTACAAATTCCTTGAAGATGAAGACTATATCATAATCATTATATTCTGTGCCATAACCAAAATTATGAACTTTGTAGTTTATCAATAGATAGATATTTGGTGAAGTTAATTAATCAGCTGAAAATGAGACATCAAACCGTATATAATTTAAAAGTCATATAAATGTACATATACAAATATAACAAAAAGATGAAAGGAAAATGAAAAGTAAACAGAGAATGAAAATAAGAATGAAGTACAAAAGGCAAATGGATAAAAAATAGTATAAGAATTCCAAAAACATAAACCATATCAAACAACACTTAAAGAAGAGAACTCCTTATATGAGCATTACTTGAAAAATTAACATAACACTGTAGTGTGTTTATTGTCTTCTAACTCCAGGGGACTCCATGCAATATATAGATTAAAACTTGACTTAACTAAATTTGAATCCTGGCTGTGAAACCTAGGGGTCCATTACTTAATGTCTCTGTGCCTCAATTTCCTCATGTATAAAAAAGGGATAACAACAGTGGCTAAGGATTAAAAGTGATAATATATGATATATATAAAGTGTTTATCGCAGTGCCTGGCATGCCACTATGCTCAATAAACAGTAGTTCATCATTCTGCATGCTTCTTAACCAATAGAAGGAGAAACAGTCACATTTACAGATATAATACTATCTAAAACAGTCTCTGTACTACTTGAATGCTGATGAAAGAAAATCATCATGTTTGCATGGAGGCCAAGCATTTAAACCTATTATATAACTACTAATTAAATTCACTTAAAAATGTTTTTGTCAGCAAGAGAAAAATTATTACTTTACAACTATGATTATAAATTAAGTTATAGCATTTGCATTGCTATAATTTTGCCTTTAAAGTTAATAGAAAGATTAGATGATCAAAAGGGGAATAAAAATAAAGCAATGCTACCTACTATTTCTAGATTGGAAAAAGTATAAATTAGATCCCAAATGTGTTTTGACTCAAAACAAATTTTGGGGACCCACCTACATATAGGAAGAAAGCATTATCGTAGTGAATATCTAGTAAGAAATTCTTTAAAAATAAAAAATTTGATTCTCATATACTGCTGGTAGGAAAGTCTGTTGGAAAATAGTTCTGTATTATAAAAACAAACCAAAAATATGTTCACCTTGTGACCTAGTAACTCTCTCCAATATATATATCATAAAAGCACTCTTCTCTGATGTGTACCAGGGAACATGTTCAAAGTGTTCACTGTCACTGCCCATAAATGCCAAAAACTGAAAATAACCCAAATGTCCAGCAAGAGAAGAATAAACTGTAATAATACAGTAAAACAAGTATTAGTTTCCTACTGCTGACACAAGTTACCATAAATTTAGTGGCAAAATAACACAAATGTATAATCTTACAGTTCTGGAGATCAGAAGAGATCTGGCTTCCACTGAGACTAAAATCAAGGTGTCAGTTAGCTATGCTCCTTTTATAGGCTCTAGGGGAGATTACTTTTCTTTGCCTTTTCCAGCTCCTGGAAACTGCCTGCATTCTTTGGCTCATGGACCCATCCTCCATCTTCAAGGCTAGTAGTACAGCATCTTCAAATCTCTCTGACCTCTGCTTCCATCATCACATCTCCTTACCTCTCTCTGACAAAATATATATGTCTCCCTCTTATAAGGTCCCTTGTGATTACACTGAAGCCACCTGGATAATCAAAGATAATCTTCTCATCTCAAGAGCCTTAACTTAATCATACCTACAAAGTCTCTTCCGCCATATAATGTGACATACTCACAGGTTTCAGGGATTAGCACACGAATATCTATAGAAGGAGCATAGCTACCACTAATCTAGCTACCACAAAAATGATACCAAAATGAAAATGAAAAAACTATGCTACACTGAACTACATGAATGAATCTCATGTAGTTTTACATGTCATCATTTAGAAAAATTAAGCAAAAGTATACATATAAGTCCTTTAAACAAAATTCAAAAATAGCCAAAACTAAACTATGTTAAATGGGATGCAAACACAAGTAGTAAGTCTATAAAGAAAAACAAGGACATGATTTTTCACAAAAAATCACAAGAATGGATTCTTTTGGGGTCAAGAAGAGGGATGAGGTCAGGAAGGGGCTTCTAAGATACCAGCAATGTTCTATTTCTTGACCACTTGGCTTTCTAATTGTTCTTTAAAGATATGGTTTATGTACTCTATGATTAATATTTCTTATACAAAGAACAGTAACAGATAACAGTCATATAAACCAACGGCAGGGAAAGCCAGACACAGAATAGATTAGGCAACAACCATCTAGCAGTGTGATATATAGTAGAAAACTGTCTCGTCTATGCAATGGTGGAAAGCCAGTTAACCTGTGAGTTGAGCATGGGATAGAAATCTAGGTTCAGAGCAAAGAAATGGGCTTAGAATCACATACACAATTTACAAAGTCTTCCTAATACACTATAAATTTCTTGAAGTTGAGAACAGAACTCTACTTATCTTTGTATTCTTAGTAGTAGCATACTTACCACAGAACAATCTTTCAATAAATGTTTGACGAATGGAAGAATGAATGAACTATCTCTCACCTCCTATATGGCTGAATGATAGTAAGTAGTCCTCAAGCAAATAAACCAAAGCCACTTGAAAATCCAATACATAGTCATTCAATAAAATTTTTTGCCCTTGATTATTTCCAAATTATTCTTTGAAATAGAACACATAATACAAAAACAGAAATTTATAGTAATTCTCTGGATTTAAAATGTAAAAAATATACAAAGTTAATCAACATCAAATTATAAAGGCCAAGTGCAGATGACAAATAAGAACTGGGGGAGGTTAACGTGGGACAAGATGATCACACAAAGTTTCTGAGAGGAGATGGATAGGATTTATAGTGGTTTGGTAGATTGCAAAGTATTCACAAAGTCCTCCCATTCCTCTATACACATCCTCTATACTACCTCCCAACAAAAGGTAGATTTTCTTTCTCCATCCTGAAAACTGGGGGTAGACTCTGTGACTTGCTTCGATCAATGGGACATCAGCAAACATGAAGCTTGAAAAGCACTAATGGAAACTTGTCCTCTTCTGTTGGTTTTAAAACCTAGATTGTGAAGAAACCCAAGCTGCCTCACATAAATGAGGCCAGACCAGATCAAAAGAAGAACCATTTGGCAGAGCCTAGTTAAACTGCCAACCCATGTAATAGTCAACTAATAAATGATTACTTTGCCTCTGAACTTTGGGGTGGTTTGTTTCAAGGCAAAAGCTAACTGACAGAGGAGGTAAGCAAAGGCACAGAAGAAGAAATGAGTACAACATACAAGTGCACGGGAAAAATCATAGATAAGTCTAAATGGAAAAGTTCTGATTGTGGAGAAAGCACACACAGGCCTGAAGAGTAAACTGAGTTCAGACTGTAAAAATCAGGCTAGGAACAAGATAGACTTACTTCTATTCCAGTAGACAAGGGGGAGCCACTACTAGGGAGGATATAATGCAAAAGGAAAAGAAGTCCAGTTAAGATTACTATTACCTACACAGGCTGAAGTAATAAAATTCTCCTACATTTGCGGGGGGCGGGGGGGACGCAGGCGGGGAGAGTGCTCAATAATTCACTAAATAGATAACAGCATGGTTTTATAAGTGCCATATATAATTTATGTAAGATTCTGCTCTTTAATAGAAAAATTAGTTTTACCTACAATTTTAATATCAGTGGGAACAGTGCTAGAATTAATCATCAGAAGAGCTTATGATATGTCTAAAGGGTAAGGAAATATTTCTGAAGCTATATTTGAGCATAAAGATAATATATAGATTTCTAATGACAGTATAACTGTGAAATATGACTCCTCTTTGAAATTTAAATATACTCACCAGACCATTTCAGCTTCTGGCCTCTACAGTGTAATAGGGACCAGATTTAGCCTTCTACCTTAAACTAGAAAAACAGACAAAGCATATGTGTGAAACACTGGAGTTGAGACACTAGACAACAGGCAGTGCAGAACAGGGATCCACAAGAGAAGGGACATAAATTAGGTAAGTATTATGATTGCCCCTACCTAGAGAATTTCCAGGCTGCAGCACATGAATAGGGAACCCAACAGAGCCCAGTAGTCTCAGGGAGTTGAGGAGACAGAATTTAGAGTTTTGGGGAGGACAAGGCAGGGCAGAACACTGGAGAAGAGAGAGCTACACAAAGAACGAGCTCTGGATATCTGGAGAGGGTTCCCCCTTGAGACTTTGGCTGAGTACTTATCTGAGAATGTGTGTGAGGAAGTGATCAAGACCAGGGAAAGAAACACTGGAAAGGCGCAGGCAGAAAAATTCTGATGCTCACACAAGGCTGTGAATAGTTTCTATGCTCACCAGGCAGAGTGAAAAAGACCTTCAAAAACAGGGCCTTGAATGAATCAAACTATTTTCAAGTAAATATATCCCAGAACAAACCCCAAAAAATATTTAAAGGAAAACAAACAAATATATCCAGCATATAACAATGTAAAATCACAATGTCTGGCACCCAAACAGAAATTACCAGGGATGCAAACGAGGAGAAATATCACTCAATTAAAAACAGGCCCAGAAATAGTGCAGATGATAGAAATGACAGACAAGGAATTTAAACAGCTATTATAAATATATTCAGTCTACGGCCATGCTACTCTGAACAAGCCCGATCACATCTGATCTCGGAAGCTAAGCAGGGTCAAGCCTGGTTAGTACTTGGATGGGAGACCACCTAGGAAGACCAGGTGCTGTAGGCGTAAAAAATAAAAAAAGGGATTGTGAACTGACAAGGTTCTTGCAATCTGTGAGGTCAACCAAGGGTCGCCTCGCCTAAAATACACACACACACACACACGCACACATATATATTCAATATATTCAAGAAAACAGAAGAAAGCATAAGCATCAGGAGAGAAATGGAAGATACTAAAAAAATAAACTTCTAGACATGAAAAGTATATATTTGAGGTAAAAAAAAAGTCACTGGATAGGATTACCACAGACTAACTACAGTAGAAAAAAAGATTAATGAACTTGAAGATACAGAAAAAGAAACTATCCAAAATGGAATATAGCATAAAAGACAGAAACCAAATGGAGCACCAGTGAGCTATGGGATAACATCAAAAAGCCTAACAGGTATATAACCAGAGTCCCAGAAAGAGAACAGAGAGGTTGTTTACGCTTTCATTTTGTTGTCAGTTATTGTAACCATACTGTCTTATATAAAGTTTCTCTCTACTTTTAGTAGATATTTATTTTAATTTCTAGATACATTTATTGGCCCAGGGAGATTTTATGGTGGGAAAAAAAACCCTGAAGTCTGAAAATTTTCCAAATTTGATGAAAACTATCAATATACTAAATACCCCCTGTTATTAAAGTAAAAGATCAGATACTGTCAAAGTCATCATGATCTATTATGTAAATACACAGTATTTAGAATACCTGATCTATATTCCAAAAACAGATTAAAATATAGTTAGATGCAGAGTGGCTCTCTCATACTTCTCAAAAGTTGAAATATTACATTTTTCACATTATAAAAAATTGTCTAAATTATGTTTTAAAATAAAACAAGAGGTGTAGACATAACTTTACAAAGACTTCACACTAGCTAGGTTTTTAAAAACATATAATAATACTAACGTAAACAACAGAAATAAAGATCAAGAATAGGATAAATCCATGTGATTTTGTTTTTGTTTTACCTCATAGGTTTTAGCAAGAGCCTTTCTAAAAAGTTACTAAAAAGAGATGAAGATTTGTGAACAACTCTGTTAGCTGATACGGAAAGAGAAAGAAAATTTAGTGACCACTTATACTTCAATTGTTTCTTCTAAACTTTCACAGGAGGTAAATTATACTTTCCAGCAGCAATGAATATCTCTGGGCTCAAGAAATATATTTAAGGAAGTAAAATATCTATTAAAGAGAAACCTAGTAAGTCAGCATGGTTACAATTACTGACAACAGAATAAAAGTGTAAACAATCTAGGTCTCCTTTGCCTGGCTACCATAATAACAACACATAAACAAATTCTTCCCTTATAGAAAGTACAGTGTAACTTACATGGTCAGACTATAAGGAAAACGCTAAATGAGACCATTCTTTGGGTAAAATCTATTGTAGTCAGATCAACCAAACAAAGCATATGTCTATGATCCTCCCATTAAGACAAAAAAAATCAATACAGAACCTTCTCTGTAATAATTGATATTCATTGTAATTAGATTTAAAGCATATTAATTTCTCTTTTTAAAAATAGCAAAACAGGCAATGAGAATCTAAGATCCTATGATATATTATAATAGAGATCAAAATAGATTCAAATCTCATCTTGATGCACAATGAACAGTTTATAGTTTCTATTCATTTGTTTGATAAGCATTTAAGAGGTTAGTGGCTATACTAACATCACTTTATAAACCCCAAAATAGATGCCAGCATATAAGGGATATCTTTTTATGATTTACAAATACATATTTTTAATCTGGCAAAAATATTCAGATTATATTCTACTTACTTATACATTTAATAATTCGCCTACACACTGCTGGACTCTAACTACAGAGAGACTGTAATGACACACCTGGAAGACTTCTTTCTTGTAAGTTTACATACCCTCTTACTGGTAATACCTAGTCCTAATCCTAACTTCTGAGGTTCAAATAGAGAGCATGAAATATAACATAGGAATTCTGTCAGTATTCAAGCAACTGAGCCTGGGAGAACTCAAAGTAGAAACCTATATTGGAGGGAGTTTCTTTTGGATAAAAGTTTTTGAAATGCTCTGGAATTCTGAAAGGATTTCTCTAAAGCTGTTTCGGGAGTTGTGTGAACATTTAATTTTTATTAAAATTTTTTGATTTAAAAACATTTATTTTTAATTATTTATTTTTTAAAATTATTTAACTACTTATAGCTATAATACATCCACTAACCTCTGAACCTGGTATAGCATGTAGAATAAACTAGTGGAATATGTACATATAACAACTAAATCTGGAAGAATATGCAGAATAAACTTTAAAAAAAAATACTATTTTATGGTTGATAAAACAGAAGACTATTTCCCTGAACCCGCTTCCTATGTGGTAGTCTACATTTTGTTTTCATGATACTTAGAACCCTTGTAATTCTTTGTTCTACAATTGTCTGCTCCCACTGTATTGTAAGCTCCAAAAGTGAGGTCATTTCTATCTTGCTCACTGCTGAATCTCTAGCATAGTAACATCGTAGATGTTTAACACATATTTAATAAATAAATAGATGAGTCTATTGCAACAGCTCTCAGTGAGGGTCAGAGAGGCTAGGTTAAAATGATAGCAGTGGAAATGAAAAGGAGAGGTTTTATGCTGGTAGAACCAAGGAAAAGAGGAAACTCAAAAAATAAAGAAATGAGATTTTAGAGGTTAGGTGACTGATTAAATACTGATACTTTCACTTATAGAATTAAAAGACGGCTGACTTTTGTCTTGGACATGATGAATTTTTCAAGTATTAGGCAAGTAGCAGAAATGAAGTCCTAATCTCATTTACTATCATGTGAGTTAGCTTCCAGATGATTTTTTCAAATCAAATTTCACGAGAGGCAAGGCTCACAATTTTCTCTTCACTCATTTTTTTTCCTATTCATTTCTGCCTTATTCGTCACTGAAAAATGTTGATAAAACCATTTTTGAGATATTTTAGAAACTGAGGCATTTAGTGGATCAAGAGCAAAAAAAGAGAGAGCTTTCCAAACAATCCATAATACATAATACATGTGGAAAACGATGTAAGACCGATATGAACAAGATACAGTATTCAAATCATCATATGGCTAGAACAAGAGAAACAATGCAAAAAAAGATTTTTGTTTTAAGGCAGTTACCTGAAACTGCAGAAAGAAAAAAAAAGTATAAATATAACGAGAAAAGCATTTTGGTAAAAACAGATATAACGGCAAAAAGGTTTTCTAATTCAAACATTAAAAAATACTGATTCTTATTTTCAATAAAGATGCAAATTCTTTGTTTAAAAAAAACTAAATTTTAAAATATGGTTAGATTAAATCTACCACGTTTTAAAGAAGCTACAACCTCCCGTTTTTCACAAGACACTACAACACTCCAGATTCTTTTCAAACAACACTTAATTTTTTACCTTGAAAAGCTTCACTCTAATTGAAGTAAAAGCAAATTACTTCATGAAATAAAAAGCAGCTATCAACATCCCAAAACATCAAGGATCTTACATAAAAAGGTTTAAAAAAAGTCACAGAAAAAAAATTCAAAATATTTACAAAAGTTCATAAGTACTATATGTTCAATTAACTATCAAGAACATATAAAATAATCACAAAGACAAGAATCATTACGTTTAAAGTTATGTAACATAAATGAAAATATACCAAAAAGTCTGCTTAAAAATCACCTGTTTAAAAGAGAAAATTTTCTGGCAAAACCGACATTCACATTATGTAAATAATGTAATTTCAATCTGTATTTTAAATTACAATCAAGGATCACCAGATATTAAGGACAGAAACTTGAGTGGTAATATGCTCAAAATTTAGCTCTAAAAACCTCAACTTTTTCATATAGACTTAAAGGCTCTTTTATCAAATATGCAAGTATAATATTTAACCAGAGAGCACTGAGTATTTACAGCCTTACTAAGACTATGGGCCGTTGGGGTCGGTGAAGGATCTCAAGATGGCTGGGCAAAAACTTGCTCTAAAAGCTATTGAGTAGGTAGCTTTTGGGGAGATCATACCCCCAAACCAGAAAGCCATTGCTAACTCCCTGAAATCCTGAAATGAGACCCTCACCTCCAGGTTGGCTACTCTACCTGAAAATCTACCTACTATCGACTGGGCTTACTATAAGGCAAATGTAGCCAAGGTTGGCTTGGTAGATGACTTTGAGAAAAAGTTCAGTGCCCTGAAGGTTCCTTTGCCAGAGGATAAATATAGTGCCCTAGGTCAATAATGCTGAAGAAAAAGAAGATGTGAAAAGTTGTGCCGAGTTTTTGTCTCTCGCAAAGGCTAAGATTGAGCACTACGAGAAAGAGCTGGAGAAGATGAAAAACATAATTCCACTTGATCAGATGACTACTGAGGACTTGAATGAAGTCTTCTCAGAAACCAAATTAAGCAAGAAGTATCCCTGCAGGCCTCACAAACCAACTGAGAATTTATAAACTTGAGTCTGGAAGAAAACTCTGGCCCTCGTATGATAAACTCTGGACATTAAAAAATAATTATAGTCTACAGCCATGCCACCCTGAATGAGCCCGATCTCGTCTGATCTCAGAAGCTAAGCAGAGTCTGGCCTGGTTAGTACTTGTATGGGAGACCACCTAGGAATACCAGGTGCTATAGGTGGTTAAAAAAATAACAATTATTATTATTATTATTATATAGTGAAGAAAAAAAAAGCTGTAAAAGTATTTATAACACAAGGATTCTATATACTAATGCCTGGGGGCGGGGAGAATCTACCATGACCATTACTATATTTACAATACACTGGACAACAACAGAGTATGACAAGGAACCAAAACAGTATAAAAGTTTAAAAATCTATAAATATTGAAGTTGTCCTACAATATCACCAAATAAACTGACATAGTTCTAGATATATTAATATAGCTCAAAAAACTCAAAAATAGCAAAAGAAAACATGACTAGAGTAATTTGAGTAGCATGAGCTCAAATTGTAAAGATAGTTTGCCACATATCTATAAAAGAGTTTTTCTATAGAAGATTTTTTCATTTTCCGACTCAATTGCATTATTATGTGTAGAAGATTTTTTTTAAGTGGGGAAGGAAGTAAGCCATATTACCCACTCATTTTTAAAGGCTGTTTTATTTTGCTAATCAATTCAGCTTCCACTAGCTCAATAAAGGTCATTAAACATTTTCCCTTGTTACATATTGCCTTTTTTTTTAAGGCAACAAACATTATCTCACAGTTTCTGAGGATTAGGAACCACTGAAAGTGCCTTAGTTAAGTGGTTCCAGTCCAAAGTCTCCAAAGAGTTATAATCAAGTTGTCACGCCTATGTATTACTTTCTGAAGTTACAACACTTATACAGAATTGCCTGCTCCCTACCAAAGTTATATTTAAATTCTATGATCATAGCAAACTCAGCTCTGTAACATTCGTTTACATTGAAAAGCCAACAATCTATCACTGTCACATTTTAGCACATTTTTTTTATGTAAAATACCCTCAAAAGTAGTCTAAATTATACAAACTTCACTTCTAACACTACATTTAAAGGTATTTGAAGCCTTATGTAATTGAATTAATTTGTTAAAGCAAATGAGCCTAATATGATGAAGTTTTCTTGAGGCATTAAAATCATCAGTATTTAAAAGAAAGTCAAAAGAAGACACAAAAATCTGAAATCACATATAGTAAAATAGAGAATTCACTAAATTATGTATTAACTACAGTACAAGATAATAAGTAAGATACATTATTATTAACCCCCTACTAAAGATCAAATTTGTTTCAATTTGATATTATAAATTAAATGTGACTAGGGACTTCAATTTCTTTTGTGTGGCTAACACTGAAAGAAGAAAAAGTATTTCCTATTTCCTAGCATTCTATCATAAAGGGAAAGTGTTAGAGAAACTTCTTTTAACTATGCTTCAAACATCCCTTTCAGTGCCTTGATAAAAATGTGTCATACAGGAAAACATAAGCTTCTAAATTAAAAATTCCTTTCAGTTTGTTTTCAATTTGAATAGATCACAATATGCCATCAAAGTCCACATACTCATTATTTGAAATTTTTTTAGAGTTAAGATGAATTCAAGATTTAATCATATTAAGTAGTATTTGTCATCATCGCTGCTTCTTGATTAAAAAAAAAAAGAAACACATAGCATTCAATTCCCTCAATACTTTAAAATCAATTTTCCATCTCTCCCCTACTCCCCACCCCCAAATGAACGTTACCCTATTCCATTTACCCTAAAGGAAACAGCAAACACATCTTTGTGGTCTATCCTAGCAAATCAGTGTTTTAGAAACCAATGCAACTGTTATCAATGGCTCAGAACCAAACACTGTAACAAAACACATTGAGTGGAATCCTCCGCGCGCGTGTGTGTGTGTGTGTGTGTGTGTACATGTGCCCATTCATAATAATGCGATCCTCCAACATGCATACAAAATATCAATTTCTATTTAATACGAAATCACCTTTACATAATACACAATTTACAATAAAATTTCCCTCGTTAATGTTCAAAGAAAAAAACAATTTCTAAAGCTAGAGACGAGAAGAGTTAACACTGGGATTGCTGCCACCTATCAACTTTAATTCTGAGCAAAGTACAACTCAATGTCATTTTTACCTCTAATGCAGCCACGACTGAAAGAAAATTAACTTCACTGTGGGATAAAGTATACTGGCATCTTAATGGATTATTTACTTCTGATTTGACAGTACATATGTGTGGAGTCTTTTGTCCCTCCCACAGTAACACGAGGTGTCAACATCATCTTAGTGAAAGCAAATGACAAGCAAATCCCTCAGGTCATTACTTCGCATCCTAAGTAACAGAAAGTCACGGCTTTCCTTCTCGCTGCAACCCAGCAAACAGATTCTATACTTCCATGCCCCTTTCTATTATATTCGTGGAGGCGGGGTAGGAAAGAAGCGTTCAATATAGCCTGAGAATACTCTGAGCTCGGTCCTGGTACCAGAAGCAGCATGAATATAAGTGATATGTGGGTCACCCACAGAAAGAGGATCAGAATGAAGCTTCGTGACCCTCCAAGTTCGGTGAAGACACCAAAAGCCTCTGAGGGAACGGGGCGCAAGCCTTGGGGGAAACCGGGGAGAGGGAGACGGTCTCCGCGGTGGAGTGACTGGGTCTGGCACAAGCCCAGGGCGTGGGCAGCTATGGAGGAATCTCCCGTACCCCTCCCCTCCGCACCAGGTCGGTCACTGGGCGAGAGGTGGAGCCGGAGGAGGGGGACAGAACTAGGGAGGGCGGGGCCCAGGGCTCCCCCGGCGGCGCCCTAGGGGTTCGGGGGGGTGTGTCCTACCTGGGCCAGGGCGGACGCAGGGACTTCGGACCGAGGGCTCGCGTCCAGCTCAGGGCCGGGACCCGTAGGGGTCGACTCTCAGCAGGCGGGACCGCCACCGCCCGCCCATCCCCCGCCGCGAAGTGCGGCGGGACCCGAGCGCGGCTTCGAGGGCCGGCTGTCTGGGTAGTCCCCTCGGGTACCGTCCGCGTTTACTGGCGGCGGCGGCGGCAGCTGCTGCTGTTACTGCTGCTGCTGGCCGCCCCCAGCCGCTGCTCTTGTGCCAGCCCCTGCTCCTCCTCCTGCCGCCGCCGCCGCCGCCTCGTTCCCACCGCTCCCATCGCCGCTGCGGCGACTACTGCAGCGCCCGCTGACCCGACCCGACGTTATTCTCCCCCTTCGCAACCCGGCACAGCCTAGCCCACCTGCCCTGCCAGTGCGCACGCCCACCTCTCCGCCACAGGTGCTGATTGGAGAGCGCGTCACGAGCCCGCCACGTCGGTTGGCTGGTCCCATTGCCTATCACGAAGGGGGCGGAGAGTCAGGCAGAGAGCGTCTCCGCCCCCCACCGGAGAATTGCCGCTATCTTCAGGTTTGCCTGAGAGGGCGAATTACCGGGAAACGAGCGTCACAAAGGCAGCGCGCATGCGCGCGGGGATTCTGGGCCTCGTAGTTCCAGCCGCAGCCGCAGCTGCTGGTGGGTCCCGAACCAAGAAGTAGGGCTTCCGAGATTAGTGGTTGGCGCACAGTGGTGTGCTGTCACTTGGTTATAGAAGCGTGGTTGTGACCCCAGGGTTGGGCTTTTCGGAAGAAAATCAGAAATGCTTTGTTTACATACTTTGAGGTAGTCGCGAAGAAGGGCCCCGAATTGTAAGGCCCTGCCATGCCTCTTCCAAAGAACCGGAGCTGCCAGAATCTGGCAAATTGACGCTGTCCCCAGAACTTCCTAACGCGAAGCTAATCGCTGGTGGGTACTGGGGCAAGGCCTTGAGGTGTAGGCTGAAAGGAGACCAAGACTCTGGGAAGAAATGTCAGCCTGGAGCGGGAGTATCCGTACGCTTTTCACAACCCACGAAGGACGAGATTCCATTCCTGTTTAAACACCACCAGCCAAAGGTTCAATGAGCAACCCCCCTCCCCTCCTGCCGAGCACCAGAATGGGATTCTAAGCAAGAGAATGCGGGAGTCCCTCGAAGACTTTCAAAAGCAAGCAAGGAAGGCGGAGCAATGAGGCTGTGTGCGATGAATTTGTATTTGGTGTTAATTGTGTCAAGCTCTGGTGGAGAGGAAACTAAGATTAAACCAGTCCCCCTATCTTTACCCACCAATTTACAGAAGTAAAAACCCGAAGAGGTTAAAGAGCTTTCCCAAGGCTAGAAAACTAATTAGTGACAGAACCAAAACTCAGCTCTCTTGAACCTCCCGTGTTCAATGCTTTTTTACTGAATAATCACAATGACTCCCAGGAGTCTGCCATGAACTGAAAGGATGCAATGAATTCACAACTTCATTTTACTTAAAATCTTTTTCTTCACTTAAGTGACATTATGATTAAAGCTGATTAAGAATATAGAAGGGTTAAATATGAATCCTATATTCAATCTCAGAACTGTTTCTTCTTGTTCAGGAAATGCCACAGCCTCTTGACATTATTTAAAAAACAGCAGGCACCTCTACTGTCTGTCATGTCTAGATGCTTGGATAAAAAGCAGGACAAAATGTACATTAAAGTAGTCACGATGCAGCTCATCTTGTTCTATCCAAACTTGAAGTTGCCAAATTTTCTTTCCACTGATTAAAACCACAAGTTGATTTTTCCATTACTTTAACAATATAGTTCATTTCAGAGTATTGACTGGGCAAGCAATTTGAATTGGAAAGGATTAGAGTTTCTGTAAATACTTTTCCTTAAAATTAAGTTTATAGGGGAAAAAGTCCAGATTCAGTGACAATATGCCTAGTAATATTTCAAATAGCTATTCTCTATTTAAAGAGAATATTTTTCACTCACTTAGCAAATATAATGTGTCCTCTTCCAGCTACCCAAATATAATCACTGCTATTAGGAGTAAGGGTTTTAATAAATTTGTTGAACTACTATTGTGTTTGTTTTAAATGAGTCAGTAGGTACAGCTAGATTCTCCAAATGATGGAAAGATGATTATTTTTCTGATTGTTATTTCATGACAAACTCTCATATGCAAATCCATGAAGGATAAGATAGAGTGAGAAAGCAGTCCAGTAGTTGTATGTCAAGAAAGAGGTGAAAAAAAGTACAGAAGGAAGTGTTCTGTGATGAATATCTGGAGAATAGGGCAACAGTGTATCTCAGGGTAGGGGAAGTATAAGAATGAATATACTGTGAAAGTTAATGCCACAGGAGTAGGAATCCCGGGATATTTGGACTGCCCAAGAAAAACAGCTTCCCAGGCCTCTATTTTCTCTGGACTTTTCTGTTTAAGAATTATTGGTTTGTCCCAAGAGCTATTTTTTTTTTTTCAGTTATGATAAATGGAAAAGTAATATATTATTCAAGAGCTGGTACCTGAATTCAGGAATCTTCCTTGAAATACATACATATATATAGTATATTATATTAAAAAACAAATAAGATGTCCTTCAATGATACCTGGCTCCTAATATCTTCTCCCTACACAATAGTCTCTCCCATACTGAATTGGGCTGACCTGTGTAAATGATAAGCTTTTTCAAAATTATGGTGTGCAAATTCCAAGGCTAGGTCATAAAAGACTTTGTAGCTTCCACTTTATGCTCTCTTGGATCACTTACTTAGAGGGAAACCAGTGCCGTAACATGAGGGTACTCAAGCAGTCCCTTGGAGTGGGCACCTGGCAAGGAATTGAGGGATTACACCAATTAATTAGCACCAGCTTGCCAGCCATGTTTGTGAGTCATTCTTGGAAATAGATCCTCCAGCCCCTGGCAAGCCTTCAGAAGATGGCAGGCCCAGTTGGCATCTTGACTGCCACCTTCTGAGAGATACCCTAAGCCATAATCACCCAGCTAAGCCACTCCCCAAATCCAGACCTTCAGAAACTATGTGATATAATAAATATTTACTGTTGCTTTCAGACTAAGTCTGAAAGAATGAGACTCTGATCCTAGGATAGGTCTTAGAGTATATTCAAGGATAATGAGCGAAGTTCAGATTTATACTGAGTCCCAATACAGAATATAATGCCCCTTTCAACACAGCTTTTCTCCTATCAGAATAAAGAACATATTGGAGAATCCCTTTTTCTCCATTTGTGGCCTCCTCCAGCTGTCTTTAGATATCCAATGATGTACTACTTTCGAATCTTCCCCTAATCCGAAGAGGAAATGATCTGGATGGGTTCCTTTCATAATTATTGGGACAATAGCACAGTATGAACTAGTGTGCAACTCAAGGAAAAGAGACTCCTCTTGCTTTCCATCTCCCTCTTTAAAAGCAAATTTCATGTTGTACACCTGAAAATAATATGTGTTCTGTCAATTATAGCTCAATTAAAAAATCTCAGAATTGTACATTTTAACTGGGTGGACTGTATGGTATGTGTATTATATCTCAGTAAAGCTGTTTTAAAACACTGCAGTCCTTTGAATCATAAACCCCAATAGTGAACTAGTACTCAACTGCTCCAAAAACCAGCAAACAATGCTATTTCATTTTTTATCAATCTAACCAGTTTTCTATTTGAATATTAGCTAATTTACTAAACAAAAAAATATAGAGCCTATTAATGCCAACTACTCAGCTAGGCACTGAAAAAAACAAATATGAATAAAGTCAGTTCTTGTCCTCAAGGGCTTCACAATGGATTAGCAAATATGTAAATTCTATTACAATGAACTGCAATCAAGCATATTATGTAACATATACAGATGCTCTAGAACAGGGGTCAGTCAGCAAAGTATCCCTTGCAGGCCAAATCGTTGGGGTCCTCTGAGAGCTTGACCTCTTCTGACAGAAATGCATTCATACCAAATATGTTAACTACCTTAAGTGTGTTTTTAAAAACTTCATCCTTTATTTCTAATAAAAGAAGTTTCAAACAAAATAAGGTAAAAGAAACCGGGGAAGGGGAGGAAGTAATCTCAATTTTGGGTATGTGAGTCTATGGTCTAACTTATTGAATATCAATTTGTGTTTGATGATTATTAAAATAGACCTTACTATGAGAGAAGACGGACACTGATTTGAACTAGTAATGTTTGAAAATAAACTAAAAGTTTGCATTTACAAAAGTAATGCTAATTATAGTTATTTCTTGATTTACTTCCTATTTATGCCTAACTTTTGTGAAATACATAACAACTATACCATTAAAATGTTAACATTTTGCAAATTTTATTCTATTAGAACAGTGAATTTTACATATTCACTCAGTCTTTTAAGATTTATCTTTATTGAAAGGTCATTCATTAACATATTACTGTTGTAATTCACAATTTTCAAATGAGAAGCTGATGAGATAATGTTGTGTTTCTGATGTGTGCCTGCAACAGTCTGAAAAAAGTTTAGAGACTTTCAGTCTGGTTCAGTGATTAGCTAGCTACTTCAAACACCGGACAGCTAGCTTTCTGTGATTTTTTGGCTCTACTGCCAGGAAGACTAACTGGGTAGTAAAGCTATAGTGCACCCTAGTGATCACAGTATTCCAATGCTAGCTGTATTGAAATAAAACAGAATGGTCGCTTCTATTTTGTTAATCAAAGCAGATTATCCAGTGACTAGGGATTTTTATAATTTTTAGAGACCTGATGAGGAAGATTACAAAAATGATCTCAACGACAAAAGAAGCTGGACACAAAGCGTACATAATTATACATACTGTATAATTATGGATGGACATATAGGTACGTGCACAAAGTGCAAAATTTTTTTGCATTAGATATGAATGCTCACCAGAATTTATCCATTGTAGAAAAGGTACTAAACAAGTAGTCAAAATAACTCAGAAGTTAGCACCCTTGGTAACTGACACAACAGGCACACAAATGCAGAGGTGAAGATTAAGCATAAGCCCAACAGCCCAGATTTCCACTTACCAAGGCTCTTAGAGCTACTGCCACGCTTGAAAGTCCAACCTGTCAGCAATAGAGTCCATCACTCCATTGACAGGGCACTGTTTTCAAGATCAGATCAACCAGCTACTTGGTGGCAAGTTGACTACACTAGGAAGCTTCTATCCTAGAACAGTCAGTGCTTCATTCTCACAAGATTAGACACCTATTCAGGGTATGAGTTTCCCTGTCTTGCCCACAGAGCTTCAGGAAGCACCACTATCTGGGGTGTATAGAGTACCTGTTCCACTAGCACAGAATTCCACACAACATAGCATGCAAACAGGGAATCCACTTTCAAGGTAATGAGGTTCAGGACTGTGCCCATGATTATGAGACACACTGGTCATATTGCATACTGTACTTTTTAGGAACAGCTGGGCCTGTAGAATGTTGGAATGGCCTGTGACAGATGCAGTTGAAGTGTCAGCTTAGAGGCAATGCTCTCTGAGGGTGGGGTGTCACACACTGCATGCGTGGAATCAGAAACTTTTATATGGTTTGTTCCCAATAGGAAAATACCTGAGGTTCAGGAACCAAGGAGCAGCTTTACTTAACATCATTCTCAATGACTCCATGGAGGACTCTGTGCTTCCTGTTCCTGCAGCTCTGAGTTCTTCAGGGTTAGAAGTCATGGTCTCTAAGGGGACACAAACTATGGCTGCAGACTGGGTCTTTTAGACTACATGTAACTACTGACTAGCAAGTAAGAAGAGGAGTCATCATCTTGGCAAAGGTAATTGACAGATCAGCAGAGAAGGTAAGGGCTGTTGAAAGTTAAAAAGAGCAGGGAATTTAGATGATCTACCATGACACTTCTTGCTACTACCATGCCCAGTTATGACTGAATGTGTTAGTGCAGCTACTTAAGGCTTTTGTTTCCGAATTTGTCTCAGTTTGTTTACTATAGGACCGAACTAACACCGATTATGTTGTTCAGGTCTACTATATCCTTATTAATTTTTCATCCACTTTATCTATTTAACTTTGGGAGATGTTCGTTAACGTCTCCTTTATTAATGTCTTTTTATCCTTTTATATCCTGTAGTTTTGCTTGATGAAAGTTGCTGCTCTATACAAGAAGTCCTTAGTTTGCACGGTTCCTAGATGTAAGATTTTCAGTTACCATGTTTTAATTAACACTAGTCTGTCAACATAGTTCAAATTTCACTTACAATGGTATATTATCTGTGAGTAATTGCATAAAGTACAAATTTGTAGCTCTTTCTTCAGTCCACAAATCACTAAATAACAGATGTGTGTCATGATCAGTGTTCAATCATGTCACTACTTTCAAAGGCTGTTGGTGACTGGACATTGCACATCTGTTAATTCAGTGCAGGGACAGAGCAAAGCATGTCATTGTGTTACCTTTTTGTCTCTCAGTAATAAAGCCATGTGACATTTTACAAAAATGAATGATAGAGAGAAGTAGCCAACAAAGATAAAAGTGCATCAAAGAAACTAAAGTGATAATGCTGGTAGTGAAATTTGGGTCAAATATAAATGTTATAGAAGTTATAGAAGAAATAGTTAACTGTGGAATTGCTGACACAGCTGCTATTTGAGAGACTTTAGTATGCAGTCAGAGGAACTTAGTGAAGGCAAACTTACCCAAATAAATAAGTAGTTATGACAAATGTCTCAGAAGAAATGACATTGGCAAAAACTTCACATTAAGAGAACTCTTAGAAGTATTTCACAATCTTGAAAACACAAAAGATACAATGTTGGAATCTGATCCACACTTAGAAAGTATGACAAGTTGCCAAGGCATAGAAAAAACACTCACTCGGTATAAGTTATACAAAGAGAAGGCAAGCATTCTTGACATTTTTTCTTAAGTTCAAAGAAATAAAACACTTTAATTTTCAATGTTTCTAATGTTATAAATTACATTGTAACAAATATTAGTGTTACCATTTTCATTTTCCTGTATATTTATAACTAACAGAAAGTTTTTGACCAAAATTTTTAAAGACCATAGAACAATAGTAATCTTTCCCATTGATTGTTAAGATTGCTTTGTATGATTTCAGCTTGCATGACAACATTCACAGTAATTCACTACTGTACAAAGTGAGGACTGCCTGCATTTGGTTTGAGTTTTCCATATCCTTGCCAACACATTATTGTCTGTCTTTTTGACAATAGTCATCCTAGCAGGTATGAAGTGGTATCTTGTGGTTTTAATGTTCATTTCCCTAATGAATAATGATGTTGAGCATCTTCTCATATACTTTCAGAAATGTGTATATTTTCTTTGGAGAAATATCTATTCAAATCTTTTGCCCATTTTAAAATTAGGTATATTTCTTTATTTTCACCTGAATCTATTTATAATCTCATTTGATATTTTTTCTAAATAAGTGAGTTAAGCCCATTTACATTTATCGTTTGGTCTGAATTTTTCTTGTTTCACTATGTAATCTATTTCCTTTGCCTCCCCTCCCCTTTGGTATTATACCGTAGTTCTAGTTGCAAAGTTTATTCCAATATCTGTACATAATACTTAGTACTCTCTTTAAATATTGTTGCTTTCTTAATATATGAGCAATTTTGAAACTGCTTCTTATCTGGCCCCTTCTTTCTTACGATCTAGCCACTAGTTTTACCCTAGTGTTGATTTGCACACTTAAGTTTTTATCTGTCAGCTCAAATGTAATCTTTTCACTTCTAGCTAATACCATGGATGTAATCAGTGTTAACTTTCTACCTACTCAGCTTTTTCTTCCCATTTTTTTTAGTTGTATTAATTTTACATTATCAGAACATCTGATTTTGTCTCCTTTATGCAACACTTATCACCTCCCCGTCCTCCCGCCCTCCCCACCCCTGACTATATGCCAAAGCTTCTATAACCATTTTTTGATTTGTGAAAATTATTCTCCGGTAAATTCCTCAAAGTTCATGGGGAAAAAAATATTTCCTGAGTATTAAACATGCTTTTAACTTACCTGTGTGGACTTTTAGACAGGTTGACTGGGAATAATAATCCTTGAAAATCCTTTTATTAAGTATCTTTAAAATGTTGCTCCCAAGAAATCTAATGCCAATCTAACTTTATTTTATAAGTGACTTGGACTTTTTGCCTGGATGTCCCTCTTATTTTTAAGATCTAACAGCTGTACTAGGATATTCCTAGTGTTGACTCTTCTGGGTTGAATTTTAGTGTTCCGTTCCCTTTCAATGTACATATTCAAGTTTTTCTTTTCTTTTCTTTCTTTCTTTTTTTTTTTTTAGGAAAGTTTTATTGAATTGTGTTCTGTTTCATCCTAGTGTTGACTCTTCTGGGTTGAATTTTAGTGTTCCGTTCCCTTTCAATGTACATATTCAAGTTTTTCTTTTCTTTTCTTTCTTTCTTTTTTTTTTTTAGGAAAGTTTTATTGAATTGTGTTCTGTTTCATTGCTTTGGTTTTCTTCAAGGACTCCAGTTAACATATATTGAATCTTCTTTGCCTATCTTTTGTATCTATTGCTTTATTTCAAATACTTTGCATCTTTGATTTTTCTTTCCATCTTTTCTTTCTTTGCTGTGCTTTCCATAGTTGACTTTTCAACTTTTGCATGCCTTCTAATATAGTCATTTCTAAGAATTCTCCCTAATTTTGCTTGAGTTTCATATCCTCCTGTTCTCTTGCCATATTTTTTGAGATCTTCCTTTACATTTGAGTTGCTCTTCAGTCAAAGCTTTTATCATTTTTTTAATTTCTTATAACTCATTTTGAATATTAGGTTACAGTTCTTGTCTCCTTTAGGGCCACAATTTTCTACTGTATTCTCATTAGTCGTTACAATTTTACTAAGTTCCTTTTTACTTTTTCTTGTAATAATTTGTTTGGGGCTAGGTTATTTTTTTGTTAGTCAGAGTTCTTTAGATAAACGGAATCAATAGCAAATACACACATATACTTCCACTGCACAAGTCGTTATCAAGAAATAATTATAGGAATTGTCTCACACAGTTATGGAGGCTGAGAAGTCCCATAATTTGCCATTTGCAAGCTGGAGAACCAGGAAAGTTAGTGGTATAATTCAGCGTCCAAAGGGCTGAGATCCAGGAACTCTGAAGTCTGAGAGCAGAAGACGGACACCCCAGCTTGAGGAGAGGAAACCTTTTTGTCCCATTTAGCCCCCAATGGATTGGATGATGCCCATCCACTTTGGTGAGGATGAATCTCCTTGCTCTGTCTGCTGAATCAAATTCTAATCTCTTCCAGAAACTCTCATGGACACATCCAGACATTCTGTTTTACCAGCTATCTGGGTATCCTTAGGCCCATTAAGTTGACTCAAAATTAATCACCGCAATTATATTTCTTTTTTAAATGAGATGGGTTTTCTGGACCATTAGAAGGAGGTGCTTGTCAAATGGGCAGGAATGGGCCAACAAAACCTTCTTAGTTTCACGGCTCCAGGGTTCCCTCTTTTGTTAATGCCGAGTACTTAAACAGTACTTTCTTGTATTTATATCTTTAAATGCTGCATTTTGCTAATATAGTACTTTATATGTCACTCATGCACACAATCTGAATTTTGCATCTCTCTTACCCACAGTATTGCTGCTACTCCCAATCTGGTTTCTATTTTTTATCAGTTTTCCACAGGGTGAGGCTTTTTCTTTAATGAAGGCAGTATTTAGTGGTTATTTATACAAGTGTAGAAGGCTTAGACTACCACCAAATTGTTTCTCTCAATAACAGTTTAATTTAAAGCATGTAAGGACTTCTCTTAGCTTGGCTGATAATTCTCAGTCCTGATTGTCCAGGTTTCCTGTTGAGTGGGGTTCTCCCTATTTTGGGGTCATTGGCAACTTTTCAGTTCTGTAGCTCTTACTCAGTATCCTTTCACTTTCCACCACTACCACGGCATAAGTCCTGCTGCTGTTGGTGTTTTGAGTCTATCTGCCCATACTCTGGAATTCATGGAGATTCTGTTATCTAGTTTTGTTGAACTAGGGTTTTTCCTTTTGTTATCTTGCATAGTGTACATGGTTTTCAGGAAGTTTTGAGGAGACTCAGAAACTATATTGTTGACATGATTATACCACCCAACTCTGGATATCTTTTAAATTTATTAATGGTGCCCTCTGTTGTACAGCAGTTTTAAATTTTAATGCAGTCAAGCTGTGAACAATTTGTCAGATTATATAATTTATTTTTCCTAATAGTGTCCAGCTACTCTAGTATAAGCATGGAGAAGACTCCTTAGTGACCTCTCCCCGCCAATTATAAGTGCCTTGGTATTTTCAGCTCCTCATCCCAAAACCCTTTCTTTCTTCTTTGCCTTCAGTGTTACCCTCCTAGAATATTCTAATGTCTTAAAACTAAAGCAATGTTTTTTTGTTTTTTTTTTTGTTTTTTTAACTCCAGATACCTTTTCCTTAAATGAAAACTTATGTAGAAACTCAAAATGAAGTATCACAACTATCTAAGTTTGGCACTTTTTCCTCTCTCTGGTCTACTTTTGTCTCATGCTTTTTGATACATAGTCTGAAATCACTGTGATAAAAAGAAAGCAAGCTCTAAATTTTAAGTGAAGAGTCATGGATTAGAAACAGATCACACTGATTAACTTAAGGCTCAATCCCAGGTGATTGATTCAGGATCTTGGGTGAAACTAGAAAACTGTATTTTATTAACACTCTCTAGGTAATTCTAACACACAGTCAAGTTTAGGAACTATTACACTACACTTATGCTGTCCAATATAGAAGCCACTAGCCACAGATAACTTAAATTTAATTAAAATTAAATAAAAATTCAGGTCCTCAATTGCACTAGCCACATTTTAGATGTCTACGGATGCATGGGGATAGTGACTACCATACTGGAGTGCAAATAAAGAACAATTCCATCGTTGTAGAGTTCTTCTGGACAGTCCTGCTTTAAATAGTAGTCCCCACAGAAGGTGTGCATACCCAAAGGGATGTATAGATTCACTTGGATGCTATTTAAATAGAAATATTCTATTTTTCAATCAATTTTTGAAATTTTTATTTTGGGGCAATGTACTTAATGCATTAGCACAGTATTGCATGAATATAAAAAATGTACATATATAATGCATGTTTAAAAATTATTTACTGATGGAGTGTATGGTTAAAAAGTTTGGAGACGATTAAACTAAATACCTATGTTCTTTAAAGAATTTGTCTGGGCTGACAAAGATAACTTTTAACTAGAGCTCCTTTCTAGATATAGGTTTTTATACTTCAAACCCAAATCCCCAAACATGAGAGGTCCCTTTTTCTTTTTAAATATACACATATAAGATATTTTATTTCAAAAAGCACAAGAACATTATACAAGTTTTAAATTTACATTTTGCAATAAAAGATATCAATATATGCATTATTTGTATACTTCGTCATGGATGGAATTTCAATCAGTGGTATAAACATGTAGCAGTCACTAAATATAGATAGATCATCATCACAGTGAACCAAATGCATAGTTGTTATGAAATGACAAATGACCACAACAGGGTGAACTCACAGGCCATACACCAACATAATAAATTAATTATACAGATATAAGTTTTTCTTCACTGTATCATAAAAATTCCTGCTAGCCCCTCATCAAACATTAGAAAAACATAGTTTTGTTGAACTAGTTCCTCCACATACTACACCAAAGAAAATAAAGTGACTTTTTACTCATTTTGTAAGTAAACTTCATAAGCATAATTAAATTGTTTGCAATGAGGAAAGCAAACTACCAGGATATTTGAATTAGAAATCCCTTGGGCTGGGGGCAGCACTGAGACATATGTTCGTCTACAGTGCAGAGATATGAATCAATCTCAATAAGTGGAACTCAATGTGAAACGGGTTCTTTGGCACTAAAGGTCTGACTGGCCATTGCAGGATAGTCCCTCTGGCAGCTTGAGAGCTTAACTCCAGGATTTATGAAGTGAATGTAAAAAACGCTAGAACTAAAAAGTCAGTTTATCTTTGCTAAACTGGGGCCAATCAATTAGGGCAGAAGTCAGCATCTTCTGTTGCCTATTCTGGCTCAGACTTCACAGTGAGCCAATCCATCCAACAAAATTCTAAAGAAATAAAGAAAATGTTCTGATTACTTAATTATACTGGCAAACTTGACAAACTGAATACTGAATTTTCTGATCCTCACCCATTAATTGTTACAAATTGTTCAGTAAAGTTGAATCTATTTCCTGATAACTTCTCAATAATTATTCAAGTAGAAAATCAAGATCGTGATTCTGAAGCCTGTTAATGCCAATCCCTTACTGCAAAATCCACCTTTTCTCTACATAAAAATACAAAAAAAAAAAAAAAAAACTAACCCCAAATGTGCATCATCAATCACTTCACAAATATATTTTTATTTGCTTGCCTTTGCTGAGCAAAAAGGTAGGAAAACATTTACACACATATATGACAGTAGTGACCAAAGGCAAAATAAGATAGTCTTTGAATGCATCTTTCAAACTCCTAACATTACCCTAGAGACAACAGAAGCTAAAATGAAAGATTTCAATTTATCTTCTGGCTGCTGTTTTACATCACAAGTTCTTGATTTAAAAAAAAAAGGTAGTTTGCACAGATTTATGAGAGCTCAATTATTAT
Organism: Pteropus alecto; assembly: GCF_000325575.1. Classification (NCBI taxonomy): domain Eukaryota; kingdom Metazoa; phylum Chordata; class Mammalia; order Chiroptera; family Pteropodidae; genus Pteropus; species Pteropus alecto. The sequence goes on along the minus strand of NW_006442109.1, from coordinate 26,626,596 downwards.
AAACAAGATGGCTCAACCACAGCATGTTATAACAGGACACAGACTATTGATCACATGGCTTTTTGGTTGTTTGTACTAGTCATAAAATCATATTTTATGAAAAGGTTACACACAGATAACGAATGAAGGATTTGTCTTTTACAAAGACACAGGAGGTTGCAGAATTGGCTTAAATTTGATTGTTCTAATTTACAGCTGTCATGCTCCATTCATTGAGGGAATTTTCTTTTCCTCGTTCTATAGATAAGTTACATCAGAACTGCATCAGGTTTCTAAGAGTCAAACAGGATGGTGCCACAAGAGATAAGTGAACTCATTTTAGAAACTTGCCTTCGGAAGATAGAAAGTATAATTTCAAAACTCAACAAAGCTATTTGTGGTCAGAAGTGCAGATGGCAGGCTCTTTGTCCCATTAGGGATGAATAATGAATGCATTATCCTAATTCTTCTTGAGGTCTACAGTGGGGAAAAAAGCTTTCCCACACTGGCAGAAATTTGCCTTGGAAATGGCAAATCTGTCCATATAGAGATTTAGTTTAATTTCTGGCTGAAACAGTAAGTGGTATATTGAGGCTATTTCCTTAAAAGAAAAATGATAAAAATGTTACTTTTTGAAAACTTTCTCAATTGAAGTATATTGCACGGTTCTGTAATTCCTCTTTAGCTGCAAGGAAGACAATCACAGATTATTAGAATCCTGTCAGTGATCCAATGTTAGCTAAACTAAACTGGGGGCATAGGAGAGGACACCAAATACAAAACTGTAGAAGAGTTAACTAACATATAAAAATGTCCACAACTGCTTCATGTGACTTCATTGACCAGGGAGATGGAATGGAATGGGATAGATTAAGAAGGGAAATGAGTTTTCTGAAATTTTAGCAGAATCAGTCACTTGGGGTGAAGAATCATTCCTTTAGTGTTTTAGAACATAAGACATATTGGTCTATGTTCTTATTTATCCCTTTAAGCATATATTCACTAATTTAAGTAATACTCCATTAAGGAATATTTTATTGATTTATATGAATCTAGACACAACTGGACAAGGAGCAAAACACCCTCCAACCCTTCCCCAGCCCTCAAAAAGGTCTCCATAATTTTGAATCAGTCTTCTTTACTGTCTTCATTCGTGATTGTCCCAAGGCAGAGTCGGAGTTCATAATGACTGCCAGTTGAATCCAAATAACATCTGATTAGTTTCCTGGCTCCTAGCAATCTCTTCTATAATGCAGTGCTGTTGCCACACCAAATGGAGCTTCCGATACCGCTCACGAGATAAATGAAGGGGGTTGCCCCTCCTTTAGGAAAAAAGAGCCAACAACATGTAAGTTTGAATCAAATAACTGCCACACTTCATTGCTTAAATTAGTCTGAACTCTTGAAATGTTCTTAGAGCTGAGAGAAATCACCAGTACAGGGTTTTAAAAGGGATATTTTCGCCATCACCACTGATCACTATAAATGTGATTAGCTAATCAAGCAGAAATTTACTTCTCGATTATTCAGAAAATACATCAAGTATACCATGGGCATTATGGCACCTCATTTAAATGGCTAGCAAGGTTTCTAACTTGAAGCAGCTCTATTCTTTTTTGGGTGGTTAGTGAGTGGTGCTCTAATGGCTTTTGGGCTTCATGTAGTCTATCTACCTTTGATTTCTCATCTTCACATAGTAGAGGTTAGGTCTGAGATAAAACACTAAGCCCTCCAATTATATTCTGGTCCTTAGAAATACTTAGTTATAGTTGTCCTTATGACAAAACAAACTTGCTGGCGATTAGCAAATATTTCAATAAAATTACTTCACAACAATTCTAAGGCTGTGCAGTTTGTAACACTATGTAACAGCTAATTCAAATGACTTAACGTTTGGCTGTTGCTAACATGAAGAACTGAGAGATGCTCATTCTTGAGGCACTCAAGCGTCTCAGCTAGTTGGATATTTTCAAATTACCTAATTAATTTAAAATTCTGCTTCTTTGTACCTTTTTGGAATAACTCAGATCTCTTATCATCAGTCATTTACTACTGTCACCATTCAGGTCTTTTTTCTCTCTATCCGAAGACTATCTATACAGGTCAAATGCTGTCACAATAAAAACAAACGTCTGCATGATCAAAGCAGCCCAAACCCTACGTAGTAAGACTATTTATTCCAAGCAACATTAAAAAAAAAAAATGAAATTTCAGTTAAACAAAAAGAGACAGTTTATGGTAAAGGGTTCTAATCTTAATATGTACTTTTGGGACCACTGTGCCTAACACCAGGAAAGATATAGAAAAGTTTAGGATTCTAAATATTTTGCTTTGCTAAAGCAAAGAAAGCTGATATAGCTGGCAATTAAAAAGCTTCAAGTATTGCAATGGAAACACTGAACATCCATTTTAAACTCAAGTCCTTCACTGGACACTACAGATTTCTTTCTTTTATATGTCAGTGTTGATTAAACCTCCTAAGTAATTCTGAAAAAAGGTTGATTAAAACTAGTAAGAGCACGTAAACATTAGGATGGCTGGTATCTTTAAAAATTTTGGATAAGTATTACCCTCAAGTTTTGGAGAAGCACAAAGTTGTTGAGAATTGTTACATATTTAATATTTTTAATTTGCAGTTATTTAAAAGTATCTCTCAATATTTACCATTAGCTTTTGTGTTTAAAGAACTATTACCATCCACATATAATAACGTGACTAAAATTAAAAAACAACAATAACAACAACAAAAACCCTTACTTTAGGCCAGGATCTGTTTCTCCATATTCATCCAAGTAAGGGGCTGGATAGGCACAGCCTCTGGCTTTACCTTCAACCAGGACCACTCTGCATTCTCTGATTCTGAAGGATAAAATAGCCAACAGGAACTATTAAGTGCTTGTGTGCAAATGATAGGTACTGCATCAAAGTTAATCTGGAGAAAAGACATGGCCCATATCTGTTAGGAATTCAGTGTAAAGATAATATAAATGTAAACAAATAGACTAAATTGTGTTTTGTTTAAACAAAAGAGAATGAACACTGCAACTTTTGTTGAAGCTGTGGGAAAGGACCCCTGGACTTAGGGAAATAATATTGACTGAATATACTGAAAAGAGAAAGGAATGATGTCCTACTTGAGCCACAGATACCCTGGAAAATGGTGACTGGAGTAGTTACGTTTCATGACTTATGACCTGGAGTGGGGATGGAGCTTAACAGAAGAAAAGAACCACATTTCCCAGTCTGATAACCTCAGGCCACAAAGGTGGTCATTTAGGAAAATGTCAAGCTTTTCCTGGGTAGAACTAGCCTCTAATAGTATAGATTAAAAAGAACCACTGCTACCTTGAAGGTACTTGGGACTCTTACAGCAGAGAAATGAAGACATAAAAAATAATGTTTATGTACATGTGTACAGAGGTAATAAGTACTATAGTTCTTATAGTGATGAGTACTATAGAGAGAAATTATAAACAGCCAGATAGATAGTGGGTTTACTCGCTGTAGGTTCCCTAGAAGAAAATAGGTGTTGGAGTTTGGCTTCCATACATTCATTCCCCTTATTCCAATCGATGCCTGCACATGATTATATAATCCATAGGCGGTGAGGTAAACAGAAGCTATATTACATGGGGAGAATGGAAAGAAAAAGCACAAGCATTCATTCTAAATGTTATCTCTTTCTCAGGCAACTTGTATTCTTCTTTTCATAAATATGAGTGACTATTGTTCCACTCTCAGTCTTTTGCTGACAGACCGGGGAAAATGATGGTTGATTGATAGAGGAAATGAAGAAAACTAGAACAATCAAAGGACAACCTAAAGTAACAATTTCAAGTACTTTTTCAATGTAAGTTTTAGAACAGCAAGCTCTTTCACTATATCTGAGTATTACATAATACCAGAGTAATCAAAATAAAGTCATCATATTTGTTTAAGATTTTCCACAAATAATGAAAATGTGAGCAGAATCCTTATTTATTTATTTTTTTACTATTTATTCTGTATTATCTTCTCAAATGCTATCTCATGTGAATAACAGGTCTATACTCTAACTTCTGATATCATTTCCTATCAACATACTGTCCTGCCATAATGGCCTCCAGATTGGACCTCAGTTTCTTAAGTTCATTATGGAAGCTTCCAGATCACTCACTACTCACTTCAGGAAAATGCAGACACCAGCTCCACAGTGAAGTGCATGAAAAATGCAAGCTCCAACCTCTTCCCCATTCACGGTTTCTTGGCAGCAAATGTTCTGAGAACATAGTATGGCCCCGCAGAAAAGACAGAGGACAGGGTTCTTTCGCTCATCATCTGCAGACCGTGGGCACCTCAAGAGGGAAGAAAACATTCAGTATGGCGGAGAAACAAAAAAGTCTGATATATCTACTTAGCAATGAAACACATTTTCATCACTGGCTGCTCTGCTGCAAGGAAAGGTCTTTAAAACATAAGGAAACATTTAATTAGATGATTTCTCTTTAGTACTTTCTCTTAAGAAAACTTAACAAAAAAATCTTCTGATTAATCCATAGTAAGAAAATTCATTATTAAATATTGTATCCTGATAATTCCCATAAAGGTTGGCAATTAAATATGCCTTGAGATTGAGATGCACTTATAGAATCCAGTCTTCATCTGACATAACTTATTTATAGTCAAATGTCTCCTCTTGATTGGTTTAGTCAAGCTTGTGTCTTCGATGTTGGAGGACTATGACTTAGTAGGTGCACAATTTGTTTTAAAAATCATGAAATGCAGTAAGGGTTAAAACACATTTCTCCCCCATTTCTTTAAGGTATTATGATCCTTAGTGTTGAAATGAGAGACTGCAGGCTTTGAGTTGAAGTCCCTTTCCATCTGGAAACACAGCAAGTCTTAGGGGGAAAAAAGTGACAGAGTTGACGGAATTGAACCAAGCAGTACTTTGAGATCCAACTATTTTACATAGTGGCATGGTACGGCCTTGTTATAATTCCACCCAACCCTCCCAGCCCCACCCCCGCCTCACTGCCAAAAGGGTATCAATCTCTGAATCAAGGCTATCTTTTTTTTTTTTTTAAATGCTTCCCATGCTCCTATATCTGCTATATACTGGACATAATGGAAACATCAAGAATTCCTTAATTTGGGCAGTAAAAAGTAAATGAAACCGCAAGAAAAGTCCAGCAAGGTCCACAATGGGATCAGAATAAAGAGCACCAAAAAGAATCTCCAAGAGCGTATTAACATTTTAGTCTCTGATCCCCAGTTTCTTAGGCAAGATAAAAACAACGCACAATTGTCTACAAAGAAGCAAAGGGACTCTGTGCAAAGGTATTCCATGCCAGTCTCTAGTAGATGACAGGGCTATTTTCACTTCCAGGGTGTTGCTTCAGAACATAATTTATAGCTCTTTTTGGATAAAGCCAACATCTTCTTTCAACTTTTGCGCCAAATGGCTGAGTCAGAGTCACTAGCCATCCTATAGAGAAAAATGGGGGTGATGCCTAAAGTATAATAACTAAGCAGACACCCTACATTAGGGATAGTCTTACTGTAAACTAGTGGTGACAATAAAACTGGAAAAGATCGTAGGACTTATTTTCATTTCTACTTGAAACCAGTAAGTAGTAATATCATCCAGGAGGATTGTCACTGATTAATACCTAACGCTCTTTTTGGATCGTCGTAAGAGCTAACAGCATAATAACCTTTAATGCTTGGAGGATAATACCTATTCGCTGGGCTTCTATGGTAGCATTGCAGCCCTATAGTAAGGAAAATCACTGAATTCAGAGCTGGAAGCAATCTTTGAAAATATCTAGCTATTTTTGAGGTCTAAGAGGTAAAGTAGCTCAACCACTTTAGTTGGCTGACCTTAATCTGCATGAGACAGCAGTAAAGGAGTTAACATCAAGGTCAATGCAAGGCTGGAATATAGGCTGCAGAAGTCCCAGCTGGGCCATTTTAATCCCTGGCTTCCTGGCTCGGAGCATTCCTCAGTCATTCTGTAGGGCAGTGATTCTCAAAGTGACTCAATGTTAGGTTCTTCAAGCCCTCAGAATGATCCTAAACCGCTACACAAAACAGCACAGTCCCTTACTTTGGTTCCTTCAAATGATAGCAAGTTATTTAACATATGGCTAAGGACTACTAATAGTCACCTTGTTCACCAAAACAGTTAATTGGAATGATTAATTGATATCCTTAAAACAAAATTTAAGAGTTACTTATATTTACTGGGAGCTCTAATTAAGTTTGCTAAGAAGTTTGACTGCTGCACAATGCTTAGTAACATTACAAAACTCCTAACTGATCTTTGTAATTCCTGCAATTTGGGAAAAAAAATGCTCTGTTATCAGTATATCATCAATGACGTTGATGGCTTTAGCATTCAGGTTGCTGAGATTCTTGCCTTTTAATTACAAGTTACTGCTAGTTTCATGTCATCATTATCAATCTGGTTTGCAATGGGTGGTAATGTGATGACACCTGAGTGTCAAGGATATATAATGGCATCAATAATAATTTTGGCTTATTATTTTCAAGACATGAAGCACTGTGATTCAAATATAAAAAATATTCACATACCGATGGCCAAAGCAGATATGAATATAATTTCTCCACTCAGTGACATTTCACTGGTGTTCTGCTCATAAAATTATGCTATTCAAATAACTTACATTATAGCAAGATAAGTATAAAACAAAAATTATTGTTAACTTTATAGGACATTATTTTGTCACAGAGAATCATGTGTTTAAGCTCATGTTGTTCTCTTATAAAAGTAACTAATTAGGTAATTCATACATGGTATTAGTAATGAGTATAATATAACTTGTTAATTTTGCCTCTCCAGTCCCAACTATTGAGTATTTTTTTAATTTGAAAGTGATCAGTGAAAAGGAAAAGAAAGATAAAGGAAGGTTTGAGAAACACTGCTTTAGAGTACTGTTTAATCTGACTGAGGTAGCGGGGTCATGGTGCCAAAATGAGCAAAAGAGGTGTACTCCACTCTCCACTGGCCAAGCTTGAACCAGAATTATAATGTTATTATCTGTTTACTGTTATAATAAGCTTCCATGTAAGATTTTGTTTGGGGGAAAAAAGGGTCCCTTAGTGTTATTTCAGTGAATGAAGGTGGTTACCACACTGTAATGCACGTAAAACAGTGTTTAATGACACATGCATAAAAAATATTTCTAAGAGTTCTATTCACTTGTGAAGTTGAAAATAGTGTTATTTCAGTGAATGGATATGCTGACCACACTGTTCTGCATATAAAACACCGTATAAAGATATATGAATAAACAATGATTCTTAGACTGCTAAGGAAAAAAAAGTTCTTGTATCTTTAAAAAAAAAATTGAGGAAGGATGTCACAGAAGATGATGGAGTAGGCTCCAGCAATCAGTTCCTCTACTGAAACAACTATTGATCTGGCAAGAACTGTATGAAACAACTACTTTGGAACTTCTAGAGTGTAGATGAATACTTGCAGTGTCCAGAGGAGTGGTTTGACAAAGAAAGAGACTTGTAAATTTTAGTGAATTGTGCTGTTTTGTGTAGCGGCTACCATCCCTTATCTCCCAGCCCCATAGCAGGTAGCTATGGGGGTGGCTGCCTGTAATTCTAATGCAGTTGCTGGTGCTAGGATGGGTTATAGGAACCTTGTCCTCAAAAATCAGGGGTGTATATTTAACTTTGCCTGGCAGTTCACCGAGGGGCTGGTACAGAGACTGGCTATTGTTTCAAACACCATGGGCTGAAGTAGCTTCCTTTGCAGTGATGGCAGAGGGGTTTTAAAGAGAGAGAATATTCTTTATATTTTTTTCTTCTCTTTTCTTATTGGATCCAGGCACTTAGGAAATCTGTCTATTCACTGGCTGACCACAGAAATAACGAAACAGAGACTTCAGTGAACACACAAGGAATAAAGTTTGGAAAAGTCACTAAACAAACAGTTAACTGCAGCCTTTATCAAGTGACAATGGCAATTCCTGAGGAGGGAGAATTATCTGATTTCCAGAGTTACTAGATTAAGATATTCAAAATGTCCGGTTCTTAACAAACTTATAAAGCTTACAAAGGAACAAAAAGGTATGATCCATTTATGGAAAAAAAAGAAACTGATGGAAATCATCCCCGAGGAAACCCAGGCATGAGACTTAATAAACAAAGACCTTAAATTAACTCTCTTAAATCAACTCTCAAAGAGCTGGAGGAAACCAGTGACAAAGAACTGAAGGAAATGAGGAAAATGTATGCGAGACGAATATGAGTAAAGAGAAATTATGAAAAGATAACAAACAGAGAAGTACAACAGTTAAAATAAAACACTAGAGAGGTTCAACAGCATATTTGAGCAGGCAGAGGATTCAGTGAATTTTAAGACAGGGCAATTGAAATTACTGAGTCAGAGAAGCAGTAAGAAACAATAATAATTAAAAAAAAAAAGAAAGGAACAGAGCCTAAGGGATTTATGAGATACCATCAAGTATACCAAGATACACATATATTATGGGAGTCTCATAAAGACATGAAAGGGAAAAGAATTAAAGAAATAATGGCCAAAAACTCCCCTAATTTTTTGCAAGACATGAATCTACACATCCAAAAGTGAAACTGAACTACGAAGACAAATTCAGAGATTGACACTGAGACACATTATAATCAGAGACAGTGTTAACGTATGCTATTGAAACTAAGTGGTATCAATTCAAACTAAATTTAGGATGTTAAGTATAATCCTTATGGATACCTAGCAAAGTTGCAGGTATGAGATCAACGCATAAAAATTAGTTGTGTTTCAATATACTAGCAATGAACAATACAAAAAGAAAATTAACAAAACAATTCCATTTACAATAGCATAAAAAGAAACACACACAAAATATCTAGGAATAAAATTAACCAAAAAGGGAAAGACTTGCACATTGAAAGTTACAAACATTGCTGAAAGAAATTAAAGGAGGCCTAAATACGGGAAGGCATTCACATTCACGATGCCAAAGTTCAAGGAAAACTTTGCAGAAATGGAGAAGCCAATTCTCAAATTCATATGTAACTGCAAGGCGTCCCAAATAATCAAAATGATATTGAAAAGGAAAAAGCTGAAAGTCTTAAAACATTATAATTTCAAAACTTACTACAAAGCTACAATAATTAAAAGTGTGGTATTAGCATAAAAATAGACATATAGACTACAGGAACAGAACTGAGAGTCTAGAAATAAACCCAAATATCTATGACCAACTAATTTTCAATATAGGTGCCAAGACTATTCAATGTGGGGAGAAGAGTCTCTTGAAAAATGGTGCTGGGACAACTGAAAACCAGTTGAAAAAAGAATGTAGTTGGACTTCCTATCTTATTCCAAAAATTAACTTGAAATGGATCCAACAGACTAAATATAAGAGCTAAAACTATAAAACTATTAGAAGAAAACAGGAGAAAATCTTTATGAGCTTAGATTTGGCAATGGATTCTTTGTATTGATTGACAAAAAAAGTACACACAACAAAAGAAAAAAGATAGATAAAATGGACTTTTATGCATCAAAGGACATTATGAAGAATATGAAAACATAACCTGGAGAATGGGGTAAAATATTTGCAAACTAAAAATGTGATAAGAATTTAATATCCAGAATATATAAAAAACTGTCACAATTCAACCAAACAGTCCGATTGTAAAATTGGAGAAGGACTTGAACAGACATTTCTCCAAGAACATATACAAATGTGAAAGAAGCACATGAAAATATGTCTAACATCACTGTTTATTAAAGAACTATATATCAAATCACAATGAGCTACTATTTTACACCCACTAGGATGGCTTTAATGAAAAAACAAAAAATAAATGTTGATGAGGATATGGAGAAATAGAAGCTGGTGGGACTGTAAAACGTTATAGTTGGTGTGGAAAACAGTTTAGTGGTTCTTCAAAAAGTTAAACATAGAATCACCATAATGACCCAGCAATTCCACACCTAGGTAAAATTAACCAAGGGAAATGAAAATATATGTCCATAGAAATTGTAAATGAATGTTTATAGTAGCATGATACAGAATAGTCTTAAGAGGAAACAACTTAAATGCCCATTAATGGATGAATGAACAAAAATATATGTCCACATAGAAACTTGTAAAAGAATGTTTATAGTAGCATGATACGAAATAATCATAAAGGGAAACAACTTACATGCCCATTAAAGGATCAATGAATAAACAAACTCTGGTATATACATACAATGAAATACTATATAGCCAAGACAGAAATGAAGTACTGAAACATGCTACAACTTGGATGAACCTCGAAAACATTATGCTAAGTAGAAGAAGCCAGATACAAAAGGTCATATATTGTATGATTTCTTAACTAGAGCAAGGTGAACACTGTGACTACACTAAATGCCGCTGAATTTAACACTTTGTCATGGTTAATTGTATATTATGTGGTTTTCACCTCAAAAAAAAAGAAAAAGATTAACAATCACTTTTAGAGGATGCTCAGTAGTCATTTTTAAAAAGTTTGCTAGTAATAGTGTATACCAATTGCACACTTAAAAAAAATTAAATATGTATTTCTTCTTACCTGAAATGAGAAGCTTGATTTAGGAGGCAGCTATAGTCATCAGGAAGCTCTATCAAACTATTTCTTTTCCTAGGGTATCTAAAAATGTAACGTAAAAGGCAATTTTATTTATGAGTAAACAACCTACATCAAAAATTGACCAACAGAAGAATGTCTTAAAAATAACAAAAGGATCCATACTTGTAATTCATAGTAATTTCCACTATTGACTAAATTAAATCCAAATTTCTCAGCCTAGAATTCCAAATCTTTCATCAGCTAGCTTCCTTTCTAAATGCAACTTCCACTATTTCCTAAGACTAAATTGTTCTCGCTAGATTTCTATACTGTCTAGGAAGGTAACATAAAACAGTTTGAAATACAACAGAACTAGTTACAAACCAAGCCTATATTTTCTGATCTATAAACTGAGGAGGATGAATATATTATACTTTATCAATCATAAGGCACACTGTCAATTTAATAACACATTTTTGGGGTGGGGGAGGAGAAACATAAAAGACTCATGCTGATTTAAGAAATGATATATGAACAATAGTATTAAGGAACCTCATGGAGTTCTTGAGGACTCATTAAGATATTGAAGTGAAACATAATATACTTAGTACTTTATACATGTTCGCAAATATTATTCATTCTCACCATACTGGTAGATACAACAAAAGCCTTGCTTGCATGTCTTGGAAAAGGTCAACTGAATAACATGGAATTCTGTTTTCAAGCCTTGAGCAATATAAATTCTATAATTCCTTCTATGTTCAGCTAAAACTTATGTTCTCTAAGACTAATGTCGTGTCATTAAGAATTTTACTCCAAATTTCTATAGCATTAACAGTATATTCCATATGTTATTAAACTTTCTCTTCTGTCTTGAGTTTATATACATAATTAGATGATAAGTCACCCATTACGTGTTATGTCTTCTAATTCTCCCAGAGTATTTTAGTACTACGCTGAGCAAACATGTTTAAAAGGCACACAGTGAATTGAAATAAAGGAAAAATGATATGAGATTAACAGTCCTGAAATATGTATTCATCTTTTAAACTTTTCTTTCTATTCTAAAATCTTTCTTTTCTTAGTGATATGAACACTACGGCATATGAGCACAGGAGCTGGATCTGTAATCTCTAAATTACTAAAGCTGGGTTAAAGGGTAGACGGCATTTGTACATTTATAGTGAAGGTTAAAGAGTTGAAGGGGTGAAAAAAAGCGAGAAAAGAAGGTGACAAATGTACACTGTCTCACAGTGTTTACTTTAGCCATAGAAAAATAGTACTGGTGTCAGTATTTAAGGCTGAGAAGTCAACAACTCTGCTTGTTTATTGATGCAATTCAATTCAAATAAAAGTTAGACACTGGATGTAACGCAAGCCAGGCCCTGGAGGGGATACACAGAAGACAAGCATGCAGTTCTGGCCCTTGTTGAGTTTACTGCTTAATGATGTAGAATGCTGGCAGGTACACATGCACACATGTGAACACACACATATGAGAGGACATATTAAAATAGGCTTCAGGGAGGAGGTTATACTTGAATTAATTCTTGAGAAAGAGGTAGATTTTGACTGAGCCATAACTTAAGAGAGCTAGTGAAGTTATGGGTAGTCTTTAAGCATATAGCTAGGAAGGGAAGAGGAGGAGGGAAAAAATTCATTTATATCTTACTGCATTCTCAAAGGGAAAAAACTGTTTATAGAAATACTGTCATCACCCTCTGATTTTCATATACCAGCAGCTCCAGGATGCTATCTCCTCTTTTGCCCTTTAATAGACTTGCATTAGTTTAAGGAAGAGGAGCTGCTGGCATTAAACTATTTGGGAAAAGGGCAACCACTCCAAGAAAAACACAATTGTAGGAAAAATCTGATTTCTGGCAAAGACCTAACAGAAATGTAAGATACAATGTACTGAGTGACAATGAAGAAGACTAGAAAGAATGCTCAACAAACCACCTACTTTGGAAACATCAACTTGTAGATGAAGGAAAAGGATTGAAAAGTAAAAACCAACCTGATTATGGTGCTTTTTTGCTTCAAAAAGTTTAGTAAAGCTGGATCTGCACACCACCTATATGAGGAGCCAAGAGACAAAGCAAATAGGTCATCACAAGTTCAGTACAATATTCATCACTGGGCCATTCTCTCAAATCTTTCTATTCCTTCTTTCAAAGTTCTCTCTTGTAGACTTCTTTTATCTTACATCGTACCCTTTTTCTTCCCCCTTTCTTTTGTCCCCTAGCTTTTTGTGTCTTCCAATTTATTTTTTCCCTTTCTATTAATTTCTCTTTTTAAAGGATTTATTAATCAGAGTCCTACTAGAAAAACAAAAAAACATTTTGAGTACTTCAACAAGAGGGGCTTTAATACCAGAAATTGATAATAAAGGTAATGGAAGGGCTGAGAAGCCAACCAGGAGACAAAAAGGCAAGGTAACCCAAGGATTAACCAATAAGAGGAAGCTCCCACCCTTCCCAGGCTGGAGGAACAAAAAGAAATAGTGGTATTTATTACTGGAGCCCAGGGGCTGGGGTCACCAGTGGAATTGGAACCATAGCAGCTTTGCCTCGTAGGAACTGGAGCCAGAGAAGGGCTAGAGCCACTGCCAGAGATGCCCCACAAGACAGAGAGACTGTCTAAACATGGGCTTCTCTCATTCCCCTGGCCTCCGATATCCTGCCAGTGTTTCTCACTGGCTGAATAACAGGCAGAAGCCAACTTCCACAATAAGGAAGACTGGGAAGACCTGCAGGGTCAGTCCCCTGAACCGTAGAGCATAGGATGAGAAAAGGCTCTGAGGCAAGCAGGGACAAGAATGGTACAAAGGGAAAAAACTTTCTTTTTCAAAGTTTGAATTTTTTTCACTTAACTAAACTAGAATAGCAAGTACAAAATGTATCAATTCCAAGAACATAAAAGTAAAACTAGTATAACCTATTGTGACTGTACCCAACACAAAGCATGAAACTTATTTTTCTGATCCATTTTGACTCATTTTTATCACACTAGAGATCAGAATACCTTGTAAGAAATGAGTAAACACAGAAAAGAACCTCGTACAGAGAATGGTGACAGAAAACAAGCAGACATTCACACAAATCCTGACATGGGCATAGAGGAAAAAACACTGATTAAAGAAAAAGATAGAAAACTGAAGAGACTAAAGGAAGTCATGGGGGAAATAAAGTAAGAGTAACACAGTGAGAACTGATTATAAAAATGATGGAAAATGGTGGCAGCAAATACACGGGTAAGGAGACTGAAGGTTAGGAGGGTGGAGAGTGATCAGGAGGGCCAGAAAGTAATGGGATAGAAAAAGAGTTTTTCTGGAAGAAATACACTCCCCAGGAAGTTTAACTGATACATCTTTTATCTACCAAAGGACTTTTTTTCCTTCCTCAGTCACCCTCCTGGCATGTGTGCCAACATGTGAGATATGGCTATGGTTTGGATATAGCCTCAACTGGGGATCTTTTGATATGTAATTGTGACTTTATGGATGCTGACATGACTTTTATAGCTCCCCTCCCAATTCAGACTAGGATGATGAGACAGCAGCTGGGGAAAATAACTACAATGAATGGTAGTCATGGTGGAACAAGAAGAAATTCCAGCTGCCCATGCCTGTTAGTCTTATCCCCAATTCCTTAGTGTGCGAATTAGGAGTCTCCCAAATTTTTGCCGTCCTGTTTGATCAATGCTAATTAATTTAAAAGCTAAGCAAGTTAATTTCAGTAAAAAATTTCCAAACTGCATAACATCCCAACAATGATATTTTGTCCCCGTAGTACCTCTGAAGGAGGGGCTTTACAGTATGCCAATATTCCTGGAAAAGTAGAAATAAATTCGTGGGTAAAGATAGATAACTACAGAGTGCACTGTACTCTCCTTCTGCAGAATCTGCAAGAGAATAAAAATACATTTAATAAGAACATTATTCTTACCTGGTCAATTTGTTAATAGAGTTTCTTCATTCTTTCGTTCATTTCTACACTCTCTTTATATAGAGTATATCTCGTACTCTATAAAAATTGTGGGTGATAAATAAGCTACAATGATCCTTTAAAAGCATAAAGATGTCACCAATATCAAACCATCACATGATATAAAGTACAAAGTCCTTATTGTGGCATACAGGCCCTACATCATCTGCCCCTGGCTGCCATCTGGACCTCAAGTCCGACCACCCACTCTGTTCGTTATGCTTCAGCTATGTTCATCTTTGTATTATTCTTCGACTACATCAGGTAAAGCCTTTACATTTTATTGCTCTTCCTGCTTAGGAATACTCTTCCTTCAGTTCTCTGACCAGTTCAACCCCATCTCTTTTCTCAATGTCTCCTCACAGAGAAGACTTCCACGAGTATCTAAAAGAATTACCCACTCTGGCCCCAGCATTCTCTATTCCCATGACTTGCTTTATTTTTCTTTGCATCACTTATCATCATTTGACATTTTATCTATTTATCTGTTTATATTTGATCTCCTTCCAATAATAGAAAGGACTTTAACTTACATATTATAAGACCGACTAGATAAATAAATACATGATTTTTAAAAAATGTAAATGACAAATCTGTACTGGTAACTGCTTAGAAAGTAGCATCCTATTCTATATAGAATCGGGACCAATCTGGATCCAATAAACCCTACTGAACTGAGTTCAAGATAAAGAAGCTAATAGCCAGTAAAGCTGACCTGGTCAGTTTAATCTCAAAAGACAAAAAGGAAGTATTTATGAGCAATTTTGGTGAATCTTCCAAAATCATACATGTGTTCTGCTTTCTACCCATTTAAAGCCACAAGGAAGTCTTCTCTACTTTGATCTATATTTAAGGCAAGTAAAGTAGAAAGAAAATGATTCTGTTAAATTAAATGACCTTGGTTTGATATAGCAGGCCTTTCCCAGCTGCATTTCAATTCTTTTTTAATAAATATATGTTCAAAATTCAAATAACAGAGCATACTGTAAAGTTTTCCTCTTATGTAGCCGAACAGTTCTCTTCCTTAAAGGGAAGCATATTTCCCATTTCTTTATACCCTATCAGTTATATTCTGCATGCAGGCATTTTATAAGCTCAAGCACATATTCATTAATTATACATAGGAAAGAGCCAAGAGTACAATTATGGATTATGAGGCTGATCCAGTTTTTGGCCTGACTTTTAACCTACACCAGGGCCGGGACACACTTGTTTGGAGTGAATACTAATAAAAGAAGTAGGAAATGGAGGATTGGTTTTGCCTGCTCTCATCTTGCATTCTTAAAGTTGAAGGTAAGAAAAAAAAGTCATTTACTACTCCAATTTCATTTCCTACTTACTGGTAAACAGATCTTCAGGTGGAGTTACTCCAAGCAAATAGTGGAAAAATAATGCAGCACAGCGAAGGTAAGGGGTGATGCCATTCTTCAATGAGATCCATAAATACCAGCCAGGAATACCACACCCAATGTACCTGACAGGCAATAATTTCAAAACAGAATACCGATCAGACTAAAATCCTAGATTATAAACACATCCCCCTTTAAAAACATAGCTAAGTATTTAATTTTTTATTCATTCAATTTTTAAACATTTAACATAAAATACTTAACGCCAAAGCTTCAGTCTTTAAATCTCCTAATAGCTTCCTAAAGAAAACCACAAATCGTGCATCTTTTACTATGTAGATTTTTAAGACAAAGAACTACTTTCTTTTTTTTGAAAAGTAGAGCAGATATATTTATCAGTAACTAACCAAAGTAGCTAAGTTCGCTTAAAAAAATTGATGCTTTCCTGATTTCTGTATTAAAATTAACTGGTGATTTGTAGGGCAGTGAAACTATTCTATACAATACTGTAATGTAAACTATACACTTTAGTTTATAACAATGCATCGATATTGGTTTATCAACTTTAACAAATGTACCACACTAATGCAAGATGTTAATAACAGGAGAAACTGGTGGGGAGAGGGAGTAAATGGAAACTCTATACTTTCTGTTTAATTTCTATGTAAACCTAAAACAGCTCTAAAAAATAAAGTTTATTAACAAAAATACACACACAGAGTACCTAATGTAAAAAAAAAAAAACTTATGAAGATGAAAACAAAGAGAGAAACTTGGTAGCAGGTGAAGCTCAGTAGATCACTCCTATGTACTTCTTGTTTTAACCTCTGCATTGCCAATATATTTCACATATTACTCATAACAGCCTTAAAAAACATCTAATTAGTTAAGTGCGTCAACTGTATGGATTGCTTTCGAAACACAACCTATTTTCTATTTTCTATATTTATTTAAACTGGAAATGCCGCCATTTGTTAAAATTCTATCATCTTTTGCCAATGCTCCCATAACAGTTTACAAGAGTAAAGATGTGCCCAAACTTGTTTTAGTCTTAGAAACAAATAAATGGCTAGCTATTATCCTAAAAGCCCTTAATTTATATTAAAAATTGGTATTAAAATAGTTCAAAAGTTATACTGCCAAACAACTGAACAAAGACGTAGAATTATTAAAACAAAAGTGAAACACATTAGACTAATGGACTGCTACTCACCCACTTGTATACTGAGAAACTTCTGCCAAAAAAGAAGATGCAGAACGAGCCTCTTCGCTCTCTTCTTGAACCGGAGCTAGGGGGAGACCTGAAAAAGGAATTCTGAAAGATAAATCTATAAATTTGCATTCAATTTATAAATTATACCTCAATTTCATGGTTCCAGGATAATAAACAATGCTAACTCAAGTGAGGTTCTATCTCTTGTTCTCTAACTAACTAGTTAATTCTGATATTAAAACTGTTAGGTAAATCTATCAGTATATTAGCTGGAGAAACAAACAGGGCAGAATCAGAGCCTTGCTAAACATGGATATTCAATGAATACTTATTATTATATATATTTAAACAGCATCTATAAAGAAACAAATGAATGATCCTGCAACAAGAATCATAGAACTGAGCAATACATGATTCATCACAAGCACAATTAATTCTGCTAATAAATGATGGGCAAATGTTATTTATAGTTAACAACTGATGGGAGCTTTACCTGTGTCTATGGTAAGAAGTATCTGAAGCATGTGTGCCATGGTGATCAAGTGGAAGAGATAAAGGTGGTTATATGAAGAACTAATTGATGAAGGCTGCAGATCAATAGTGTCATCCCAATACAGGGATGGGAATGCTAATACAGCACCTACCTGAGAAAAAATGGACATCAAATGGGTAACAACAAAGACCAACACAAATTAATTTCATAACTAAATGTAAAGGGCACCAATGCTGCATTGTTTTCTTGTTTTTGTTTTTTTTTTTAAATAAACATCCAATTTCCCCTAATTATTCAACAGAACATCTTAGAATACAATGTACCATAAATGAAGGACAAAAGTCATCACCAAACAGGTTATTCCTTTGCTGGGTCTACTTATTCTGTTCTAGGTAGTAGTCTCAATCCTGTGGGGTTCAGAAGATTCAATATTATAATCACTTGGGGAACTCTTAAAATAACACTGATACACAGGCCCCACCGCAGTCCAACCAAATCAGAATCTCAGGGGTTAGGGCCCAGTTTACTAGCATGCTTTTCAAAATTCTCCCAAGAGATTCCGAAAGACAGGGTTGACAACCACTGGGTTGAGGCCTGGATAATGAGGGATAAGGATACTGGCTAACTCTGCATCCACAAACTCCACACTCTCAATCTTACCACTGTTCTCTCTAGAGAACTTGTTTCGAAGGAATGGAACCATCACAGGGATGGAAAAGCTCTACAAGAAACTCACAAAAAGCTGCCATCCATCCACAGATGTTTGGGAGAAGCCTAGCTATGTCCAAGGCTGGGTCCCTGTCACCAAATAATTAATGATTTTAAGATAGCTCCTATAGTCACTCATTGCTTAGAATGTAAACAAGTAAAGAAAAAGGGGAAGGGGGAAGCATTACATATTAGAAAACGTTTGCTTGTATAGACACTAACTAAATATAAACAACTAGAACAAGACCTATTACAATGTAAAGAGTAAATGTGCTTTCATTTTTAAAGTCAAATCTGTACCTATTTGTAAATAATATCGACAAAAGTAACAAATTCATAGTTTGAACACCAATAATTTGTAATCTTGAAAAAAGACCATGAATTTAAATGAGGAAAACACATGAAATTATAAATTTGAGTGCTTTTTAATAAAATTTAATACTTACCAAAACGTGAAATAGATCTACAGACAGAAGGCAAGGTGTATCTTCTGATTTTAGGTTAGGAAGAACAACTAAAATAAAATAAACAAACAAACAAACAAACAAACAAACAAACAAATAAATGTAATGCAGTCAGTAAGACAGCAATGTAGTTAAATATAATGCAAGATATAAGCATTTAAAACAAAAATACAACAAGGTTATAAAATAAAGAAACTGATAAACCAGTATATCATACCTTTAAGATATGAGAACCATAATTAAATAGAAACTAAACTGAAAAAAGGCTCCTAGAAAGCCTTGGATACAATTTAAAGGTTGAAAGATAAGATATAGGAGGAAAAGGTAAACAAACTAGGATAACTTAAAGAGAGATTGTTCAATAAATATTTGCTAAATGAATAAGAAGAATTAGTGTTATAGAATGTTTCTACCACTCCCCCCCAACCCAACTATACATTTCTAAATGTTCTGTGATGCATAAAATATGTGAATAGATTTGGGAGGTGGGGAGCAGGGAGCATGGAAAGCAGTTTAAGTGAAATGAAGATGGAGCAGATTCTCCTGAACAAAATTTGTTTACATAAATTGATGATTGGAAGGAAATGCAGATAGCTCAAAA
>NW_006442109.1:26511420-26607093 GCF_000325575.1 Pteropus alecto | reverse complement strand
GTGAAAAGGAACTGAAAAATAAAGAATTCAAAACAATACTAAGAGTTGTGTATATATAACAATGAAAGAATTAATTATATTTTTAAAAATAAGGAGAAAGACTCTTTTCAGACTAGGTCAATTTCTTAACCCCAAATTCAAGTGTCTGGACAAAAAGCATAAAAGTTAAGAGCATGGGCGTTAGAGTCAGAAATGGGTTCCAGTTCTGGTTTTATTTGTCATAGGCAAATGACTTAACTTCTCTAAGTCTACAGTATACACAAGATTGTTGGGAAGTTCATTAACATATGCATCTAAAGCTATTATCCTAAGCTTGGCATATAGTAACCATTCAATAATTATTATTAATATTGGCTTTATAAAACAAACTAAAGTGATCACAGGGCTTTGCCATTAACTAGCTGTGTGTTCCTAATAAGTCACTGTTTCTAGCTCTCGCTTCCTCATATTAAAATTTTCAGTAATATTTCTAAATATATCAGTTAACATGTCCATGACACTATCTTTTTTTCTTCTCAGTGTTACAAATTGTTCTGCTTTCAGGACATTTTAATAACTCCAAATCACTTGTTTTGAAGTCTTATCACCTTTTCTGTCAGTGGAATACTCTTTTTGTAATCAATTTTTCTTAGACAGTTGTGAAACTTTTTTTTCTGGCTGCTGAATATATTATTTTAAAATTACTTTGAAATCAAAAGTAATTTTGGCACACATATTTTCATTTCATCTATCAATGAAACCTTATCTTTATAACAAATTAAACATCTCAGCAAAATTTATGTGATACAGTAGGAAAAGCCTGGGTTTTATGGTCAGGGCTGGGTTAGAATATTAGTTTTGCCTCTTACTAGTTTTATGACCTTGGTCATGTCATATAACTTCTCTGTGCCTCAGATCTGTCATCTATAAATGGGGATAATGATTTCTTTCAAGGATGATGGTTAGAAGAAATGAGATTATATAAAGAGATCCTTGTACAGTACCTAGCACATACTAGGCTGTGAATATTGTATGTCCTATTGCTACTGCAGAACCAACATATTAAAACAATATTCATTAGCTTTCACACAAAATATCTCTCTATTGTGGACTTCCCTATTTCTCTCAATCACTATTAATCATTTTAATTCAAAATCTTGTCCCTGCCCGTCCCATCCCAATTCCTTCCCTAATTTCTGCTACTATATCCAGATATTTATGTTTCCTTTTTCCAATCCAACCTATACAATATACAAATTAACTTTAGAATACTATTTCCCAAAACACTTCAACAGTTCCTAATAAGCTAAAAAATTAATTTTAAATTTCTCACTGAGGCTTTTAAGACCTTTATTTTAATCATAACTTCAAGTTTCTCTACCTACAGGTACCATTACTTCTATCAAACTTGTCTATTTGAACATACCACATACTTTCCTACCTCCACAATCTCTGTTCAAATTGTACCCTGTGCTTAGAATGTTGTTTCTCTAAATGTATCCTTATGAACCTTCCCTGAAAAACTCATTTCAAATCCCACCCTATCAGAGGAGAGAAGAGCAGAACCTTATAGTGATCTCTTCTGTGTCTTATTTTTTGAAGCACATATTTGCACCATACATCTGGCATTTGGCTACTTTATAATGTGTTTTCATAGATTCTGCTTCTCTAATTCAATCATAAACCTAATAATGGCAGGGAACATAGCTTCTACATCAATATATAGTTCACAGCCCTAACACCTTGCAAATAAAGATGCTCCTGCTAAAAAAAATTTCACATTACAAACATATATAGGCACACAGCTAGAGAGCAAAAGCACATCAATTCTGTTAGTTGCTGCTAATTACAGATTATGCACTATTATTTTAGTCCCTACCATCCACGATGATATAAAAGAGTCTCCTTGTTTGGTGCTTATTTTGAGGTATTTTAAATATCACACAAATCTCATAATGTGTGATAAATGCAAAAGCAAGGAGACTATTTGGAAGTGCTAGTAAAACAAGGTATCCAAATTATGACTGAAATAAAAAGAGATACCAAAAATTTAAAAACAAAACCAAAATAGTACCATGCAGATAGGACAAACTTCAACAACAGCAAGAGGTCTTAAGAACAAAGGTCTTAAGAACAAATGTATAACGTGCAAAGTTCTGGGCCTATGCAACTGACCAATAAGAGAAAAAGGAAATGAAAGAAAAAGGAAATAAAAATTAAGTGTGTAGCTAGGAGAAAAGCATCAGTATTAGAGTCCTATTAGCATGAGGTTAATTCAAGAGAAAGCTGGAATTTAATTTGAAAATGTAAAAGTATGGTGGAAGTTCTAATGAAACTTTGGCGGCAGCCTTGGATGGAGCTGTGGAATGACCACACCAATAGAATGAGCAGAAAGCTCCTCAGGAAGAGCTCCCTAAGAAGCTTGTGGGGATAAACAAGGAGGAAAGTGACTTGTCTCAACAGACTTTCAAGGTAAAATAGCAGGTCAATTTTGGGGAGGAAAAAAAAAACCTGTTAGATCAGCTAGAAGAAAGGTATGCCTAGCTTTATAGTTTAACAGAGTGATTCTCTTCTTTGATAGAAACATACCTGGGAAATGCAAGCTTAAACTCCCCTATCTGTGATATTCTGAACTCATGAACAAATAGACTTATGAGATCTGTTTAGGTACAGAGGAGCTCCTGTAATGTAAACACCCAAAGGGAAATGCAGATAACCAAAATCAAAGCCAAATCATTCTACTACTGTGTAATCTCTAATCCTTCTTTTAATTTTCATATTAACTGAGGACACCAGATGAACTTAGTTAAGTTCTAGCATGTTAGAATCTAAGAAAACCAGTTGTTATAGCCTATCTCTCAAGGAAAAGGGCATAAATGCATAAACCTGCATTTTGAGATTATTACATTTCTATTATTTTACCTGACTTTGACCTTGATTCACCAGCAAAACTAAACATATTTATAAATAATCTAGCCATGTCATTGCTCCCTTTTCTAACCAGACTGGGATACAAGAATATTAGTGGTTGTGGATGTTGGTTCAATAAAGCCCCTAGGATATAAGGAACATAAATTGAAAATATTTGGAAAATACCTGATTTTTAAAATAAAACTGCAGGTATTACAGGGGCAGCTATGTTTTATTTTTTGTTTTTGAGTGTTCAAAATTAGTGCAGTGTATTGTTTCCTAGTGAAATACACTGACAGAAATGCAATGGAAAAAGACATGTAAATAATAACACAATAATAATAATTCAGAGGAGACTCTACCTGATAGGAGACGAATCAGATGTTTCTGTATCAGGACCTGAGGACAGGTAATCCTCTGTGCAATAGCAAACTGCATTAAAGCTTTCAGACCATTATGCTAGATTGTAAGACAGGGGAAGATAAAAAAGATAAAGGAAGACAACAGACTTAAGTCATTCACTGTAAAAATCAATCCCAGTCTGCAAGAATTAGTTGCGGACTTATACACTTCACACATTCCTGCAAATTACAATATTTTTAATAATTTTAAAAAGTTTTATGACCTCACCAAATTTTAATTGATTTCCCCATAACAAAGAGGTATCAAAGCTATAATCATTTCAATTCTCATTGAAGTACTCATTTTCCCCAGAATAAATTTCTTAAATGTCTGAACAAATTTATTCTGTTGAGGCCGTGCAAATAACTGTATTAATAGAAATTCTAAAATGATGGCAGAAAACTACTGATTCAGGGAAGCATACTGTGGACTACAAGTCCCCTGTTAGGAAAAAAAGACATAATGGCTAGGAGCGGGGTGGTCTAGGGAATCCTCAGTCACCTATTATGTATTCACAGGGCTACTGAGCGCACTTCTTCAGTACTGTTTTCAGGGCCCACGCGTGTCCTGTAGTGTCAGGACATACCCATCAAGGAGCCATGGCTTAGTTTTATTCTTGAATTTAGTATGATGATTTATTTAGAGCTATGTCAGCATTAATATTTAATGTTACATGATGGTGCAAAGTCAGTGAGAAGGAAAAATGTAGGTTTCTGATTTGGCAATAAACAGAGAAGGGGAGAACAACTAACCAGCATCATCTGTAATCTCTCTGTGAATTACATTTAACCACCAGGATGGGGTAAGCTTTCCTATGAGACTGAAGTAGCTCTTTTTTAAAAAAGGAAATAGAATTCTATGAATTTTTACAGAAAAAGGAGTGAATAAAGAATTTTTAAGATGATAAATTAACTGTGGATGCCCTAAAAAAAAGCATACCATGAGTTATATGTATCCTATTAGAATATACATACCTGTCTATTTTGAAGTGCTCCAAACAGAGGTTTTCCTTCATCTCCCAAGAGGTTTTCTCAAATAGTAAAAAAAACAAAAATAATAAATTCTGACTACCACTACAATTGTATACTTGGTTTCTATCAGATGGTCTTTGACTAATTACATTTAGATCAGATGATCTACACTTTTTGCTTCAAAGTTTCATGTTTAACTCTATGTCAAAATTTCCAAATTTTTGAGTGAGAATATTATAGAAGCAAATATAGATCAAAATAACAAATTGCTACTATAAATAATAAAGTCCCTGAAGCAATCTATAAAGAATACTTGGGAAAAACAAAGCATCTTGGTTCATTTTTCCTCCTTTTAACATCTCTTCTATGCAAAAATTTTTAAATAAGTAATTTTTATATATAGTCACAACCTTTTAAAAATTACAGTTGACATACAAGTCATAATCTATTATGTTGAAAAATAATACATAAGGCAGATGCAAGTAACTTTATTACTCTTATAGGTACTATTAAAAAAGAATTAGGATATATTTATAGGAAAAAAGATGCAATTGAAAATACCAAAAAAAAAAAAAGACTCAGATATATATTCTGCCTTGTTGGCTAGAGTACTTATTGCTAAATTACTCCCCCAGCCCCCTGCCCCACTAATTCTCAGAAGTCAATACATCTATGAGGGGGGAAGGCTAATTTCCTATTTTCTTTTTCCATCTTTGCAAGAATAGTAATAAAAAGACCTCTGTTTTGATTCCTCAACTATTGTTCCCAAATATCCCAATACACCCAGTACATGTCTCTCCATACTCATAGGGAATGAGGTAAGTTAGAAGCTTACGCACTAGGAATAAAGTACAGCATTATGTCCATTAGATGGAAAAAGCACTAGTGAAAACAACGTAACACTATCTTTATCAACTAGAGTCCAATTACTTGGTTAAAAAACAACATGTGAAGATTCAGTCCTATTCTCTACTGAATTTCTCATCTCTCATGCTAAAACTGGCCTTTTTAAATATTTAGTGTCTAAATATAAATTCTTGATCCTAACATTTTATTCCCAAAAAGCATAAAGCGTAAAACACCTGCAAGTCTTCAATAGAAAGTCAGATTTTATTTTATTTAAACCTATTGTTATTATTTGTCATTTTATTTAATCTTAGTAAATATAAACCTGTGTGTTATCGATAACCCACAAGTCAAGTCTGACAGGTTTGGAAGTGACTTCTAAAATCTGTTCATAGAGACCGATGCTAAAATGACTTCATGTTACTTAACTCAAATCATCAAATAGTGTCTTGTATATTTAAACAAAAAAAATGTGATTTACTCCATTAAAAACAACTGCTGAAAATATATATTGGAAAGAAAGATTGAAAATGGCTTGAATAAAAACAATATGAAAGAATTAGTTATTATTTTTTCATATAGTAATGTACATCTCATGACTGTAATGAGCAAATACGCTAATTTAAAAATCTAACTGATTCTTCACTGCTATACTTTCCCCCCGCTAGCTTTACTGAGGTATAATCGATGTACAACATTATGTAAGTTTAAGGTGTACAACATGTTGATTTGATTGCTACATTTTTCTACAAAGCTTTCATTATGGCAGATAATTTTACAGTAGACTTCCTACTGTTCATCTGTCTCTCCTGACCACCGTAGACTTCCTTTCCCTTTTTAGGTGACTTTAGCTTCCCTTTCTTTTTCTCTCAAAGTATAAAAGAAATAAAAATTACTGAAACATTCTAGGTAATTCTTTTTCCTTTGTCTTTTTTTCCTGAACTTCTAGTGTGGTAAATCTGCCACATTTTGAATCTAGCTGCTTCATGATGTCCCTTTCAAATATTTTTTAGCTGAGGTTGTACACGGCCATTATCGTAGTTAAAAAGAGATCAGTTCAAAAAGTTCTCAGACTAAATGACATCAGGACACACTAATCCACGGAAATACTAAGTGTTCAAACAGGTCAAATATTTTGGGGCCATCAGTGAAAAAAGGGAAAACTTTTTTAGTTGATCTGTGTTAACTCTGTTTCTATGAAACCTCCAAAACAATTCTTCTATAGGCTTTACCAATTGCCTGGATAGTGAAAGCACATGTGCTCCAGGTCATCATGGGGACTCGAGGATCCGTTTCATCAGGAGGCACTTTCAGTCCAATTCTATAAATTGTTGTGGCAAAGAGAATGACCATTTCCTTGATGCTATTAGAATACTTAATCCTAAAAATAAAACAGGAAGAGTTTATACAATGACTTATTAAAAGCGACTATCTACTGAGAAGTCAAGTTAGGTATTAAAGCAAGAATAAAATCCAACTCTTTGTCCAGTTAAGATTAGAGCCTCTGCAGAAGATTTACTCATTAAGAAAAACTGAAAAAAGCAGAACTGTGTCTCCTATAAGTAGAAATATATTTAACAAAATGATAATGGCCCATATAACTTCATTTTCTGTGAAAGATACAGTAAGTGATCACAGTTAAAAAGGGTCCAGGTCCAAATTACAGGACAGAGACTAGACAGAAAAGGAATAAAATTCAAAGAAAACAGAGCTGACCTAGTAAGTTTTAGTGTCTAGAGAAGGGACCCAGAAGTATTTTTGTGTTGACAGGGTGTGTGTATGTGTTTGTGTGATAATACCATGTACTTGGAGAGATAAATTTTGGTTTCCTAAACTTCCATTTGTAACAAGTATTTTCAGTAGCACTGGGATACTTAATATAAACAAGAATTGCAAATAGAAAAATGTACCTCAAATGATATTCATTAATACATAATTTAGATACATTATATTTTTCAAAGGGTCTTCATATAAATATCTTTCCTATAATCTTATGAGGTAAGTTAAGAGGCCATTGTCTCAATTTTACAAACAAGAAAAATGAATTGGGGACAGAGGGAGGTGACCTGAGGCTTTTCAGAAGTCATAGAGCAAGTTAGATGTGACTTTAACTGAAGTCTCTTAAATTTTGCTCTTGTGGGTTGGACAATATAGAAATGGCATTTTTGTTGGTCAAAAATGGTTAATTATAGGCATGGTTCATCCTATTATTACTCCAGTATTACTCCAATATCTCAAACCACTTAATTTTATTAATACAAATAAAACTCCAAGGAAAAAGAAATGAGATAAAAGTGGGATAAAGAAACACTTTTAAAATAAAGGGGGAAGGAAGAATGGAAGCAAAGAAGGATTGTTCTAATTTTCACAATCATTTACAAACTTCTTTTAATCATTCAGGTACTTACGAAGACCGAACTCCATAATTCAGGATAGAATGGAATTCAAAAGTGGAATCACCCATTCCTTGATCAAATAGAACTGGTATTGTTGGGTTTTCTCCTTATAAAATAAAAGAAAAAAGAAAAAAAATTATGAGAATTGTCTGACACATGCCTTTGTATCTTTTTAAAATTATATATGATCATTTCAGAAAACTGAGAAATTGTTAATAAGCAATAAGAATCATTCAAAATTTCCCCACCCAGATAACCAAGATAACATCTGGGTGATACTTTTCTGTTCTTCATATAAATGTTACATATTATATTTTTTTAAAGGATGTCTACAGTACTGTTCTGTATCTTGTTTTTTCATCAATATATCAGAAATGTTTTTCCATATCAGTAACTCTCCACCTATATTTTCATTTTTAATGAATGCATAGGTAGTATTTTATTAGTAAGGCAGCATACATTAGTGAAAAAGGACAAAAGATTTGTAGCCACACTACCTGGGTTTCAATCCTAGCTCTGCCACTGATTGTTACTAAGACCTTGGGTGAATACTAAACCTCTCTGTAGTTCCATTTTCTCATTAAATTAGAACTGTAGTTCTCCTATATGAAATGAATTGTTCTTTTCTGGCTGCTTTTGAGATTTTTACCTTCATTTTTGGTTTTTAGCAGTCTGCGTATGATCTTTCTGGGTATGGTTTTAAGTCCATCTTTTTGAAGTTCACTGAACTTCTTAAATCAGTAAATTTGTCTTTCACCAGACTTGGTAAGTTTCAAGCCATTATTTCTTCAAATCTTTTTTTCTGTACCATTCTTTTTCTTTTCGGGACTTCAATGATACAAACATTGGATTTTTTTTTAAAAAATGATTCTATACGTCTTTAAGGCTTTTTTTTTTTTTCTCCTTTGCTTTTTCTGTCTATTCTAACAGACTGGATAATATTCACTGTTAAAATTCCCTGGAAAAAATGTACTTTTTTGTTTTAGTAGGCAATGAACCCAATTAAGGTTTAACAAGTTCTGTCTCAATGTCTGTGGTAGTGGTTCCCATGTTAGTCTTCAGAGCCTTTACTATAATGTTTGGGTCTCCTAGGACACAAACTACTCAGGGGTTAGTCTGGAACTTTACTTTTACTGGTGGTTTAACATAGCTTCAATATCAAAGCTAATGCTATACTTCTTTGGCACCTCTCTTATACATGTGCAGTTTGGAGGTGAGCCCAGGACTTGTGTTGGTCTCAAAAATAGATTTCTATTCTATAGCTCTTTCCTGTCTGGAACTCCTCCCTTACTCTCTAACCCCAAGGACCCTTTTTCCTAGTTCCTTTGGTCAAAATGACAAATTTCTCTCAGTTTTAGTCCCCTGTGCTGTCGTGTACTGCGATTCATGTGACCAGGGCTACTCTTTGGGGTAACGCTATGAGGCAAAGACAGAAAAAAAAAAATTGATAGTTGAGGATTCACCCTGCATTCTTTGGAACACAAAGGTCCCTTTTTCCCACTTCCTTTGACCAGAGAGACTGGTTTTTCTCTTGGAATTTTAAGTGTTTATGTGGCCACCATGGCGGTGCAACTCCACGACTGAGGCTAGCCTCAGGAGGTCAGAAGAGGGGAAAAAACTACAACAGGAATTGCCCTTACACTCTCCAGCTCTGTGGGGCTTCTTTTCCTGGTCCTCTGACCCAAAAGAGGGCATCTCTCTTACTTTTATTGTTGTTCATGTTTGCTGCACAGTTCTGTGACTCATGCTACTCTGGTGTCAATGATGGGAAATAAAGGATCGCCCCCCAACCAGGAAACTCACTGCCTGTATTAATCACTCTTTAAATTTTGATTTCTCTCCCCAATCTGCCTGCCGTTATTTTTCTCAATCTTTAGGTAGACCTATCTCTCAATTATAAACAATATATGTGAGGTAATAGTTTTAAAATGTTTTTGCTATTACTGACAATATATTAGCAATTAGCAATATTAGTAATAATAATGGCTAACACATATAGTATTTACTATGTACTATACACGTTTCTACTTTACACAAGATAACTCAATCCTTCAAACAATGAGACAGGTACTATTATTATTCTCACTTTACAAATAAGAATGTTGAGGCACAAAGAGGTCAAGTAACTTGTGCATGATGACAAAGACAGTAAGTGATGGACATCAGATTTAAATCTAAGCAATGTGACTCCAGATTAATCACTGTCTATACTGTCTCCCAGTATAAAAAATTATTAAATCAAGTAAAGTGATTTGAGCCATATTTTAGATTAAGCACTTTTTTCCAAAAATTTTTAAAAAAGATTCTGACATTTAAATTCCATATAGCGAAATATAAAATAATTTTAAGCGCACCTTTAGCATGTTTGATATTATAACCTGATATTCTGGCCAGAACAGTCGGTATCCATTGTGCCAGGGTCAAAAGTCGAGCAAGAGCTTCTGTATTCTCACTGAAAAATGATATTTAAAAATTATTAAAGCCATTGGCACAAAGTCAAATTGAAAAGCTGAACCTATAGAGTTCTTCCCTGGATAAATGGCTTTATGAAAAAGTCAAATTGCTCCAGATTAACTGCCTAGGTCATAGAATACATGTGTTTAAAAAAGTAGTTTTGGGAGGGAGGGGAATTTTAAAAGTGTAAGAAATAAGATACCACCCATCTAGAAGTAATCTAGATGATTACTTCTAATCATCTAGAAGTAATTAATGTCAGTAAATGGAATCACCATTCTAGTTGCTCAAGTCAAAAACGAGGTGTTGCCACTGATTTCTGATATCCTTACAACCCACATTCTAAGCTATCAGATAGTCTTACAGGTTTTACCATGTAAATATATGCCAAGTTGATCACTTCCTCCACCATTACTACCCTAACCCAAGTTACATCATCCCTTACCTGGACTATTTCAATATATTAACTGTTTTTCCTGCCTCTACAACTGTGTTTCATTATTATCTATGTATTCATCATACAGCAGAGGCAGAGAGATCTTTAAAAAATGTAAATCAGATCATAACACTCTCTTATTCAAAAATTTCAATGGTTTCCCATCACACATAAAATATAATTCTAACTTCTAATCTTAGTTCATAAGCCCTTTTATGATCTGGCTCTTTCCTTGCTCCACTCTAAGCATGCTGCCATCTTGCTGTGCCTTGAACATGCTGACTGTGTTCTTACTTTAGAACCTTTGCTCTTGACAGTGCTTGTGCTTGTCCTTCACTTCATTCACATCTTGGAAAGAAGCTCCCTGGCAACTCTGTCTATAAAAAGTCTCATGCACTGGTCTGTCTCTAGCCCTTTACTCCAGCACTTTAGCTTTTTCATAATATTTTTCACTACTCAATACTTTGAATTTATATGTTTATTATTGGTCTCTCCTCTCTGTAATCTAAATTCCTTAAGGTCAGGGACTTGATCCAAATTGTTATTAACAACCAAGGGGGACCAGAAACAGTGTTACTGAAAAGGGCTATAAAATAGGAACTTGCTTACTGAAAGGACAGTCTTAAGTGAAGCTAAAATATATAATGAACTGTGCCAAAATTCTCTTATCTGGGCAGAAACTTGACCTAAGAATTCTTATAGGTTTAGAAATGAAAGTGTACTATGATTGGTTATGACTAATTAAAAAAAATAGCTTATTATTAGTTTTGATAAAGTGTTTCATATGGTATCAACTTTAAAATCTTAGATCATACTTGTTGATTTTCTAAAAACAAAAAAGGCAAATATAATCAACTACACAGGAAAATTCAAGTGCCTAATAAAAATGTAATATATAATTATTTCATATCCTAAGAGAATTATTATAGATTAAAAACATCACAGAATTTGAAGAGACTCAGTTGCAAGGATCAGTCTAACTTCAGAATTATTACTCTGAAGCATCATATTCTTAAAGACATCAGGAAAGAAGGTGCTAAATATTCTTTTTGAGAATAATTTACATGTTAGATAATCCTTATTTGGGGAACTGGTATGCAAAAAAGGCTTGTAGACTAATGAGAATTTGGAAAGTCGTTATATTGTATTATGATTTATTTTATCTTTGTCTTCATGTGTATAATTAGATAAGACTTTGGAGTCAGGTCTGGGTTCAAATCCTGGGTCTGTCTTGGGATAAGTAACAACTAACTCCTCATAGTCTCCAATTCCTCACCTTTAAATGGGAATAACAGCACCTACCTCATTAGACTATTTTGGGTATTAAAAATAATAGAGCAAGTGCTTAGTAAAGTGCCTAGAACATATCAGTCACTTAAAAAAAAAAAAAAGATAAATCTTTCTGATGCTGCCTTCTTCGAAAAAGATGACATTCTATGTCCCAATATGCTGAGCAGGAGTCAATTTCTGAATTAGGTTTTCTAATGAAATGGAATAGTAAAGATAGAGCAACTACTTATTGACCCTGCTTGTTAAACCTATCACTTTTGAATTCTTTTGTCATGGAAACATATTTAAAGTGTTTATTTTATCAACAAAAACATTTTCTTTAGTGCAACTTAGGTCATCATTACAAATTCAATGAATTTTAAAGAAACTGAAATAACCATAGTACTGTTATCATCATATAGAAAATAAAGAAATATACAAAAAAGTTTGCAGCCATAAAAAACGAATAAAGTTATAGTTAAACTCCATTTACAGATGGTCAGAATATAAACTTAGTCTAAATGTTCAAAAACTATCCAAAGATATATGATGAGTCAGGTGTTTTTATTTACTTTTATAGTTAACATTTTGTCTGTGTCTCCAAAACTATAGCATTTAGATCTTCAGAAAAGCAGAATTAAAAATTATACTACAAAGACCTTTAGAGAAACGAAAACTCCAAACAGCAACTCTAATTGTGGCAAGGGAATATATGAAAAGACTGAATCTTATTTCCAACTTTTCTCCTGTGAATGCTAAGGTAGAGATCAAAGTTCTATTGCAGTTGGAAGTTTTACACACGACATAGAGATCTGAGTAAATGAATACAGCAGTTGTTTTAGAGACCAAATATTGGAGCTAATTTTAATCATATTTTTAAGTTGAATATGTTATGAAATGAAAAAGTATTAATTACTTTAAACAGCAAAAAAAAATTAGTAACCTAACCAAAACAGGCACAATGAAAATATTAGACAGCTTTCTATAAAATTAACCAAAACATATATTAAAATATACCTGTTTATCACTCGAGGTTGCAAAGGAATAATGGGGATCACGGTATTGCACAGAGACTTGCAAAGGGGGCAAAGATATTCTCCACTTTCCAAGTCGAAAAGGTCAACATGAATACGCTGCTGAAAACTCAGCTGTACAGCTTCAAAATATCTGCAAAATTCCAAGACATGGGTGCATTCAGAACTATACATGTATCTTTGCTCTAATCCAAGTGAGAAAAATCTGAAATTCGTGCCTCAATAAATGTCTTTAAAACAGACATGCAAAAATACATAATTATCAAAGAAATATTATGATATCCATTCTTTTGGGGGAAAACTGGAAGACTCGTCAGGGTAGAAAAAATTTTTAAATAATTTTACTGAATCCTAACTGTCTCCTGCCTCAACACCATGGAAATACTATGTAGACACTACTTCCCTCAGCTTTCAATGACCAAATGAAGTAGTCATTGACCATTACAGGAAAATAATGTATTTTAAATGCAATGCCAAAAGAGTGAACCCTATACAAAAGATTTCCCAGGAATTATATTTCTGGATTTTTATTGCTTCCAGAGAGAGGTAGGACTAGAATTTCTTGTTCTATTCTATCTCAAGGGTACTTTTTACTCTATGCTTTGAGAAGAATGAGATTTTTATAAAGATTACTGTTTATTTTAAACAAAAAATGATCAAGAGCAATTAATTAGTCTGTGGAGAGCAAGTACAAAGAAATAGTGAAAATTTTAAGTTTATAATTCTACATACCAATTTCTAAGGGTGATAATATAACGATTATCATGAAAATGAAATTCGTAATTAAAACTGCTTCAATTACTAAAATAAGAAAGGAAAGAAAAAGGCATGGGAAATCATGCCTTTAGTGAATGCCAATATTCCTAGTTTCTTTCAAGAATGTGTCAGAAAGACAACTTACTTCTGCCAGCACACTGCATGCATTACATGACCACAGCTTCCTGTATAAGTTCCATATGCTAAGTCTGGATCCATGAAAAGTGGGTCCAGGGTTTCTGGTATAGAAAGACAAAAATAAGAGATATGTATTCATCTCTCCCACAGTCATAAAAAGGAAAAGAAAAAAAAAAGGTTATCAGGTTTAAAATTCTAACTAAAAACTTTCTAAGGAATGTCTAAGAAAAGCACCACAATATCATGATAGCAGGGTATATATTCCTAACAGAAACTAGAAACAGGAAAATATAAAACTAAAGTTTCAGGTATGATTCTAAAATTAGAATGCATTAATGACAACTTCAGTTCTTGATATTTACATTTTTATCTTTAACTTTAGGTTTAAGTTGCATTATCTTGGCTGTTGAAGTGATTTTTCTATGACTCAAGCACAATTTACTTTTGTCATTTTTAAGAGTAATTTGGGTAACTAAAAGGGGTATTCAATGTCGTTATAATCTACTGGATAAAAACATAGATGGGTTCAAAATGTGGTTTCATCACTTCTAACTCATGGTCTTGGGTAAGTTACTTAACTTTTCTGTGCTTCAGTTCCTTCATCTATAAAATAGAGCCAGTATTGGTCCTAATTCACAGGGCTGTTGTAAAGATTAAGTGAGTAAATACACAAGAAGCACTTAATCTGTGCCTGGCACATGTAAGTATTCAATAAATGTTAGCCTTTTTAAATCAATATTATCATTCAAAGGGTATTTTAAAGATATAGCAGCTAACTCTTGATATGATGTAAGAAATACAGTACATTAGCTAATTAGTATTCCTGCCAAGAAAATGTTTAACATGAACCTAATCATGAGGCAACAATAAGACAAATCCACAATGTAAGACACTGTATAAGAAAACTGGCTTGCATTCTTCAAAAAAGTTATCATGGAAAGAAAAAACACAAGTGACTATTCTTGATTAAAACAGACTAAAAGAGCCATAAATAAAGCGATACATAAAACATGTCTGGATCCTAAAGGAAAAAAAAAAAGCGTAAATATTTAGGGATGAACTGTCATAATGCCTGCATCCTACTTTCAAATGGTAGAGCACAGAGAAATAGGGAGAGGAAGTCGAGGGCGGGCAGGGAGTGAGGCAGGGAGAGAGAGAGAATGAGCAGAGGGGCCAAGCACTAATAAAAACTGAAATAAAAAATAAAACAAAGGAGCCAACATGGCATATAAAAATCCAGAGTACATTTTACATGGCTTAACTGTGACCTGACAAAATAAGGCTAAATACAATCCCACTCTGAAACTACTTTCAGACAGTATTTTTTCTAATTACGTAAGCATGAAAAGAAATGCTCAAAAAGATATTTATTAAACAATACATACCCCCTGAGAGTTCTATGGGTTTTCCCCTGTGCTGGGTTAAGGCAGTGGATCTCTGGACACAGGCCGATAATACCATGGCATTATTTTCTATTTTCACCTCTTGTTCTTCTTGGCAGAGGATGCATGTCAGCACCACCCTTTCAGTAACACTTGGACCCCGTTTAGGACCGAAAGCAATTCTAGAGTAGTCACTGATTGCTGGGGTGCTACCAAGAGAAATGACCAGAAATGAGGACACATGTTTTGGTCACTTGTCTTTAAATTTTGGTAGATTTTAAGTAACTGTAGGGCAAAAACTTTAAGAATAAAAACAAATGAAAATGATATTTAGCAATATTAGCTTAAAATCATCCCCTCTGATTTTTCTGGCTTTTACCAGTTAATTTGCTTATTAGAAAATACATTTTGTGTTGCTAAGTACAAAAAGAGCACATCATAAAGTAGAATGCAAGTTATGATTACACTTTATTGTACCAGGATGCTGGGTTATCTGTTTTTTTTTTCCGATTATAAAATACAGGCTTATGAAGAAATGATGCAAAATCTAGAAAAGTATAAAAAATAAAGAGTATTATACTCTCACAACCCACAAATAATCACTTTTATCTTTCCAATCTGCTTTATTTTTTACATAATTAAGATTATATTACATATACAGATTTACATCCTGCATTTATTCACTTATATCTTAGCTGTTTTCTCATGTCATTAAATTTCTTCAGGAACATTATTTTTAAATAGCTGCACAGTACTCCTATTACATGTGCCATAATGGTTTATCTATTCCTTCTTATTAGGCATTCAAGTTTCTATTCTATTTTGATAGCTATTAAAATAAAAAAACACTTTAATAATTCAGCAATTCTTATAATCAATGTGTGCAATACTACAATAAATAATAGCAAGTATTTATAAAGCACTGATTTTGATGTGAGGCACTCTTTCAAATACTTTACATTATTTTAACCCACTTAATCTTTCAAATAATCCCATGAGGTAGGTTATTATTGTTACCTCCATTTTTCAGATGAAGAAACTGAGGCCTAGAGATGGGAAGAGACTTACTTAATGACTCTATCACTAGGAAGTAGCAGAATCAGGATTGAACGCAAGTGACCTCACTTCAGAGGCCACGTTCTGAACTACTCTGCAATACTGCTGCCTCTTTGTGCAAGAAACTCCCTGAAATGTCCTAGATCGTTCAATAAACTGGAAATAACTTAAATTTTCACTGTCAATGTGAATAAAATTATATAATACAGAATAATACAAAGTTTTTAAAAGGTGGGTCTCAGCTAGTTGTGGTACCACCTTCTAGGCATTCATCAATGTGTGGGTAAGGTTTACTTTTTGGTAAGGGACACTACTGGAATTTAGTGGATGAGGGGCCAGAGATGCTGAATTTCCTGCAATTCATGGAACATGAAAAAGAACTGCTGCCCAAATGCCGAGACTGAGAAAAACTGAGAAACGCTTTATATTTAAGCACATATATACATTTCCAAGACACACTATTGAGTGAAAATGGGAAGTTAAAGAATGATATGTACATAATACCATTTATGCAAATAAAACAAAAGACTAAATGACACTATGTGATTTCTAGGGATACATATATTTGTATGTAATAACATAGTAAAAATTCTGATGATATACATAAAACTTATAACCAGAGTATCTCTGAAAAAGGGCAGAAAGGGGTCCAGCATTTGGGCCAGGCTGAAATGGAACTTCAGCTCTAACATCTGAGTTTTAAAGGAAAATGTATTAATATAACTGTGTAATTAAAATTTTGTTTTAAAAAATGTAAGAGAATATATTTGTGACTCTGGGATAGGAAAAGCCTGCTTAAACTGATACAAAAAGTTAAAATTCAAAAATATGAATAAATCTGTCTTTATCAACACTGAAAACTTCTCTATGGCTAAATTTCATAATTAATGTTAAAGAAATACGGATAAAACATAAGGAACATTCAACAAAGTTTAGTATCCACAATTTTAAAGGACTGCTACAAATCAATAAAGCACTCAATAGAGATGGGCAAAGGATAACAGGCATTTCCAGAAGACAAAATGTAATAGGCTAGTGAAAAATCATATGAAAAGATGTTTGTCCTAGTAATAACTAGTAATTAGGGAAATTCAGACTGGCACAAATTTATAATTTTGATTATAGCCAATATTTTCAGGTACTGATAATATTAAGTATTGGTGAGAATGAAGAAAACAGGCATTCTCATACACTCTTGGGAGTAGAAATTGGTAACACTACTTTGGAGGACAATGTGGCAGCGTCTATTAAAATTTTAAATAATAATGACCCAGCCCTTTCACTTATTTGATTTCACCCTTGAGAAGCACTTATACAATTATACAAAGGTCACACAAAAAAATCTTTTCTAATAAGGGAAAATTGGAAATAAGGGGAAAACTACTTAAATGTTCAAAATCTGATAAAATTTTGTGTGTGTGTGTGTGTGTGCGTGCGTGTGTGTGTATGTGTGTATTCACATTGTGGGATATACTATGCAGCAGTCATAAAGAATAATGTGAGTGTGTGTGTATTCACACTGTGGGATATACTATGCAGCAGTCATAAAGAATAATGTGAGTGTGTGTGTATTCACACTGTGGGATATACTATGCAGCAGTCATAAAGAATAATGTAGAATCCACACTATAGATCTATGCATACTGACATGAAAAAATTTATAAGACATTGAGTGAAAAAGCAAGGTGCAAAACAAAAGGTATAGTAAAATAAAAATAAATCACTAAAAAAACAAAAGACTCATTATTCCTTTATCTATACATGTTTATAAATGCAGAGGAAGAGGTCTAGAACAACAGTTATTTATAGCAATGGTTATCTGTGGAGAAAGATCAGGAATATAGAGGATGGACAATTATCTGAATTGTTTTTCAATGAGAACACATTCATAATTTTATGTGTGCAGTCAATCAGGCAATAAAAATAAATAATGAAAGCATTAAAGGCATTACTTAACTCTCAAGATACTTTTGCTTGCATCTTCTTGTTTAGATAAATATACAGTAGTCTCTTTCATTACTTTCTAAATGGTACATTGTTAATATGTAATATATGAGGGTTGGAACTTTTTACTCATTGTTAAGTTTTGAATTAATTTCTAGTTTTATTACTATAGCCAACCAAGAATAGCTTGCCTTCATATCTTTTTTTTTCAATCTTTAAAATATATAGTATTTATTCTTTGTAGTTTTTGTTAGCATACTCAGCTTCAGGATTACAGACATATTATATAAAGTTTTTATTGTTATTGCAAAACTACAATTTCCTAGAAGTATCCACAACACACATTGCTTTAAAGAGCAATAAAGGCTTGTTTTAAAAACAGGCATAGGAAGTATTTTCAATATTTTATATTGGAATGTCTTTCAAAGTACTGTTATTTTGCCTCCTCCTTTTTCTCATTGTATCTATATAACAGCCCACAAACCATGGCTCTCAGAAGGCTAATTAAATTCCCCAAGGGCATATCATAGTCAGGATTCAGAAAATCAGATTTACTGATTCCCATTCCAATGGGCTATCAAAGATTGTAACTATATGCACTATCTTCTTTCTGTTTAAGAAAAAAAGAAAAACTAATATAAACCACCTTTTTGTGAAGGATTTTTCTGAATCTGTAAACTGCAGTAACTTTTATCAGAAATCATAAAAGTGATATAGAATATATGAACTGATATACACACGTGTATCTAAAAAACTTCATGTATATAACAGTTGATTTCTATTTTTTCTGTTCCCGTCTTCTCATCTTTTTGAGCAAAAAGGTTCCCAACAAACTTTATGGAGCACCTGAACTATTCATCAACATAAAATTATATTCGATAAGTACCCTAGAGCCTTCACTGTCCCCTTCCTACCTTAAAAATAGTGTAATTTCTTTCACTATAAAATATATTTTGGGAAAACATTACTCAGAGTGAATATGTAATTTTTCCTCAAAAAAACAAAAAACAAAAAACAAAAAACTGAGTTGTTAATTTTTAGTTTAATTCTACCTCTCTTCCTCCATAATAGAGTCTTCTTTCCCAGACATTTCTGATGTACTGTCATACATGAGTTTGTGAGTTTCAATGAAGTTTTTCTGTAAGGCAGACATCTGAGCCATGATCTTCTGGCGATGCAGCCTAGCAGCTTCAGCTTTTCTTTTTCGTTCTGCTTTTTCTTTGTCATGAGTAATCTGGGTATTGAGAAACCACAAAAATTAGGTAAGAGCCATTGTTACAATTTACATATACTGTTCAGTCAGGCAAAATTTCCTAGAGTAAGAGTCTGATAAAATTGATTACGCCACCCCTCTTAAGCCTAGATTCAATGTGATGCCTCAGAATTAGCATACAGGCTCTATCACATCACACAACTAATTGCTTCTTTGGTTATTTCAATAATTTAACATAAAGGCCAAGAACTTTAAAAATCTAATAAATTGCCTTTTATACTCAATGCAGGTATAGTAAGAAAAAAATTAAATAAAACAAAAATTTTAAATCATTTGTTGAAATCATTTAATCACTGATATTTATTTAATCAAGTTAGGCCAACTTGATAATGTTTAACAGTTACTCCTAGATGCACTGTTAAAACTGACAATTTTAGCAATACTAATGAGATGTACTGGTATCTTTATTGTTTATTCTAACACTTAAGCCCACTGTTCTCCTTTTGGGAAGGATAGTTAATAACCATAAGTAATAATATTCTAATAATTTTAAGATTAAAACCATCAAAACCAGATTCGTTATATTATGGAAATCAATGGCCTCGATATTACTTTATTTCACTGAGTCTAAGATATCACTGAGAATGCTGCTGATTAAGTTATAAGGAGCCATCAATTGTTAAGACATATCCCAATTTCAGATATTAAAAGTTTTAAAATTAATATGGTTATTTCCAACAGAGCTCTACTGCACATTAATTTCCTCTGATTTTTGTAAAATACACGTCTTATATTGGATAACCACATGTTGAGTACTACTAATCCCTACAGTACAGAAACACAATGAACAAAAGAAGACAGACATCTCACATACTTTACAAGAGGTTCCTTCTAACAAAAATAAGCAGCTCCCTTATACTAGCAAAACTCAAAGAGATAAATGTCACATTATCATAATGTTATTACCTCATCATTCTTAATAGATTCTGATCCTGATGTAGTTGCTACAATTAAACAAGATTTTTCTCTTAATCGCTTCACTGTGTCAAACATCTGCAAAAACAAATGAAATGATAAAAGAAGATTCGATTGATGAGAAATAGAAAAATTTACTAACCTGATTTTTCCATCATGCTTCCAAATGTCTTTGGCTTAAACTATTTTTATATGTATACAGGTATATATGTGTGTATAGATACACACACACATGCACGTGCGCGCGCGCACACACAAAGTGACTCCTGACTATGACAAACACTTCTCCTAGTCGATTAGCATCCAGCTGAGGAGGAGGTTACAGGTAGCAAAATCAACTGATATAGTCTGCAGGTGGGACCATACCTCCACTTTTGCCAGGGAAAATAAAAATATTTTAAGTCTTTATATTTAAATATAGTTTCATAAAAAGCGATCCTGCTATATATATAGTTTCCTACCCTCCTTTTTCACTTTATCTTTGGAGATGTTTCAACAACAGCTATATCATTCTTTTTAACAAATATCAAGGTTTCGGCAATATGATGGTATTTCCAAGAACTTATTGATATTTTGAAGGAGCCTCAGTCTCA
Source organism: Pteropus alecto (assembly GCF_000325575.1). Taxonomy (NCBI): domain Eukaryota; kingdom Metazoa; phylum Chordata; class Mammalia; order Chiroptera; family Pteropodidae; genus Pteropus; species Pteropus alecto. Next base: position 26,586,339 of record NW_006442109.1, on the reverse strand, counting down.
TGTGGAAAAACCTCCCACAAGGAACTTACAATACAAAGTCAAATTAAGCATTTGGATAAAATACCTAATGTTTCTAAGAGCAGACACTTGTGCTTTTTGTAAATTTCGACAATGAACTGTGGTATTCTAGAAACTAAATTTTCAGGATTAGATCTCCCAATTTATAAAAACATGTCTATAGGATAGAAATGTTGGACTAAATGATAGTTCAAATTACTTTCTTAATAAAGTAGAATAGTTAATTGCTTTTCTATTTTGTTTTTCTATTTTTAAATGATTATGTTGGTAAATTAACACAAATACTAAATATTTATGAAATCTACTTTAATGGAAATCTTAATATCATTATCTTAGAGTTACATGTCCAATTAAGCTTGCGTAAGAAATGTCTCTAAATAATAAAAAGGGCTGACTTGTTGAAGTACAAATCAGTACAAAGATCTCCAACTGATATGAATGTGGAAAATAACCACTCTATAGTCCAACAACCGAAACAATATCCAGCTGATAACATCAGGATATTTTAATAAATACAGTGAAGGGAAACTCCATAACCTTGACATCTTGTTTACAAGTGGAGGGTTTTCAATTAAAGTAACATTTCTGGCCCCTCACTCCCTAATCTTTATTCACTCCTCCCCAAAGGCACGGCCATCTATCCAATAGTTCAAGCTCCAAATCTAGGAGTCAACTTTGACAACTTGACTCCCCTTATCCCCTTTCATCAAATCTATCAGCTAGTTCTATATATTCTACCATCAAATTATACCTGATTATACCATCAAATCTGTCCGGTTTCTCCCCATCTGCATCCTAGCCAAAGTTACACTCATTTCTCACCAGGATTACTGCAACAGTCTTCTAATGATTTCCCTGATTTTACTCTTGTCCCTATAATCCATTTACCTCATAGCAGACAAAGTGATCTAGTAAAAAGATAGAATGTCACTTAAAATCCTTCAATGGCTTCCCACTGAACTCAAAAATAAAATCTACCACTTTACCCTGATCTGTAACATCCTATATGACCTGGCTCCTGGCAGCCCCTCTGACCTTGCTGCCTACCTTTCTTTCCCTCCCCACCACTGTGCGCCAATCAGGTTGGCCTTTCTGGCCATCTTAGAGCTTTTGCTTTGCTGTTCCCTCTTTCTAGAGTACTCTTCCAGATTCTTGAAAGACTGGTTTCCTGTCATTCAGTTCCAAAGTCACCTCCTAAGAGAGGCTTTTTCTGATTACCCATCTAAAGTTACCCCCATTCATCTACTGAATTATCCTGGTATTTTCTTGTTTATTGTCTGTTATCTCAAGTAGTACCTACGCTGCATGACAGCAAGCACCTTATCTGCCTTGTTCAGAGTCTAGAAATAAGCACAGCACATAACAGACATTCAATATGTGCGACTGAATAATAACACAAATGAATTCATTTTAATTCCTCCATTAAAACATAAGGAAAATAGAATTACTAACATGAAAATACAGGAGTTACCATGAAAATCAGTAGTAAATGACTTGACAATTGAAAACTATAGTGGTATAATTTTAGAGGCAAGAGAGAATTCTTAAATAATTAAACAAAGATATAATCAGTTTATTTTTCAGGTTTACCTGTAGTATCCATGTTATCATGTCCTTTTGGCCTTCTAACTGGGGAATTCCTTTGAGTTTTTCCAAAAGCATTTGTATATTCTGAGCATTCATGACTGAACTTCCTAATCCTTTTTTAAAACACAAAAATTACTTGTCATAAATATATATCTTCATAATTATACAAAAATTATAATTTATAGTTGTTATTCACACTGAAAAACCAGAGTTTGCAATTGATCCCTTAACTATATTAATTTTTCAATGAAGAATCCACAATTACATGAAGTACTAAGTACTAAAACTTGAAAAACTTGAATTACTTTCTCTCTTATACATTTTCCCCTGGGGCTGCAAAGTGAAAGCTACCCTTAATTATCTGTCTCTTGCCTTTCCTCCACAGAGCTCACCATCTAGTAAAAGTACTTAAATGAAAACCAAAGCTCCAAAAATACGAAAGTGGGAACTGATATATCAACAAACTGAATAGGTTTATGATGTCTTCAAAGATCTAAAAAATACAGCGTGTAAATAGAAAATGAGATGCTTTTCTCTTCTTGGTTTTATAATCAACATACCTGGAATTTGCTTTGAAAAAAATCCTTAATCAGGTAACACTTAATAAAAATCTAATCTAAACTTATCCTGTTCTTCCAGGTTGAAAACAGTGCAAACAGAACACATTATCATTCACTTAGACTAAAACATACTTGACGCCTTATGATAAAAGTCAAATGTCACTTCTTCTTCAGGAGCTTTTTGAAGCTGTTGCTTTTCTTCTAGTAAGCCCAATGCCAGAATATGAAATGCCTAAAGGAGAAAAATATGAGATTTTTAAAACTGTGCTTCTTTAGGTAAATATATTTTAAATGGAGATATAAAAATAAGCAATCTGACAGGCAAAAAATGGACAAAGATTAAAAACAAGCAGTTTACAAAAAAAGAAAAAGAAATGCTAACAACACATATGAGAAATCTTCAACCTCACTTAAAATTAAAGAAACGTGAGTTGACAAGGACTTTGGACTTAAAAGAAGATTTTATGAATTTGACCTCAAAGGCAAGGGAAGTAAAAGCAAAAATAAATGAATGGGACTACTGCTTAACAAAAGAAATCGTCAAGAAGGTAAAGAGAGAACCAACTGAATGGGAAAATATATTTGCAAGCAACACTTCCGATAAGGGCCTAATATCCAAAATATACCAAGAATTCATATGACTCAATAACAACAACAAAATGATTCAATCAAAAAATGAGCAGAGGACCTGAACAGACACTTCTCCCTAGAGGACATACAAATGGCCAACAAATATATATATAAAAAGATACTCAACTTCTCTAGCTATTAGGGAAATGCAAATCAAAACCATAACGAGATACCATCTCACACCTGTTAGAATAGCTATAATCAACAGAACAAGTAATAAGAAATGTTGGAGAGGATGTGGAGAAAAAGGAACCCTCATACACTGATGGTGGGACTGCGAATTGGTACAGTCACTATGGAAAACAGTATGGCGGTTCCTCAAAAAACTAAGAATGGATCTACCATATGAACCAGCAATCCCTCTACTGGGTATTTACCCCAAAGACTTGAAAACTCATATTTGAAAAGACATTTGCACACCGATGTTCATAGCAGCATTATTCACGGTGGCCAGGGCATGGAAGCAACTGAAATGTCCTATGATAGATGATTGGCTAAAGAAGCTGTGGTACATATATACAATGGAATATTACTCAGCCATAAGAAGAGATGAAATACTGCTATTTGTGACAACCTAGATGGACCTCAAGATAATCATGCTAAGTGAAATAAGCTGAAAAAGTTGAAAATCACATGATATCACTTATATGGGGGATATAAACTTAAAAGCAACAAATGAACAGGACAGAGACTCAGGGACATGGACAACGGACTAGTGGTTACCAGAGGGTAGGGAGTAGGGGGGGAGGGAAGAGGTAGACAAGGTAAACGGGGTCAAATATAGGGGGATTTGAGGAGGGTGAAGTGGGTAAAGGGGATCAAATATATGGTAGTTGGAGGAAACTGGACTCTGGGTGGTAATCACACAATAAAATATATAGATATCAAATTATAATGAACACCTGAAAATTATATAATTGTATTAACCAATGTTACCCCAATAAACGTAAAAAAAAGTTAAAAATAAATAGGAAATAAACGTGAGTTGAAATATCATCAGCCTATTTTTTTACCTATTAGAGTGGCAAAAAATTTAACATTTAGTAAAATAAAGAACTGGCAAAAGTGTTGGGAAACAGGACTTTCCACCACCCTGCTGATAGAAAAGTAAATCAGTGGCCAATTTCTGGAGGCCAATTTGACAATATCTAACAAAAATATAAAGGTACAGACCCACTGCTAGGAATTAGTATAATAGATACACTCAAATATGCAAAGATATTTGTACAAGGATGTTCATTTTGGTGTTCTTTGTTATACAAAGACCTAAAAACAACCTAAATGTCTATTAACAGGAGACTAGTTAAATGCATTATAGATACCCATACAATGGAATATGCAGCTATTAAGAATGAGGTAGACCTATATGCACTAATGTTGGAATGATTTCTAGAAGATACAAAACTTTAACAGTGCTTATCTCCTAGGCAGAGCACTGGGAAGCAGGGAGAGAAATTCTAACTTTTGATTGCAAATATAGCTATGGTGTGAAATTTTTTACTGCCTGTTATTTTCCACTGTTATAACAAAAATTGAGATACACATACAGTATGACAGCATTTAGCCTCCACACCAACAATAGCCAAGGAAAAAAGAAAATTTAGTTAGGCAGGTGCTAAGTAAATATTCAGTTATAGCTAACAAAAGTGACATTATTGAGTAATTTCTCTGTAACAGTATCAAGAAAAAATAGCTACTTCCACTTAATGATCTAATTCTCATAACAATTCTATGAAATAATTCTAGTTATACCTATTTTACCAGTGGGGAAATTATTCTTTCCTCCTAAACAGAAATTGGGGCTAACCCAAGATTCAAGCCTAGACCTGTCTGTCTTCAAATCTTTATTATACTGTCTCCTCATAATACAAGTGAAATAAAAAATATAGAAAATTATGATGCAATAGTAACATGCCATTATTAGGAAGAGTAGCCATTTTAAAAAAACAAAATGAAACAAATATATGAATGAATGAATGAATGGTTCCCAAGAGTAAAGATGCTAAAAACATGAGAATATGTCACTAAGGAAATTTATATCACACCTAGGCTGTTTTTAATGGACCCCAAGGTCTCAGGTGCTCTAGTTGCGGTTCTGACTAAAGTTAGAAAGTTAGACCAGGGATCTTCTTCAGACCCCCATGAACTCTATGAGGTGAGAAAATATTTAAGGTATACGTACCATCTGGAGCATCCCTTCAGTCCACAGGTTAGAATCTGTGTCTAATGCCCATTCGAATATGGTCCTGAGAATGTACATCATGATATCACAATTTAGAAGATTTACCACTTTGCTGAAAGCAGGGCAGAATTCAGGAGGTGGTGGTGGTGGTAATGCTATAGAGGGTGGGAGATGGATAGTAGAAGAGACAAACAGGTACATTTTTATTTATCTGGGTTATCCTACATGCTAAATTTCAAATGTCAAAATCATACATTACATGCAAAAACAACACATAATTTCTGTTACCTTTAAAGCACTGAAAACATCAATGTCAAGGGAAATATAAGTAACTCTATCAATCACCCAAAATAAATTCCATTTGCTATAAATTGAAAATCCTATCATCACTGATATAGGCCATATCTTAATATGTGAAACAAAGGATTCTTTGCACTTCCAGTAGTTGCCCACTCTCAATAAACAACAAAACACTATATGCTTGGCTGATAACAAAACCACAGAAAATGGTCAAAATGAGTCAATTCAGAATCTCACTTTTTACCTTCATCTTTGTTTTCTTGTTTTCTCCTTTTCTTCTGCATATGTTCAGCCTATATATATATACATATATATATAAAAAAAAAAGGTCAATCTTTAAATATACTGCTTGGCAAGCATGAAACAAATAGAATACTTTTAAGCAGGCAATAAAGATCCACCAACCTACCTAAATATTTTATATACTAAAGTGAGTATTCAAAATGCTACCTTCTTCCAGAAACAAAATGGCTGTCCTAGGTAAGGCCACTGCAGAACAGATTGGTAATATCCCTCCTCAAGAATTTAGTTCCCATTCTTTCAGTCAACAATATTTAGCTACTTTTGGTATAATGGAGAAAATGTAAATATTGTCTATAAACTAAATAACAATTATTGATTCAATTTTAATTTCTTGGGTGAGATAATGGCCTCTATTAAGGAACCAGTATGACACTACAGAAAAACCAGGAATTTTTCAATGGAGTTAGAAAGCATAAAACATTTGAGGTTTATTTTTTGAAGGATACCTTTTCCTACCTTGCTATGCTGTGTTTTGGAGTAATGATAAAAGTACATATTGAAGTCTTTCAATGATTCCTCTTTCAATTCATAAACTCCATGGCCTGACACACCTGGTTTCCTAAATAAACAGAAAATACAGAGATGAACTACAGTGTTCTGAAAGTACAAAACACAGACAAAATAAGAAACTAAAAAATAATCTAAGTCAAAATCTAGAGGAAAAAACCAATTATATCTCATTCAGCTTGCTTAAACTGAAATGATAAATTTCATTCCAATAGTAAAACTAAAAACCTACACTGTAAGCTCAAAGTTCTGATAATATCTAAGCTATGTGTCATAATTACATAAATCTGAGAAAGTTTATTTTATACTATATATAACTCATTCAATGCTCTTCTTAAATCCCGAAGGCTTCTTTATTAGCCTCTGAAGCCTAAAGGTTACCTGTTAACTAAAATATACCGCATTATCTAAGATCAAATCTAAAATGGTAGTGAGACATCATGTCCTCAGCAAATTGTAGATGAAGATACAGTATTGAATCCTCTATACTGCACTGTAGATGAAGATACAGTATTGAATCCTCTATACTGTATCAAGGCCAAAAGGAGTACACCATATTTGCTCTGTACATTTAAATAGCTTTTGGTTTCTATCTAATTATTAAGTGAAATATTTCATTAACATTATTAGAGCATTAAAAAAGCTACATTCTATTTTGAAAGTTATTTGAAACTAGTAATCTATCTATAAATACAATACTATAACAAGTAGAAATTCACTGCCAGTATCGGCTTTTTAAATTTCAAGAATTAATCCACTTAAAATCTTATTTCCATTCTATATATCTCAAAGAATTGAAGGACTGTAAAATACTGTTTTAAATCTACTAAAGAAAAGTCTAAAATTAGTATGTAAAATACAAATTAACAGAATAAATGAAGTCATGGTTTAGTTGATGGGAAAGAGACTAGTGGAAAAGTTTCTTTGTCACTATCTAAATCACCTAATATCACAAATGGATACTTCTCATTCACCTGCCAAAAATACTCATTTCTTCAACAAACATGTACTAAGTGCCTACTGTGTGTCCCTTGTTCTTCTAATCTGAACTTCATTCTGTTCTTGGGAGTCAAGAACTTCAGCGCTTCTACAAAGTATCCAAAGCATAAGAACAAATATCTCTACCTCTCAGAATAAACATAAAGTACTTACTTAAATGTGGCTACTTTGTTTATGACATTCTCTAAGCCAGTTTCATTATTTTCCTGTTGAAACAATATTTTTGTCATTTTTACTTTCATGTAATAACTTTTTTTAATCTTATTGTGAACTGAAATACATTTTCAGCAACATTCCTGAAGCACTTTGTATACAATAAAAAAGATCAATTTTCGATATAAAAAATTTGGTCTAAACCCAATTAGCTTTGTTTGGAGAGATTAATTTCTTAACAAAGGTTATGACCTATGTATAAATTGCTTAAGGAAAAAATTTTATCGAAGGACGTCCTCACATTCATGTACACACACACACACACACCACACATTACCGATAGTTCAAAGAAAAAGAACTTTTCTTTATGTAGTATATTTATTATCCACATCATTTAAGCACATGCCCATTATGTACTAAACCAAGGTAACAAAATAAATAAGATGTACAGCAAAACACATATGCAGATGTCCAAATGTATTCTGGCTTTTACAATTACAAAATTTTTTTGTCTGATTGACCTGAACTTTTCTTTGAACAAGGATTTTTTTTTAATAAGGTCATTTAAAATCAGGATAAGAACCTAGTCAAAATACTAAACTAAGATCATAGAGTCCTATAAAAATTTAAAAATTTAGACTCCTTTTTAAAAAAAGGTACTTGGGGTAGGCAGTAAAAAGTTAGGGTATGCACTAAAGCATTTTATTTTTTGCAAAGTATGATATGCCTATCACTAGCAGTATGTGAAATTACTTTAGTGGCACACAGTTATGTAGTTTTAAAATTCTGAATAGTTATTCCCTTATTTTCATGTATATTTGTAAAAAAATAATCCAGAACATCAAGCCTACTATTTCACTGCTATTATTGCTTATAAAGATGTTAAGGAAAATGTAAGTAAATTGATTTTAAAATGTATTCATAATTATAAAATTGGTGGATGGATATACAAAAATTATGAAAGTGATATGCTAAATGGTTACAGTTTAAGAATCAGTTAACAATGAAACTGAAACTAGGCTTATGGGGTGATCACTTTGTAAGGTATATAAATGTTTAATCTATGTTGTACACCCGCAACTAATATAATATTGTCAGTCAACTGTAATTGGAAAATAAATTAATTTTTTAAAACAATGAATGGAAATAGATACAAAGAATTTGGGGGGAAAATGACCAATAGTCAAAGTCTATCTCTATTCTACTTCTCTGGAAAGCCCTGATAGTACAGATAAGTCTAATTCTCTTTTAAGAATCATAGTATTCTAATTCAAAGTTAAATCTCAGGAGAAAAAATATGAGACTCATAATCTTTAGGACTATTATTTAAATATCAGGATATATAAAAACATAAATATCACCCATGGCAGCCATGAGAATGCACCCTGCAGACCTCCAGTTAAAAGGAATAGAGGTACTAATGCAGGCTCACTCTCGGAGACATGGAAAGGCATCAAACCTTGATTAGGCTAGCCAGCAGTCTAGGATGCATCTATTTAAACTTCCTCCCCTCCTTCCTTCACCTGGAGTCATACTTGCATCACAGTCTGATGGCTCCCTCAGCCTTTCTTAGCTTCCTCACCATTTTCTCTCATAGGCATTGTTCCTAATAAAGTCTTAAATGTTTTTATCTTGACATTTGCTTTTCAGAAGACTTCAACTAACACACTAAACAAATAATCTGTGTTTCAGGGAGCCCCCTTTTCCTTTAGAGAAATCTTATTTGAAAGTAAACAAAAAGTCAGGGAGTTTCTTGCTCTAAAAAGTCTCCTAATTAGCCAGAATGTTTCTAAAGTGTTTCCCAATGCCCAAAAGCCCAGACTTAAAGTTTATACCACTAAAAAAATGAATGGTAACAGTTTTACATCTAAAAAATTTGCTAAACAAATTTTCCTAAAACTTCAAAGTAGCTTCTAACCAAAGAAAAAGAAAACAACAACTATCCCATCCTGATGTAAATGGAGTAAAAAATAAAATTGGTCTTACATTCTCAGGTAAATTTTTGGCAATGGCACTGTGTGGCATGGGTTCAATACAAAGCAAGTGTATAATTTCTCTCATTGTGACCTCTTCTTTGGTCACATTTCCTACTCCAGGTACATATCGTTCTCCTAATATAAACAATAAAAAGTAAAACAATTAATTGCTATTTAAATCTTGTCCCACCAGGAGCACTATGCACAGAACACTGCATTAAACTAAGTCTATGAAAGAAGTACTGAAAATTATCTAGACACGTTTCTAAATCTGAATAACACAAGTCTATTTGCTAAAAGATGAAGAAAAATTAAGAGATCTGAAAAACACAGGCCTTCACTTAACTTTCTTACACACACATACACACACACACTCACACATTATAAACAAAGACCCTCAATTAAAGTAGCATGTGTTTCTAATCCAGAAAACAAGGCAGATGGCATTGAATGAGCAGTGGTGATTGCCGAACAATAGCTTTCAAGATCTTCCTCAATTTTGTCTTTACTTGTTATTTAAGAAAGAACAAAACAAAAACTGAAAAACTAAATACTTAATAATGTCTTCATGGGTTAGATGACAAAACAGTAATATGTATCAGAAATGACCGCTGTTGTTAAAATGCCCACGTGACCAGATTTCCATTTTCCATTTCAATAAACTGTCAAATGTAGGGAAAAATAGCTAAATTAAGTACAGGAATGTCATTGGTGTTAAAAGCACCTAATTTTCATTGCCACTAGAAGGCTTACAATATCTGGCCCTACATCACCACTGATTTTCAATAGTACAACATATGTCCTATGATATCTACAAGAAGGTCCTTTGCCTAACAGACTTGATAAACTCTACAAATTAGCCAAAGAATGACTTTTTGTTAAATGAATTCATTTTCAAGACTCATTCTTCTTTATATTTGTAAAGCACTTTGTAATTTTCTAATTTTTTTCCACCAAAAACAAAATCCTCTAGAAGTTTAGTGCTAGAAGGAACCTTAGAGATCATGTAGATTACCTTCACATTTTACAAATTGGGAATCTGAGACCTAAATAATATAAATGGCATGCTCTTGACAGCTGATAGCCAGGCCAAGACTAGATCTTCTGATTCCTAATCTCAATCTTTTCCTACTTTTTAATGTTTCTTTTTCCCATTACAAAATTAGAGGCTATACACACACACACATACACATACATATATACTCACATATATATACATATGCATTTATATGTATATACATATTTTATAAGGTTGACTCCTGAAATTGATGAATTTAGGAATATAGCAAGTCTTAACTAAAATTCAAATCACATAGCAGGAAAACCCAAAACAATTTGAGTGAACACAGCAAAAGCAAAATAGAAGCGATAATCAAATAGTAAAAACATAAAACAGCAAAAATAATAGTAAAAAGAGAAAACAGCAAAAATATAGTACAGTACTATATAGGATTCTTCATATAGCATTCTAAGAATACAAAAGTTCTCAAAGTTTTATAATTTAATAATGTATATCATTAACTTAAAAATCTTTTACACATTTTTACAGATTTTCTCCATTTTTTCCCCATCGGTTTCCTATGGAATATTCTAGACAAGAAGAGTTAGTACCTGAAAGATTTATATCTCATTTAGCAATAAAAGCTTACCACACTTCCTGCTTAGATAAGCAGCTAGTTTACAACTAGCCTTCTGACAAACAAGTAAAATAAACCCATGTTTTCAGATTTAACTAGTGGCTAGAATCTCCACTAGGAAATATTAATACAAAGGAGAGTCTGCTGCAGTAAGAAGCAAGAGCCAGAACGAGAAGTCAAAGACTTTTACTTAGCTGGTAAAATCTCTAACAGAGACTATAACATAGAATATACTAAAGTAAAAGTATAGCCAATATTTGCATGAAAAAACAACAGATTGACACAATGAAAGTGTATTTTACTTAGACCTATGTTACATTGAAATTTCATATATACATATAAAATTATTAGCACTCAATATATTGGTATTTTTCATCTACACTTCTATCTAACTATAATAATTATATTCCAAGCCTCTACAAACAAGTCAAAACAGTTATGAATCAGATATTGAAAAATAAAGATAGCTGTGCTCTTTTAAAGCTGGGTTTCTAAACACATTAATCATATTAGTCTCATGAATATGTAACTAAGTTCTATGCTGTATTTGGGAGAAGAGTAAAATGATAAATTTTAGCTCTTACTAATGTTCTTTCTAAAAAGTAACCCATGTAGAATATTACTCAGCCATAAGAAGAGATGTAATACTGCCATTTGCAACGATATGGATGGAACTCGAGATAATCATGCTAAGTGAAGTAAGCCAGACAGAAAAAGTTGAAAATCACATGATATTACTTATATGTGGGATATAAATTTAAAAGCAACAAATGAGCAGGACAAACAAACAGAGACTCATGGACATGGACTATAGGCTAGTGGTTACCAGAGGACTATAGACTAGTGGTTACCAGAGGACTATAGACTAGTGGTTACTAGTGGGGTAGGGGAGATGGGGGGAGGTACATGGGGTAATGGGGGGTCAAATATAGGGTTCAGAGGGTGGGTAAAGTGGTTAAAGGGGATCAAATATATGGTAGCTGAAGCAAACTAGACTTTGGGTGGTAAATACATAATAGAATATACAGATGTTAAATGATAATGTACACCTGAAAATGATATAATTGTATTAACCAATTTACCCCAATAAACTTAAATTTTTTTAAAAAAATTCTTTAAAAAAAAAAAAACACCTTATTTAAGACCTTCTATTAAAAGCCCCCAAACAAACAGTAAAATTTTGGCAAGGAAGCAGGGTAAAAAATAAAAAAAAATAAAAATAAATATAAATATAAATAAATAAAAAGTAACCCATGTACTATTTCAAAACGTTTTAATCTTACCCACAATATAGATGAGGAATTGAAGCATTTCTTCTATTAATGTATTATACTGTTTAATCAAATCCTATAGAATCAAAAAACAATAAATTAGTTGCATGCGAACCAAAAACCTCTATAAAACATACATTTCTGGATCAAACTCATGGTCCACCCAGTCCAGTATTTTCTTTTAGACCACAGCAACAGAGAATTATGAGGTGAATAATTTCTTTTCCAACATCAAATTCAATGAGGTTCACAATACCTGACACATAATAAGAAGTTAATAACAATTGTTAAATATTATTATTTTCATTATCGTTATTCCCCATAAAAACAAGTCAACAAACTAATTCTAATCTTTAACCTTTCCTCTACTATTGGCTTTCGTCTTACCTGGGCTGGTGAGATAGTGGCTTCAAACAGATACCAAACAACAATGGTGAGAGTACCCTTCTCTAAAACACCTCTTGTTTAAGCACTGTAGTAAATTACATATTCATTTTCACTAAGTATAAAACATCACTAAAAATTACTTTGCATTTTATATACTATTCTTTGGTCCTTGGCAAATGATTCCTAATTTGAAAGAATAAAATAATGTGACTCATAAATTCAAAGTAGTCAAGAGCTACTTTTTTTTTCTGGCTTTATTAAAATATAATAGACAATTAGTTGCTCGTATTTACATTGCACAATTTGATAAGGTTTTAAAATCATAGTTGGCATATAGTGGTTTATTAGTTTCAGTTGTATAGCATAGTGATTAGAGATCTACAAAACTCACAAAGTGATCACCCCATTAAAATCTAGTACCCCTCTTCCTCCTACATATATATTACATTATTAACTATTTTCCTATGTTACACTTTATATCTCCATGTCTATTTTGTAACTATCGCTTTGTACTCCTTAATCCCTTTGCCCTTTTTCACCATCTTCCTCAAACCCCCCTCCTATCTAGTACCCCTCAAAATATTCTCTGTATCTATGAGTTTACTTTCATTTTTGTTATTTTGTTCTTTAGATTCCACATGTATGTGAAATTATGTGATACTTGTCTTTCTCTACCTGACTTACTTCATTCAGCGTAATACCCTCTAGGTCCATCAAGGCAATATCTTTTTCCATCCCCTTCTTTCAGTCTCTGTATGTCTTTTAATCTGAAGTGAGTCTCTTGTAGGCAGCATATGTAAGGGTCTTGTTTTCTTATCTATTCAGCTACTCTATCTTTTGGTTGGAGTACTTAATTCTTTTCCATTTGAGGTACTTGTTGATAGGAATGTAGTTATTACCATTCTTTATTCATGTTTCTGATACATGTTTTTTCTTCTTAAAGAAATCCCTCCAACATTTCCTATAATACTGGCTTGGTGTTGATAAATTCCTTTAGCTTATTTTTGTCTGGGAAGCTCTTTATCTTTCGACTCTAAATGATAGCTTTGCTGGATAAAGTATCCTTGGTTGTAGATCCTAGGTTTTCATCACGTTGAATATTTTGTGCCAAGCCCTTCTGTCCTGCATAGTTTTGAGAAATCAGCTACCAGTCTTATGGGTGCTCCCCTGTAGGTAACTAACTGCTTTTCTCTTGCTGCTTTTAAGATTCTCTTTTTGTATTTATACTTTGGCATTTTAATTATGATCGGTCTTGGTGTGGGTCTCTTTGGGTTCATCTTTTTTGGGACTCTCTGAGGTTCCTGGGGTTGTATGTCTATTTCTTTCACCAGGATAGGGAAGTTTTCCATCATTATTTCTTCAAATAGCTCTTCAATGTCTTGTTTTCCTTCAGGTACCCCTATGACACAGATATTTTTACATTTAATTGTGTCTCATACGCTTCTTAAATTATTACTATAGTCTTGGCTTCTTTTTTTTTGCTGTTCTGAGCGACTGTCCTTGGCTCCCCCATCCTCTATATAGGTCATTTGATTCTCTTCTTTATTCACTCTGTTGATTCCAATATACTCTTCATCTCAGATAATGTGTTGTTCATTTCTGATTGGTTCCCTTTTATAATTTCCATTTCTATTTTTATGTTTGTTTTTTTTTTAATCTATTTGTTAAAGTTCTCACTGAGTTCATCTACTCTTCCCCTAAATTCACTGACCATCCTTATAACCAGTGTTTTGAACTCTGCGTCTATTAGATTGCTTGACTCCATTATTCCTGGATCTCTGTTTTGTTCTCTCATATGGTTTCTGTTTCTTTGTCTTCCTATTTTGGCTGCCTTTCTGTGTCTGTTTCTATGTACTAAGCAAAGCTCCTAAGTCTCCCGGTCTTAGTGTAGCATTGTGTAGTAGGTGTCCAGTGGCACAGTCCTGAGAGGGGTTCAGCTGCAGGCCAAGTTTAGCCCCAGCCTGTGCCCCTCTGGGGCCACCTGTTAACATTCAGCAAGCAATTCACAGATAATGTGTTTATAGTTGCCTCAAGAAGCCACGCCAGAAACTGCGGTCCACTGCCACCAGTGTGAGTCCTGGAGTTGGCTCAGCAAGGAGTACCAGACTCATCAAGTACACAAATGGATGTAGCTTGGGTAGGACTGTGAGTTGGGGGAAGTGGAGATTCAGGGAATCCTCTGGGCCGAGCAACCTGTTATCCAACTCGATAATGTCTCAGCTATGGCGGCGCTGCGTCCACACACTGGGAGGGTTGGGGGTGTGAGAGAGGAACAATGGATACCACCAGGACTTCTGCCTGGGAGAGAGTGTCGCCTCTGGCAAATGACAACTCACTGTCCCCTGTAAGTCCCTGGTGTCCTCCAAGCAGCTGACCCGGAGCTGGTGCTCAGAGCGAGCAGGTCCATTACCATGCAATTCTGCTCGCAGACTTGGCCCCTTTCAGAGGCGTCTGCAGCTGCCGGTTGTGCTGCCATAGCTTCTGACCCACTCAGTCTCTTGGGAGGGCAGCCTCACGTCTTCATCCTCTCCTACCTTCTACCATTGCAGGGTGATTTCTTATTTTTCTCCCTAGTTGTAATGCTTCTGTTCATCTAGATCCCAGGCAACTCTGCTTGCTGTTTGCTCCATGTTTCCATCACAACTTTGATTTGGTCGCAAGAGGAATGAACAAAGCCTCTATAATTTTTTTTCGTAAGAGCTAA
Source organism: Pteropus alecto (assembly GCF_000325575.1). Taxonomy (NCBI): domain Eukaryota; kingdom Metazoa; phylum Chordata; class Mammalia; order Chiroptera; family Pteropodidae; genus Pteropus; species Pteropus alecto. The sequence continues at coordinate 26,571,125 of NW_006442109.1, read as the reverse complement.
TTTTTAAACTGGTATCAAATATTAAAACAATGAAGATGTGACAAAACTCCATGAGACAAATTACAAACTGTGAAAAATGTAACAAATACAATAAATACTAAATAGGAAACTCTTATAAAAACAGAAAAAGGGTAAAAGGTAGGAACAAACGATTCATTAACAAAAAGTGGGGAAGGCTAATAAATCATAAAAACATGGTCAACTCCACTGATAATTAAAGAACTACAAATGAAAATGAAACACCATCTTTCACCTATCAGATCAACAAAGAATAAAAAATACCAGTGCCATCTAACTCAGTACCAGGACCCAGTAACGACACATGGAAAGCAGTAATCAAGGGATATTACTGGTTAACTATTATTTACTCTTTCATGGACAGTGCTTTGCTGGTCTTCTCTCAAGGATCTAATACAATGATTAGCAATCTCTACGTAGCTAGCGGGCAAAATCCAGCCAACAGCCTGTCTTTGTATGGCTCTAGTAGCTAAGGGTTTTTATAAAAAAACATTTGCAATCAATTGGATGTTAGGGAACACTAACATCGAACCTCAAAATTAAGTAACATATTATAACAACAAAAAAAAATCCATTCTTTCCCTTAGACTTTTATTACCAAAAAAGTATACACCATTATTATTATTTTTAATTTCATCAATAAAATAGTAGAAATTTATTTTCTATTTGCTATCTAAGTACCTATTTATTATATTCAATTTAACCTCTTGGCCCATACAAAGGTCAATTGGTACTATTGTTAAAAAGGAAACAATTACTGTTTTACCAATTCTAACTTTATATGTAATTTAAGAATGCTATTTTGTAGTATCATTTTTGAAATTCATATTTATTTGCCAAAGTTTTTTTTTAATTGTGATTACTGTTTTGCATTTTCAAAGGAAGCTCACATTTTTAGCCTGTTTGTTAAATTTCTTTTGTCGCAGTTGACTGTTACTAAAGCATTCCATTCTTGCAGTTTGTTTTTTGTGGGTGCCAAATTATGTGCAGTGCAGTGTTAAAAGATAATTCAGAACATCTGAATATATGCCTTAATAAGTACACAGTCCAGAAAGGCAAAAAAAGATATATACACTGCTAGAGAGAGCTTAAATCAGAGTAACTTTTCTGAGAGCATTCTGACATGTATTGAGAGTCTTAAGAACAGATTCTTTCCTCCAGCAAATCCACTTGTAAGAATTTATCTTAACAAAATAATTGGTAAGTGTTAAACCTTGATGTACAGAGATGTTTATAAAACCAAAAAACTAGAAAAACCTCTTCAGCAATAAGGGACTAAAGTACAAATATACTGATACAGTGTAATACTATACAGCCATTAAAAATGATCATGTAAAAAGTGATGATGTAATTGTGCATTTATTTAGTGATAAAAAAATCTATCAGAATATTTCATTAAGCACAGGAAGCAAATTACTAAATAGTATATACGAATGAACCAATTTTTCTTTAAAAATAAGACACCAAAACTTTCAATGATCACTTCTAGGAGGCAGTGTTTCATATTTTTCCTTTTTGTTAATCTATATATTCTAATTTTTATAGAGTAAAAAGAATATATGTATATATATGTAAATACATATGCATATTATATGTATCTGTTATTTTTGTAGATAGACGAAGAGAATAAAAATCTTAAATATGATTAAAATTGTTAACAATATTTCCTTTGGAATTGATTTGCATATCAGTTTATGTTACTTACCTGGTCTTTTATGGATACGGTCTTGTTGAAAGCATCAGCAAGTTCATACCTCTGAAGTACTAATAACAAGAATTTGTTGGGATCCATCAAAGATGCACCAATCTATGAAAGAAATACAGCATCATGGTTCTAGTGTATTAAATGAAGAAACATTAGGTTTATAGAAGATAATATAGTAGTCTCTTCCATTTCTATAATACCATATTTTAACAATGAGAAAAATTTAATAAACTTAAAAATAATTACAATATTTTCTCTTTTTACGATGAATCTAAGGAGAAGGGTTAAGACATAACTATCAGAAGTAATTTAAATAGGTACCTGAAGCATGATGATATCTTTGTCGTACATTTCTTCTCTGCACTTAACATCTTGGTAATAAAACACCTATAAAATAAAAGATAGGATGGAAGCTAAAAGAATTATTTTATTTTGAACAGAATTCTCAACAAAACCTATTCTTAAAACTTTCTCTGCACCAGAAAACTCAAGAACTCCTTAGTATTAAAAAAGTTGTTACTCTACAAATCATTTTAAGGGACTTATAAGCATAAAGTAAGATAATATGGCAAGAAAATACTTCAGAGTTAAAAATGCTCTAGTTATTACTCTCAACATGTGTAACAAAAATATTTCCTCTAAGTTTAAAATACCCACTTCAATAAAGTAAATCAATTTCTACAATCAATCATAATACCATTTTCCCCCCAAGGAGTACATTTACAAGACCAGAAGAAGAAAAAGCACTTCTTATTTGCTCTAAAACAGAAGGAAAAATTATAAAGTGGCCTTCAACTAAGTCAGGTGGTAGAAAGATTACAGGTTCCCAAGGGAGGTAATCTTCAGAAAAGATCTATCTTAATAGGCAGGTTTCTAGTAGTACTACCAGCTTTCACCTAATCTATCCACTCAATAGGATAAAAAATAGAACTTTCATTTCCGATTTTATACAAGAAAACAGAAAGCATATAGTCAGCAAAATCCAGGCACTTAAAGTAAAATTATATAAAAGAAAAAACAATCAGAAAATGAACACATTCATAAATGAATAATTGGCCTTGACATACCTGGCTAATGAGAGAAAGCCCATTTCTTCGCCACATCTCAGCAACAACCTGGGCAACCAATACCAGACAACGCAAAGGATATTCCACTAGAACCTCTACTTGAAAGTCCTCCTGAAATAGGGTGAAGTCAATTTCATTAATTCTTAGGTTTCGATGTGTCTCAAAATTATGGTACTATATACTCCTCATTTTTCAAATCTGTAAAATGGAAGGGCTTGAACTAGATGACTCTTAAGTCCCTGTGATTCAGATTTCAATGTAACATATATACACACACACACACACACACACACACACATATATATGTAAAATTAGTAAATGGGAATTATTCAGGTGGGTTTCAAAATGTTACTTTTCTTCCCACTAATCAACCAAGAGATGGTTGGAATAGGGTATAAGCAAATCCACATTTAAGAGAGAGTCACTTACAAAAGGCACAAATTCATGCAATCTTGAAACAGCACCCAACCTGCTTAAACGCACATGAAGACCTAAAGGTTAAAAAAAAAGAAGAAAAATGAGAAAGCAATAAACCCAGTTAATTTGTTGCCTAGTTTAATTCATCAAGTTTGGAAACTTGCTAGATTTAAATATACATTTTAGAAATGATAACTTAGAATGCAAACTTTTGATTTCTCATTTTGAAAGTGTTATTAACATATTTAAGATCCTACACTTTACGAGGTGTGCTTGTACATTATATAAAATATGTTGTCTCTCAAGATATGCTTATTCTGCTCTTAACCAAGCATCAAAAGAAATGAAAGCTTATCTAAGTATTTTTTTTATAAAAAAAGAAGCAACATAAAATCGCACGTCAATTATACCATTTACAAAAATTAAAAATGAACCAAAGACCTAAACACAGGAGCTAAAATTATAAAACTCTTACAAGAAAACATAGGAAAAAGGCTTCATGATATTAGATTTGACAATAATTTATTGGATATGTAACACCAAAGCACAAATCACCAAAGAAAAAATAAATTAACTACAACAAAATCAAAAACTTTTGCTCATAAAAGGACCCTATGAACAGAGTGAAAAGGCAACCCACAGGATGGGTGAACATATTTGTAAGTTGTGTATCTAATAAGCAGCTAAAACCTAGAAAATATAAAGAACTCCAACAACTCAACCACAACAAATACATCTGATTTAAAAAGACAAAGGAAAAAAAATACAAAAATAAAAAGACAAAGAACTTGAATAGACATTTCTCCAAAGAAGATATATACATGGTCTATAAGCACAGGAAAAGATGCTCAATATCACAAATAATTAGGGAAATGCAAATCAAAACCACAATGGAATACCATTTCATACTCGGGAAGGCTATTAAAAACACAAAAAATAACAGGTGTTGGTGAGGATATGGAGAAATTGGAATCTTTGTGCTTGATGGCAATGTAAAATGGTACAGCTGCTGATATGAATAACAGTATGGCAGTTCCTCAAAAAATTAAAAAGGAGAATTATCTTAAAATTCAGCAATTCCACTTACGGGTATATACCACAAAGAATTGAAAACAAGGGCTCAAACAGATATATCTACATTGTGTTCATACCAACATTATTCATAATAGCCAAAAGGTGGAAACAGAAGCATCCATTGGTGAATAAATGGATAAACAAAATGTGGTACATACATATTATGGAGTATTACTCGACTTTAAAAAGGAAGAAAATTTTGATACATATTACCATATGGATAACTTCTGAGAACATTATGCTAAGTGAAATAAGTCAGTTATAAAAGGATATGTGTATGATTTCACTTACATGAGGTACCTAGACTTGTCAAGTCATAGAGATAGGAAGTAGAATGGTGGTTGCCAGAGACTGCAAGAGTGGGGAATGAGGAGTTGTGTCAAATAGGTACAGAATTTCAATTTGGGAAGATGAAAAAAATTCTGGAGGTGGATGGTAGTAATACTGCACAATAACAATGTACTTAATGTCACAAAAACTGTACACTTAAAATAGTTAAAATGGTAAATTTTCTGTTATGTATACTTTACCACAATTAAAATATAAATACATATATTTCCATAAAATTGCTAAAAAAAAAAATTTTGACAGGACCAATTTACATGAAAATGCAAATCAAAAAATGATTAAAGAAAATCTATTATTTTTTTCTTTCAGTGGTGAATGAAACAGTGACATACAACATGCTGAAAATCATGCAGAAAAGAGTAAAAATCAGCAGCAAGATTTTACTATAATTAAATTTGAGTCGAAGAGGAGTAACCAAGTTAGTCTTTAAGTGTGTATTATAAGAATCCATTACTTGACCCAGATAAAAAGACCCGGGTAAATCAGCATCCTTAGATGTTCTGGTGACAGCTCTTAACTGCAGGATCTGAGTATGTCCGTACATATTGAGCACACAACAAAAATAGAAATGATTCTACTACTCTAACATCTAGAAAACAAAGTTAATAGAAACAGGCAAAACATAAACACTCACCAGCAAGAGTCCTAGAGAGTGGCAGATGTATGCTTACAAGATCTTCAGATACTCTGTAGGACTTAGTTTCCAAAGTATGACCACATAATTGTACTACTATCTTGCTACTAGACATAAAACTTGTACTACACCTCATCACAGCTTTGTGACATTCCTTATAAGCCACTAGTAAGAGTTCTTCCTAAAAGGAAAATAAAAATGTGAATAAATTGACAAATTATCTACTTTACTGCCTCATTCAGTAAATACTAAATATAAGCACGAAATTGTTATATGTATTACTAGGGCTACTTCTACAGGATCTGCAAACCAGTAGGAAATACCAGACTATCAAAAAGACAGACAGACGGATGGACAGACAGACACACACAAACACAATCAAAGTGAAAAATTGCAAGTACCACGTAAATAATAGAAATTACTCTAAGAGGGAAAAAAAAAAAAAGAATCACAAATAACTGAGAAGACATTTGTGAAAGCAACTTTTGACTGGGGTCTAAAGAATATGCAGAATTTAAGTGGGGAAAATATAAGGAAATGGTGGCACTGTAAACAAAGATAAAGAAATAAAGGGAAGTACAACTCCTGTTCAGGCAGTGGAGAGGAATAAAATCAGATAAATCAAAAGGTTTATGGATGAGATTAATGCACAATTAAACTAGAAGCATGCCTTGACATTGGCATGTGAATACATTGATAGTGTCTCAATGCACTTCTTCAGGGTGTCACTGATGATGACAGAGTAGAGAGGGTAATATTAGGAACCAAGGAAACCAATAAGATTACCACAAAGTCGAAGTGTAAGGTGATAAAAGTCTTAACTAGAGTAGGGGAAGTCAGGGCAAAAAAGAATGAACCCATAGGAAATAAGAGGATTATTGAAAAAAATTTAGGATAAGAAAGATCCAAATCTGCGTGAGTGTGGCAGGAAGGGAGGAGTCAAAGGTCACTTTTTAAGACAGTGTTTATCATACTGATTTTATCTTGAAAAAGTAATGCTGTCTTAGAAATCTGCACATAATTAAAGGGTTTGAGAAGTTGTGTCTTAAAAAATTCCTGCTTGATTTTGTTCAACCTAGCATTTCCCAATCTTATATGAACATAGAACTTATTTTCCTATCCAAAGATCTGTTAAAATTTAACAGAGAATGTAATGACTCTGAGACTTCCTATATGGATGTATGCATGAATCAGAGTATCATTAATAAAACAAGGGAAGTCAAGAAGAGAAAATGCAAGTTGGAAGTAGAAGGAAATGATGACAAATCAATTTTATATATTCTGAGTTTGAAATATAAGTGTAAGATCTAAGCTAGAAAGTCTAGCACACAAACAAAAGTGATATTATAGCTTGGGACAGTCATCTCTATGAAGTTTTAATTGAGGTGGCAGAAATAAAAGATCTGTAAGAAAGAGAAGAGTATATTGGGGATGTCTCATTTAGTAGGCAAAAGGAATTGGGAGGAAAGTGGCAATCACTATTGTGAAATGAATAGTCACAATAGAAATCCTAGGATAATACAGGTTTGTGAAAATCAGAAGGAAAGAAAATTTCAAAAAGGTTAAGATATTCAACAAAATACAATGCTACAGACATTTTTTTACAGAAGATTGGTACTTAGAGAAGACCTCTGAATTTGGTTACTAAATAGATCCTTTGAAATTCAAAAAGCAGTTCCTGTCAATTGATAAGTGCGGACTCCAGACTCTAAAGAGGTTTTAAAAGCTAAAGAGTAACAATAGTAAATAAAGAAGGTTTGGAAGATGTAAAGATAAACAACAGACACTCTGCCCTCACTTCCAACAATTATGTATGTCCTCCAGAAGAATGAGGGGAGCCAAAAAATATGTGCTGTGGCTAGTTGCTGGACAATATTTCCTGTCCTTATTGTTCTTTAAAGCTACTGTGCTACATTAAGGTCTTTTGTGTCTGTGAGTAAGACTGCCACTCTGAACCTGTGACATACTGCTGGTGATGGAATAAAGCAAAAAAGAGAGAGAATACAGTTCACAGAAGCAGTACAGACAAGTAGGGGGCTTTTATTCTTGTTTTCAAAGATAAGGGAGTCCTGTGTATTTATAGACAGATGAATGAAAGAGTGGGAAACACCAGAAAAGACAACTGAGGAGGCAACTCCAATAAGTAATATGGATTGAGACAAAGCGCCTAGGTAGAGACATTAGTTTCAGAAAGAAAAAGATGAAAAGAAAGAGACCAATGATGAAGATATGGAGAAACTTAGTGAAAAGACTATGGTGAGAGGTAGAGAGAAACTGGAGAAGAGGAAAAAATTTGACTCAGATAATGTCAATTTTCTCAGAATAGAATATTCACAAAAGAGAATCTAGAGTAGGTAGGATTGTGTGTTTAAAGAGAGTTATGCTCTAAAACTAATCCTTAAGGAAATACATTGGTTCTATATTTTGAAATTAATTTTAATGGTTTAACATATAACAAAGCACTTAATTGAATAAATAACCACCCCTCTCCATTGCTGGAATATTTAAAAATCTATGTGGTCCTAATTTTCATATTATTTATATTTATGTCCAAGGAAATAATACATACATAAATAAATAAATGTGTTATATTATTTAAACCCCTATATTCCCAAAGGTAAATTAAACTACCATAGAGCATATTTTCGAATTAAGTGTGAAAAACTATATTTTTCTCCTAAATTTATTGAGACAAATTCAAATATATAAGAAACTACTTAAGGAATAAAACTTCACATCAAGAAAGTTGCAACATAAAACTACATTATTAACTATAAGAGCACTTTAAAAGGCACTGCCCCTACTAAAACTTTTACTTACATCACAAGCACACCACTCTTGAAACATGAGTAAAATATTCTTCAATTGCATCTGTATAGCAATAGCAGCCTCCCAGTCAGGATCCACTTCTATGTGTTGCCCAACCTGCCTTCTAATTTCTTCCATTCCCTGCAAAAAAAGAGTGGGCACATATGGGCACTTTCTTTGCTCCTCCACTGGTAAAATATATAAAAAATTGTCAAGATTCACACACATATATGCACAGCTTTTTAACATGGCTGTTATACTAGTCAGAATGCATGGGTTCAAATCCCAGCTCTGTCATTTTCTCACTGTGTGTCTCTGGTCAAATTATTGCTAAGCTGCAATTCCTTTATATGTATAAAGGGGAATAGTAATAGTAAGTATCTCATAAGATTGCTATGAGGCTCAAGAGATAATGCATGATAATGCATGCTTACTACAGTATCACATGGTAAGCAATCAATAACATTAATAACAATAGCCATACTTAACTAAGGTAGATAGAAAGATCTATTAAAGCAGGATCAGGCAGTTTTTAAATTTTATTTCCACTTTGCTAGATATATCTTTCTTCAAATAAAATCCACAATTTGCTAAAAAAAAATTAAAGACTGGGGGTTACATTTTTAAAAATAAATATATCTTACTGATAAACAGAAGAACTATATCATACCTGCATACAGGTAAGAATCTTCAAAAAAGATCGAAAACCTTCAAGAAACTGCATTCTTAATCTTTCCGTCCATACTGTGGGCTTGCTGATCAGGATATACCTATAATTTTAAGAGACAAAGAAATATTTTACTTATTTTGAGATAATTTTAAGGTTCTCAAGGGCTATAAACAATGTTAATGCATCAAAATTAGAGATTCTAATTTCTTACAATAATTAGAAGCTCTGGGAAGAGCTAGAATTATACCAGTAAAATGTGAACTCTCTAAAAGAGGCAGAAGTCAAAACTAAGCTTGACTTCCCTACTCAGTAGTTAGTCTGATTAAGTGAACCTAGAAGCAACTTAGCCTGTCACAATTGGATAACCATAGTACAGATTTTCTACGACTTTGCCCAAAGGGCCAGCTGAAATACCTTCAGCCTCAAAACTGCATATGTCATACAGCTGAAACTTATTGGATTTCGTTAACCAATGTCACCATAAAAAGAATTAATTAATTAATTTTAAAAAACTGCATATGCAGGATGTATGCTGTTTCTATAAACCAACTCTTTCAGAATATTTTATAAACTATAAAATATTTATTGTACACTAAAATTATACATTTTTCCCCTCAAAGGCGTGCAGGCATGAGAATTCTAGAAAATTTGCAACGCGTAAAGTAGTTTGGTCTTAAGAAGACTCAATCCCTTTGTTGTTGCTGCTGTGTGTGCAATGGCCAGAGATTTGTAAATGACTACACTGATAATTTAAATACTGCCATTTGCCTTACTGTTGAATTGTACACCTGAAACTTACTGAATTTCGTTAACCAATGTCTCTATAATATAATATATAACTATAAATAAATAAATACTGCCACTTGGAGTTTTGTGTATTTTGTTTGTCTGTTTTGCATAACATGTAATTTATGTATAATTTATGACTCCCACTGGCTAAATGCTGACTTACTACAGAATTCAGTCACCATTTCTACTTGTACTAAAGATGCGATAAAACAATTTGCAGAATTTTAATTTATATGTCAAAATCATATTTAGAAATTGAGGAATTTGAAACGGTCTGGAAGCATTTTCCTCAGTAATATCAAGGATCCAATGCATACTTCTAGAAATCAAATGTATTTTTTAAATATATTTCTAGGTTGGTTTGGAAGCCTATTTGTTTCTACCTCTCTATACTCTGCATGCTCAGTAGAGGAAGTAGACAAAATTAGATTGATTTTTGTTCCTCTAAGTGCTAGAAATAAATAATTATATATATCTTGGAGCTCTTTATTTTAAATAACAAACAAAATGAAATATATTTCATCCTAATATATTCTTAAAAGAAAATAATTTTAAGTTTATGTTTTATTGAAGAATTGCTATCATAACCCTTATAATATTCACTATCGATTTCTAAAATAAATAGAAATTTATTTCCTTTTAGGTCCAACAATCTCAAATGTGATCTATCATGTGATTCCCACTTTAGTTTAAAAGGAAACTCCATTCTCTGCAGGGACAAAAACTTAAGAAATCCCTGATGAATATAAATAACTTGGTTTATATGTACGAAAAAGGGAGTTAAAAAATAATTCAAACCAAGCAGATTATCTGAAATGATGCACAAAGAGACTATCTATACAAGAACAAAAGAACCAAAGTGCATGAGTGGAAGTGAGTGGAAGACGTTGTAATTATGATGGAGATTCATTTAGTGACTCCAAGAGACCCTAAGTTCCTCAGTGCCTTCTTTATTAACTTGGTTTTAACTCTATAAGAAGCCTCTGCTTAAAACACTTATTGACATTAGACAGTTTACAGTTCTTTGTACTTCTTTTCATTATAAAGAGAATCCTATCTAATCAAAAAGATCAGAAGTTTATTTATAAGACAGAACAAATAAGTACACTGTATTTAATAGGTACCCTCACCTTTTGTCTCCAATGACTTACTTTAGATCACATATTACAGCATATACTCTTCCCAATTTGTCCTGGCTATAACCCTGGAAGTTGAATTTGTTGTTCCTATCCAAGTACTCAGGCAAAACTTCTAGCAGAGTTTCAGTAATGACAGAAATAACATTCTGCTCTTCAATAAGATGTCGAGCCTGTACAGTATTTCAAGAATATTGTCTTTAGTTTTAACTCATTATAGTATTAACTTACAATATTCGTTCATTCAGTTGGTCAGTAAGTAATTTCTAATATGTTTACTGAACATCACAGTCCTCATTTTCACAGAAAAGCAATTTCTGAGAAATTATTTTCTAGTAAAAATTCCTTATACCTCAGTAACTAGAAAACATCTGACTGGACACCCCAAGCCTATTACACAGATTATCTACAATGTTTGCCTTCAGTAAGCACACAATGAGCAAAAGTAGAACAAACATAGATATACTTCATGACTTCTATAACATTATTATTTATTCTTGCACCTTCCCCTCACTCCCAATCCAATGTCTCTTCCCCATCCTTTTCTCTGGACTTGGAAACAGGAAAGCAGAAATAGTTAGCCAAACTGTCCAGAAGAAATTGGAAAAGTATACAAAACAACAACAAAACACAGAATCCTCCACTCTCCTCCCAACAACAACAACAACAAAACAGAATCCTCCACTTTCCTCCCATCCCCATGCAGCACCATATCTCACGCAAATGCTTGACAGTCATACTCTCTTGCTGCTTTGTTTCACCTTAATCTATCTACTCCGCCACACACACACACACACACACACACACACCCCCTCTCCCACCTACCCCCCCACCACGAACCAAAAACTAAAGAACAAAAAATCGTAAAAAAATTATTTTGGTATTGAAAAGGCCCTGTTCTTCCTAAATTACTCTAGAAACTGAGAAACCAGCTCTGGAATTCACTTGCGGGGATCAGAACTTTAGGACAAAGGTAGTGCCAATCATTCCCAATTCATAAGTTATCTAGTCTTGGGATACCACTAATGTATCATTCACACGCAGATACTACTTAAGTATTATTCAACTTCCCAAATGGAATTAGCCCAACATAGTGATTCTGACATTATTTTGATTCAATACTAAGCAAAATACTTAAAAAGCAAAACAAGTTTTACTTAGAAAGATTACAAAAAAATTATTAATACATACCAGTGTAGGAACAGTAAACATCTGAACAGAGAGTGCAGTTACAGAGATACTTCTGTCATGATCATCACTGATATATTCTTTCTGCAACTGCTTATAATACTGAAAGATATAATAAATAGAGAATCAATTATAAATGACTACTGAAAACTTAAAATCTCAATTTTAACAGCTGCTGCAAATTTGTTTCTATGTATAAGATGAAAAGTGTTATAATTTCCAGTTCTTAAGGGAAATAATATGGTCAACAAAAATATTTTAGAAAGAGAATAATGAACAAAAGACCAAACATGAACTCAGCTATCCAATCTAGTAGATCTGTAAGTGAGAAGTACAAAAAAACCAAAATGTACAAAACACACAAACAAGCAAAAGTGAGAGGACTGAAATGGTGCAGTTATATCCTTTCTCCAAACAGAATCTGGGGCAATCATTAGCAAATTCTATCCCAACGATATAGGGCAGGGACTATATTCCAAGTATTTAAAAATTGATGACTAAGAAAACCAAGCAGTCAGATTCAATCCAGCCTTAAACAGAATAGATCCTGGCTGTACATAACTTCTTATCCATATTGGTGAATACCAGTTGAAAATCAACTCTGACATGTTGGGAGAACAAAAATAATACATTCAGTCATATATCAAGCACAGTGCTGGATCCTTAAGCTATGTATTTAATTTTATCCACCGGAATTACCACAAAGTTTAAGAGGTAACCATAGTATACAGAAAAATATCATTTTAGTAAGGAGAACAGATTTTGTATATGAAAAAAATTTCATTTCAGATCCTACATATAATCCAATATTACACCTCTTTGAAGTTTTAAAATAGAGTTGACAACTTGATTTGTCATCACCTTTCAAGAAACCACATATCTTATTTACTTTTAACAAACTACTTCTAAAATCCAGGGAGTGCAGGTATCTTATGCCACAGTATCATATGCCTTCAATAATCACTATGTCACTCTCTGCTTCCAGTTCTATCCTGGGTCCTACCTTTGTACTGTCTTCAGTTTTACAAAAACTGCGTGCAACTCAAAATCAGAGAAAACCAACAAATACTTATTGAATATACTATATAAGGCAAAGTGGGAGATTCAAAGAAGTCCCTGTTCTATGTAATCTTGCAAACTAACTTGATAGACAGAAAATATATAACAATGTAAAGAATACACAATAGATCAATAAAACAATATATAAAAGCTCTAAGTTTTATCTTTACGTTTCAGCCTCAGTTTAGTATAACTCTTGACAATCTAATTCCTGCCTCCCTTTAGTATTTATATATGTTCTTTTTCCCTGCTATGCCTTTCTACTAGTCACTTCTACTCTTGTAATAATTTTACTAACAGGAAAATAATTAGGAAGAATGAATAAATGTGATATCCTATTGCTCTATCTAGACAAATAATAGGTCATTTTTAACCTATCTCCTCTTCCAGACCACTGTTTCCTACTACTGAATGCGAAAATAAAAGAATGTTTGACAAAGAAATGAATCATAAAATTAAATTCTTGACTCAAAATTATCCTTGTTGTTTCATTACTTCATTTACAAAAACATTTTCTATTTTGGTTTGTTGATATCTACTTATAAAAAACAATTACCTTCACAAATTCCATAGCAAAGAATTTTTTGTATTCCAGCTCCATAAAAAAACTGCTGAAGATCAATTCGTGAAGGATCTTACGGGCACCTATAGATCATTTTGGGGGGAAGACGGGAGTATCATCAAGGCAAAACAAACAAACAAACAAACAAACATTACAGTGATTACAAGTGGCCGAATATTATAAAAATATTTCACATGCTGGTAGACCTCAAGGACTCAAATATGAGTAGCATTTATTACCTTAATATTTAATATAATATAAAATACATATATATGGTCTTTTTCCCTTTTTCTGTGCCCCATCACCACTTTATCTTATTTCTTTCTACTTCTCTCAACCTTCCTTTAATCCTTTTCATTCCAGTTCACTCAAAACTACTCTTACTCTGTATCTTCCCTTTTCCATCTCCTTTAGCCTTCCTTTCATCTTTTACTTTTTGTTCTTTGTTTAGATTTTAAAAATGAAAATTAGCATAGCTTTAAGGGTACTATTACATTAATACATATATATATGTATGTAAGTATATAAAATATATATGTGTATATATATACTCTTTTTACCTGCCCTGACTAAATGAAAAGGAACTGTAATTAAAAAGGCAATACCCCTGGTTTTAACACAGAAGAATACATATTGATTGGCTAACCTTACCTTAAAATATAATCAAGATCGCTGACTTAATAAACAAAGGAGATTATGACTCTACTTTAAGGTCATAATCTCCCTTTGCTTAATGGCAAGCAGCATTAGCAAATATCTACCTACCTTTATAAAGCTTGGCATCCCAAAGCATTAACCTGCTTATGAGACAGGGATTCTCAGAGCCAGGTTCTTCTCTAAGGCATGCTTGGCAAAAGATCTGTCGAAAGTCGCCTATAAAAAAATGAAGCCACATAATTTTTATTCTTATAATTTCTCCTAAAAGTATGTTTTCTATAACATATAAGAAGAATTAACATTAATCTTCCCACACTTGATGTCAAGAATAATTCTGTCAACATCAGAGTCAAAAGCCAATATTATTTACAGCACTTGAAATACACTCCTGAAAATTAATCAAAAGGTATAAACCAGAAAAAGAGAGAAATCTTATTTTATATGCAATGACATTTAAAAAATTTTTTTTAAAAAGCATTTTATGAGAAATAAGAAAAACAGGCTATATGCTTACTTGAATAGCTCATAATTTTGTTCATCCAGGAGCCAAGACGCAAAGCAAATTTCTGATGAGCCATAACCTCAGAATGTAATACTTCTACATGAAGTGGATGTTGAGAGACATTTTCTGAATGACTCTATAAATGAAAGTATATTTAAAAAAACAAAAACAAAAAACCTTGCAATTCCAAATCTCTGGCTCTACATGCCTCAATCCTATCTTTACTTAGTATGTCAAACCACTTCAACAATGTAGTTATTCTACCTAGGCTCTAATAATGTGCATTTTTCTTAAATTTTCTCTGTCCCTAATCCAGAAAATTACCTTTATGTCTTCCTTTGCTTCCTGGCAAGCAGAAAAAGCACCTGCTTTAACAGCTCGACGACCCTAATTATAGACAAACATGAGAATTAAGTAGTAGAATGACAATCCCAATCAATAAGTAACATATAGCCCAGAGACCTAATCAGCTCTTAATTATTAATCATTTGTCGATTACCTAAAAGTCAAAAGTTGGGAAATACCTGGAAAATAAACAAATGTTTAACACCTATATGTAGCTTCAGAACATTCAATACCACTAGCAGAGAATTTCTATACTTTAAGATTTTGGATTTCCTGCCTGATAATAACAACTTAGGTTTACTAAGCGCCTGCTATATGTTTTAAATACTTCTCATGAACGAACCTAAAGTTCCTCAGCACTTGTTCTATAACACACTTGAGGTCCACTAGTGGGTCAGAGGTGTGGCCAGGATATTGATTCCTCAAGCCTTAGGATCACAATATTAATTACTAACACCATACTGCTTCTTCCACTATACTATATTCCTCTCAAGAACAGAAGTAGGTTAAATATTCCTTCTATATACCTAGGAACACATTTTGCTTTGGATGGATATTAAATAAAAGCTGAGCCATAAATCAATAATATTCTAAAAATAGTTTTAATAATGTTAAAACCTCAGATATGATAAACTTTTCGTAATTCATGCATTTATTCATTTATTCAATAAATAATTACAGACACAGACTAAAGTTGAGCTGACATTCTTAATCATTCTTTGCCAAATACATTAACTTTCTAATTATTTAGAATAAAAGAGGAAAGTTATAGTTATCTACAACTATGATATACGCCAGAAAAATCAAGTTTTAACCAATTTACCTAGGCTATAATGAATAAGTAAAGAGGACGGCTGGACCTAACACAATACTAAGGCACTTAGCAAGGGCTCTGTTAACATCTGACTTCCAGGAAGTTGATGTAAGACAGCACAACAAATCAAGTGAAGCTCACAAACCTCTTTATCTATGGCAGTAGTGTGCAACTGGGCCTCTGCAAGCTCACAGTCAAGAGCTCTTTGTAGACTGTATATGACATGGTCATATGAATGGTGTTCATCATTAAAAAGGACACAATAGTATCTTTCATTTTTCTCCCTATTTAAAAAAAAGATATACACTTAGACACTGCAATAAATAAACAAAGGAAAATGTGAAAAATAGGCTAAAATAATATAAGACCTATACTGAAGCAGCACTGTGTATTTTCTTACATATAAGAAAATACCAATGTAATACTGAAATAGGAAATTATTTTAAGTGATATAGTGCCATGAAATTTTAAAAACCCTGATAAAAGTATTAGCTTTTCTATGTTTTTCCCCTTATTTTAAGAATTACTTCTAGATGTAAATTATTACTCTCAATTTACTGACAGGATGTTTCTAATACTATGCTTAACTCTTGCTAATCTCCAAACATTTTTGGGGTCTTGTTCTAAATAATTTATAAGGACCTAGCAGCCACTTATCCTAGTAGGGAACTAATTGCCCAGTTCAATATTGGCCTGGACCTACTTCAAGGTTTTCCAGAACATTGTGTCTTTAGCTCACATGTGTCTTTATGACAAAGGGACATAGGCCTCAGACTCAGAACCTTCAAGCGGGCAATGAAAAATAGTAAGATTTTATTAACCGTTAGTTTTTATTGAATTTAAAAATTACCTTTATGTCTTCTTTGTTTTATCTTATATTTCTGGTTTTATAGTGCATGTAAGTTTTTTTAAAAGTGTCTAAATTTAGAGGGCCAGAACTACCATTTAACTGAGGGACCTTATAAACACGTAGGTCACTTAAGCTTTTAATCTTATTGAGATGACAGTGTGTCTTCCATCTTTAAGAAGAGTATAATATCTACATTTGAAAGTAGAGTGAGGATCTTATAAAATATGTGAAAACAGCTGTCATGGGCTACACAAATTTAGGTGTTATTATCAAACAGTTTATGATATGCTTTTATAATAAAATTATTGATCCTCATATAACTGTAAGAGGCAGATTTTCTTGGGTCTCCTTTAGCTTAGGATAAAGAAGCTCAAAAAGACTTCTCCAATGCCACGAGAAAGACTAGAATTCAGATCTGTGAATCTGAAGTCCAATGTTGCCTACATACACAGGCACAATCAAGCAAATCTCTCTTTTTAGATAGGCAGATTGCTAACCAAATTATGTTACCGACACAATGTTTCTTAAAGGATTTAACTGATGTTATCACGTATTTGAAATTAAAACCTTTGTGGACACAATCATTGATGACCTTTATTTCCCCAAGCAGTTTGACCCAGCAAGAGTCAAAACAACACATTTAATGTCTTCATAAACTGAATGTCTTAATTCTCTCTCCTTCTAAAATAAAACCAAAAAACCCAGTAAACTCAAAGAAAAATGGTATTTATATTGCTGATGCAATTTTGTGACCTAAGGTTACACTGATAAAAAAAAATTCCCACAAGACCCAAACTGTATCTTCATATGAGGTCTGGAATTCCCTTTTGCATTTGTAAGTTAAGAGCAAATATTGTGGTCATTCAAAGACTTATTCACGACTGTTAGGAATTGCTGGGTTTTGGCTTAAAAGTGTTAAATACCTCCAACTGAAATAATCCTAGATATGAAAGCACAGGGCAAAGGGCTATCTCCTCGTTTCCACCATCAAACTTTTATCATAAAGACCTGGGCTAAAGACACACTGTTCTGGAGAACCTCAAAGTTGGTCCAGGCCAGTATTGAACTGGGCAATTAGTTCCCTACTGGCATAAGTGGCTGTTAGGTCCTTATAAATTATTTAGAACAAGACATCAAAAATGTTTTTTTCTTAAAAATCAGAAGCTCCAGATTATGCTCTTTTGGCTTAACTTCTGTATAGTGCCTAGAAGAGTATCTCATATAAATGGACATTTTGGAAGTATTTCCAAGAGATAATTCTCTATAAAATTTTCATAATGATAATAAATTAAGCAGTAAATAACAACAAAAAACATTTTTCCAAAACTTATTTTGCAATATAAACAATCACTGCTAAAACTTCTAATTTTTGAAATATCTCTCCACCTTATCTGGAGTTCGGGAGGCAATTCTTTCTCTTCTTCCCATATAGTCATTTCCACAATGTATTTTATCACTGATGGGAATATTTTCCTGGCTTGGGCAATTATCTCTTCATTCAATGGACAACGTAAATTCTGTAAGAAAGTAGAGAAAAATATACTACTAACACTGTATACAAATAAGTGAATGAGGATGATAATGTTATTAATTTATAATTGTTTTGCTCATTACATAATCTTCCAGGAATGAAACAAGTTGACCTCAATAGGGTTGCTATTCATATCAGTTTAGCTTAATTCCTGTGGCCAAGTTGGTGCTAGAGATAACAGAAAGATAAGGAGACAGAACCTTTTAGTAATGTTCTCCCTTATGAATGTTCTCCGCCTTTCTGAGTAACCTATTTAGGATAATATTAGAGAACTACTGGTCATCTCTGATAGCTTACCAAAATCTTTTCATAATTTCTTTCAACTGATTCTCATAGCTACTCTGTAAGAAAGGCAGAGAATTAATGACATTTAAAGGATAAGGAACCTATCCATGGTCAAAGTGCCTATAAATAGTAGAAGCAAGACTAAAACCTGGATCTTCTGACACTTATAAAAACAGTTCTTTTCATTAGACCTCTTTAATAGAAGGCTTGTTCCAACCTATCAGCTAAAAAATGGAAATTGAAACCACAATGAGATACTGCTGCACATCTGCTAGGGTGACTATACTCAAAAAGTCAGATAATAACAAGTGTTGCATATGTGGAGAAATCTGAACTCATGCATTAATGGTAGAAATGTAAAATGTGCAGCCAAGTTGGAAACAGTCTGACAGATGCTCAAAATGTTAAGTATAGTTACCATATGAACCCACCGTTCCACTCCTAAATATCTATCTATCCAAGATAAAAACATGTCCACACAAAAACTTATACACAAATGTTCACAGCAGGTATTATTCATAACAGCGAAAAGTAGAAATAACCCAAATGTCCATCAACTGATAAATGGATAAATAAAATGTAGTAAATATCTATAAAATGGAACATGATTTGGCCATAAAAAGGAATGAAATGCATGCTATCACATGGACGAACCTTGAGGTGAAAGAAGCCAATCAAAAAGACCACATATTATATGATCCCATTTATATAAAATGTCTAGGAAAGGCAACTCTATAGTGATAGAAATTCAATTAGTGATTGCCTAAAGTTGGGGAGTTTGGAAGAAATAGGGAATGACTGCTAATGGGTATAGGGTTTCTTTTGGGGTGATGAAAATGTTCTATAATTGATTGTGGTGAAAGCTGCACAACTCCATGACTATACTAAAAAAGCACTGATTTGTACACTTTAAATGGAATGTAACTTATAGCTCAATAAGCTGTTTAAACAAAGGCGTAAACAGGAAAAAAAAAACCATAGTCGCTCCTTAAGGCAAAAAAGAAAAAAAATCCAGTATAAATTTGTGGGACACGTGATCAGTGCTGGCGAAGAAGTGAGTTAATGCCTTGGCAGTTTAGGGAGAAAAAAAAAACAAAAAACAATGAGCTGCCACGTTAAAAATAGTAACTTCTCTGATCCAGAAATAAAATGTTTTTCCATTTATTTAGATCTTTAATTTCTTTCAGTAATGTTTTAGTTTTCAGAATATCAATTTTATGCTTCTTTTGTTAAATGCATTTCTAAATATTTTGTTCTCTTTGATAGTCTAATGAATGGAATTTCTTCCTTAATTTCATCTTCAGATTGTGTTCATTACAATGTATAGAAATAAAAGTAATTTTTGTATAATCATCTTGCATCTATAATCTTGCTGAACATTTACTAGTTCTAACAATTTTTTTAGTGGATTCCTTAGGATTTTCTATACACAACATCATGTCATTTGCAAATAAAGCTAGTTTTACGTCTGCCTTTCCAATCTGGATGCCTTTTCTTCCTTTTTCTTGCCTACTGCCCTGGATAGAACCCCCAATACAATACTGAATAGATTTAGGAAGAGCAGAATCTTTGTCTTGTTTTTGATCTTAGAGGGAGAGTATCTAGTACTTTCCAGTGAGTTTTTCACAGGTGCCCTATATCAGGTTGAAGAAGTTCCCTTCTATGGTAAGTTTGTTAAGTCTTTTTATCTTGAAAGTGTGTTGGATTTAGTCAAATGCTCTTGCATCTACTGTGATGATCATGTGGTTTTGTTATTCTATTTATATGGTATATTATATTAATCGATTTTCAGATGTTAAATTATGTACTTCATTTTACAACATATGAAGCTCATTATGCCACATCATCTCATTATTAGTAATGACGCTGATATTAATGACTGGTTGCAAATGATGATAGTATGATACTTCCATTGTAAAGTTTCACTTTTTTCCCCTTATGACTAGCAAGTAATCTGTGAGATGACAATTTAGAACCATGTAAATATTGTTCCTCATCAACTAGAGTTATTAATGGTTTTAGCATCCATTAATGATCTTGTCTAAATCATATATTTCCCAAGGGTTTGCAAAATGTTGATTTTTCTAATTCTATTATCCCTTCTCTCTTAGCTAGCATTCGTCTAGAAAAAAGAGCTTTACCTCTTAAACTGGAAATACTTGTTTACCATGAAACACAATTCCTACTTAAAAGGCAGAATCAATGCTTAGTTTATTCCCTTTAATTACCAATTTTTAGAGTAAAGAATTGATATAATAACCACAACCATGGTAACAACATTCATTTATTCATTTTAGTTTTCATGGGAGTTTTATTAGGAACTCATGAATTTTTATATATTCAGTATAAGTGAATCAAATATAGCGATTATAATTTTTTTGATGCTCCTACTGTCCAACTCTGGTCAAGCTGGGTCCTAGGCCCTTTTGACACAAATCCATCCTTACAAGCTTAACTATTCCCTGACAGATCTGGAATCTGGTATTTTTACAGCAATCCCTGATTTCTTTTAGTGAGAAATGGTACTTAAGAGATCAAATCTAGGCCCTATGGGTGTTCACTGCTAAAGGTTAACCAGAACAGTTTAAAAGGTACAAAAACTCTTTATTCCTTGAAATTTCGAAAAGAATTCTTCTGTGAAAGTATTTGAACATAGCATTTTTTAGAAAGTACTTCTTGTGACAATTTTCTGAATTTCTTCAATGGTTATTTGTTGTTCAAGTTTTCTGTTTTTGAATAAACCATGGCACTTTATACTGTTTGATAAAATAATCCATTTTCAAATGTATTTGCACAGTCATATAAAAAGTTTATAATTGTTTTAATTCCTTCTTTAGCTATGATTATTTCCTCATTCTCATTAATAATTGTCTATATCTAGGTTTCCTCACTTTTTTTTCTTGATTAGGATGTATAGTAGATAATCAATTCGTTGACTTTTTTCTTTAAGAAAAGCAATGATTAAATTTATGCATGATTTCTGCTGTTTTCTAAGTTATCATATTCTGCTTCTATCAATAATTACCTCCATTTGCTCTTTTAGGCTTACATAAATACTTTTACTTATCAAATTGACTGCTTAGCAAAAAGCGTTCTGAGTTCATCTTTTCACTGTGAATTCTTTTCTTCCTTAGAGAAATAAAAAATTATCAAGTCTTTAACTTTTCTAGATTGGAATAAAACACCTTACATTTAAACAATAGAACATAAAAATCAGGGTTTTCAAAGGAATTCAGTTCACCCATACACATAACATTTATTTCTAATTTCATCATGTTTAAAATAGTTAGCAATTTTTAAAAACTAATATTCTTACCTCTTTTGTAGTACCTGCTCTTCCAGGTTCGTGACTTACACAAAAAGGGCCAGTTTTCCATGCCTCTGTGTCTCCACAGTCACAAAATCCTCCTCCAGTAGAAGTATGCATCTAATAAATGAAAAATAAGTTTGTCTTGATTTCAAAACATTACAAGGCAAAGAAAAATGATAAAGATGATTCAAATAATAAGTGCACCCCAATATTTCAACCTTAATTGCCTTTAGTGTAATAAGCTGGATATATCAAAAATCATTTTGGTTAGTTAACCCCAAACAAAAGTCCTGAACACTTAATCACAATACAAATGGACCTTCAAAAATGATAAAATTTTGAAACATGCTAATTTTTAAATAATTTTTAAAGTTTTGTACTAATAGAGAACAAGAAATTGTGAAGTGTGCAAAAAATAATCTATACAATACCCAGAACACTTGAGTAACGAGATTTTCTGATTAAACACTTATAAAAATCATTATGATGATATATAGTACTTAAGAAATGTATAAAGTATTTCCATCTATTTGATATCTAACAGCAACAAAAAGTATTTATAATACTTCTCCTTTGAGGGATCTTATGAAAATAAATCTAAAGTATACTAATTCTGATACAGAAAGATGACAATGGCCTGATTTTGAATATTCCCCAAAACTTTCCCCTCCAAAACATACAATGAACAGGAAAGCAATAAAACCACACATTATCCATGTTTGCAGCACTACTAGGAGACAAAAAAATAAATACCATGACCTTCAAATGACTTGTTCCATCAGAGTTCCCACTGCTTATCACTTCAGGCTTGTGAATGTAGACAACTAGAGAGGGGAGCTTAAGAGACTCCACAAAAAAGCAGAGGGGTACAGAGGGCTTAGATGAAGCACAGACAAAATTACATCCAAAAAGAGAAAACCCAATGCTAAGAGACAAATACTTAACACACGTTGAGACTTGGTGGTTCATAGGAAAAGAGACCAAAAGTAAGCAGGACCAGAAGTGGCAACCTCAGAGAAGCATTGCTTTTGGAAGAAAATCGAATACACTTAAAAAGATGATAAGCCTTAAGAGATGTGGCAGTAAGTAAAAAAGAAAATAAGGTAAAATTACGAATCCTATAGAAATGAGAGAAACAACACATGCCAAACCCTCCCCTCGTTTCATCACTACCACCATCATCTGATAGAAGAGAACATTTGTGAAACCTGTCCATGAAATAAAAAAGAAGAGAAAAAGTAGACCATATCCATACAAAACTATTACCAAAAAAAAGGGCAAAAAATGCAAATAGCCAAAATCCATTCACAAAGCTGAATAAAACTGTAATGTAATATTCCAAACTAAATTACATT
Organism: Pteropus alecto; assembly: GCF_000325575.1. Lineage (NCBI taxonomy): Eukaryota > Metazoa > Chordata > Mammalia > Chiroptera > Pteropodidae > Pteropus > Pteropus alecto. Next base: position 26,548,001 of record NW_006442109.1, on the reverse strand, counting down.
GCCTCGCACAAGCATTTGGGGATATGAAAACCCTTAATAAGATTAAAACACCTTTAATCAGAAATATAGAAACTAAGAACAGAAGTGGATCAAAATAACCAGGTTAAATAAAATGAAATTCTATTGAACTCAGGAAAAAAATTAGAAAACAAGAAAATCATATCAGAAATTAATTCTAAATTATAAGATGCCCAAGATAATAGACTTGAATGGAAAAGTTAATAAATAGCATTGAAACAAAGCAGGATTTAAGAGATGAAGTAAAGAAATACAAGTTCAGAGAAAAAGTGGTTTAAATAGAAGATAAGCATAAGAGAACCAACATAATTATAATCAGTCACCAAAAAAGAAAATCAAAACAATGGAACAGAGTTCATATTTAAAACTGTAATCTAAAAAAACTTCCTGGAAAAAAAAAAAAGAAGACCTAAATATACACACTAAAATGGCCTATGAGTAACTGAGAAAAAACTTATCCAGTATGAGCAACTCAGGAATATATCCTACTAAAATTATTGGACTTTAAAGATAAAAGTTCAGTCCTTCAAGCAAAAAGATGAAATGACACAACGTCAAGAAAATTGGAATGATGTCAGACTTCTCTCAATAACATATAAACAAGACAACAGCAGAGCAGCATTTTCAAAGAAAGAAAATGCAAACCAAAGACATTATCTCCAACCAATCTATAAAAATACAATTCTGAACATGTTAACCTATGGAACAATGTATACATGTGCCCTTCCTAAGGAATCTACTTGAGCAGAGATCAGCAAACTTTCTATATGAAAGAACAGAGAGTAAAATTTTAGGCTTTCAGGTCATAAATCTCTGTTGAATTAGTCAATTCTGTAGTAGCGCAGAAGCAACTATAAACGATAAATAAATGAATGAGCATGGCTATGTTTCAGTAAAACTTTATGGGCACTAAAAGTAATTTCAAGTAATTTTCATATATCATAAAATGTTATTTTTCTTATCTTTTATCCCAAACATCTAGAAATGTAAAATCCTCGCTTAACTTTCGGGCCACACGAAAAGTCAGTAAGCCAAATCTGACCCACAAACTGCAGTTTACCAACCCCTAGAGGATAAGGTTCATCTGAGCAAGAGGTGACTGGAGAAACTTCAGAAAATGGACAGATGGTGAACATTTTATATATTTAATTGTAGAGCTAAGAATAAATCCCGGGTGAGGACACAAATAGAAAAATGTAAACATTATATAATCTCATGATCAGAAAAACTACAACTAAAAAGAGAAGGAACGAGAAAGTAACATAAGATCTTCAATTATTATACAGGTAATAGGAGGGAGTCAAAGATACCACTAAAACTGAGACGAGATATAAAAAGTTATCTAAGGGGATACAAGGAAACTAAGGGCACTATAAAAATTAATACAGAGGTAACCACTAGAAAAGCACTAAATTAGAATGTACAAATCAATTTTTCTTCCTTCATATACATAGTAAACTAAAGAAATCTAGACTCATCCATAATTACTAAAAATATAGGTGTAAATTTAGTAAAAGCGTAAATTTAGAATACAGAATACCACAGAAGGTACAAAATCCAGGAGCACAAAAAAATCTGGCAAATTTAACAACACACAAATTTAAAATTTCAGTAAGATAAATGACAGCATAAATCAAGTTAAAAAGGCAGAAAATAGATCTTATAAACTTAAACATATACTTAACTTATGGTCCAGCTATCTTACTCCCAGGTTACCCAATAGAAATGAAACAAATGCCCACACCAAGAATTGTACTTGAATGCTTCCAGCAGCTTTATTTAAAAGCTTGAAACAATCCAAATGTTCATTAACTGATGAATAGATAATAAATTGTGGTACATCCATACAATGGCATACTACTCAGCAATAAAAAGGAACAAACTGTTGACGCACGAGAGGATCTCAAAGGCATTATGCTAAGTAAAAAAAGTCAGACAGAAAATATTACATACTATATAATTACATTTATGTGACATTCTGAACAATGCAAAACTATAGGGACAGAGGTCAGATCAGAGACTGCTAGGAGCTGGGGGTAAGGGGACAGGAAACTGATCGCAAAGAGACTCTAGAGCATTTTAGGGGATAATGTAAATGTTTTATGTCCTGATTGTGGTAGTGGTTACTGAACTATATATGTTTGCAAAACCTCATGAAACTGTATATTTAAAAGGACAGATTTTATTGTATATAAATTATACCTCAATAAATGTGACTTAAAAATAAAAGAATTTAAAAGCCAAGTAAAAGAAAAAATATTTGTAAGGTATATAACATAGTTGTAAGAAAAAGACAATAGAAAAATGAGTAAAAGAAACAGGCAATACACAGAAGAAATTAAACATACAATTAAAATATAAAAAGATGTTGACAATACTGGTAATAAGAGAAATGCTAATTAAAATAATCAGATTATTTTAATAATGTAAAATATATTTGACTAACAGGTTGTCAAAAGTAAAAAGACTAAATAAAGTTTGGGGACAGGTGTGGAAAAAGAACATTCTCCTATCCTTTCAATGGCAATATAAATTTGCACAGCAATTCAAGAACAACATTTGGCAAAAATCTAACAAAATTTTAAATGCATATACTGTTCAATTCAGAAAATCTGACTCTAAATAATAAAAATACTGGTGTATATTAAAACAAAGATGTGTATCTATTCCAATATTTGTTGATCAGTGAAAAATTGGAAAGAACATAATTGTCTAGAAAAAGGGGATGGGTTAAATATATGATATATTCCACAAAGGAATACATACAGTAATTAAGTATGGCAAGAGAGTTATATGCATCAACACAGAATTATTCCTATGATATACTGTTAAGTTAAAAACAAGTTACAAAAAAGAATATACAGTAGGATCCCATCTATATACACATACGCACCCCTCCTAAACGTATAAATACATGTACATGTGTGCATGTTTGTAAATACCTTAAAAAAGATCTGTAAGGACATACACTAAAGTGTGTTTAGTTTAACAATGGAAGTACAATGAGGCAGAAAGGAAACTATAATTTTTATTTATATTTTCTGTATTATTTGAATTTTTTAAAAGATAAGTTTTATTGCATTGCTTACCTAAACAAACATTTTTTAATGCTATTGTGTTTCAAAGACAATATATGTATATAAATTCTCATCATGTAAGATTACAGCAAGCTGATGTTAAAAATAAACCCTGATAGTTATATCTACGATTAAATCTTAGATCAATTCTGTCTATGATTTAGCCCTTTTGATCCCAACACTTCAACAAATGTTTGTTGAAAGTGTCTCTACCCCAGGTAGTATAACAGACAGAGGAGGCATAAAGTATATGAGACTTGGACTTTGTTCTGGAGATGGGGATCAAAGACACACAAATATAAATAAATCATTGCAATTTAGTAAATGAAGATAGAGGCATACACAGAAAAAGAATAGAGAAAAAGAAGATTGTTAGTGGGTTTTGTTTCCTCTCCAGGTTTATTCTAAGTGACTCTAGAATGTATTTAATAAGAGTACCAAGGTTACAAGCTGGCCTGGTTTTTGATATCAGCTTCTAAGATACAAGAAAACTCTCGGTTAGGTGAACTCAGCCTCTATTTTGGTTCTAGTTGATCAAAGTTATATTACTCTGATCTTTACTTGTTAGAATTTACTCATCACAACAAAGACCTTCATCCTATCAGCAAGGATGACAGCAAAATAAACAGCCAAAGACCTTGTTCTTATTATCCAGAAAGATGGCAAAGTAGCAATGCAAGAGTATTCTACATTCATCATTCCAAAATAAGCAAAGACAAACAACATTAAGAACAATTGAAAATTTTCATTTCAATAGCAATGGGAAAATTATTTTAAAAATCAGGTCAGTTGAAAGGTTTCAGTTAAAAAGTTTCTATAAAAGGTTTCTGCAGGTTCTGCAGGATTCTGCACTCCTGGTTGTAGTACATTTGGTATAATTCTTTCCTAAAGCAATTTGGCAAAATGTACTAAGAACCTTTAAAAGTCCACTTTAAAAATTTAATCGACTTTATTTTTAGAGCAGTTTGTTTAAAGAAAATCTGAGCAGAAAATAGCAGAGTTCACATATACCACTTCTTCCCCCATCCCACAGCGTTTTCCCTATTATTAACATTTTATATTAGTGTGGTATATCTATTTCAAGTGAAGAGTCAATGTTTATACATTATTATTAACTAATGTCCATAATTTACAGTAGAGTTCTCTTTATTGTACATTTGGGGGGTTTTAACAAATGTATAATAACATCTATATATCATTACCAACATCATACAGGATGGTCTAACTGCCCTAAAAATCCCCTATGCTCCATCTATTCATCCTTCCATCCTTCCTACCACCTTCCCCCAGCCCCTGGCAACCACTGATCTTACTATGTCCATAGTGTTGCCTTTTCCAGAATGTCATATTGCTGGAATCAGAGTATTTAGCCTTTCACAATGGCTTCTTTCACTTTGCAAAATGCATGTAAAGCCCAGCCATGTGTTTTTGTGGTTTGGTAGCTCATTTCTTTTTATTGCTGAATAACAATCCATTATATTGGTATACCAAAGTTTGTTTATCCATTCACCTATTGATTCTAAGTTTTGGCAAACATGAATAAAGTTACTATAAACATTCTCGTGCATTATTTTTGTGTGGACATAAGTTTTCAGTTCACTTGGGTAAACATCTAGAAGCACGACTGCGGGATTTTATAGTTTGAGTACACTTACTTCTGTAAGAAACTGCCAAACTGTCTTCCAAAGTAGCTGTACCATTTTGCATTCTCACCAGTAATAAATAAAAATTCCTGTTGCTCCACACCCACACCAGCATTTGGATTCTGGCCATTCTAATAGGTGTGAAGTGGTATCTCATTGTTGTCTGAATTTGCAATTCCCTAATGAAATATGATGTGGAGCATCTTTTCAAGGGTTTATTGGCCATTTATGTATCTTCTTGCTAAGTGTCTGTTTTAGATCTTTTGCCCATTTTTTAAATTGGCTTGTTCATTTTCTTATCGTTGAGTTTTAAGAGTTCTTTATATATTTTGGATACCAGTTCTTTATCAGATACAAAAACTTTCACCTAGTCTGTGGCTTGTCTTTTTATTCTCTGAAAGGTTCATGTTTCTGAATCCAGTAATTCCACTTCTGAGAACCTTATCCTAAGGAAATAATCCCATGTAAGCAAAAGTGATTTACACATAAAGATGCTTACAGCAACATTGCTTATCATTAAAGAGTGCTTTGTGATGGTGATGTAGACTAGTAGGCTTTAAATACTTGAAAGTAGTTTAGTGAAGAGTTTCCCAAAAATTAACAGACAAGTTATTATGGGTCCACAGAAACATCAGAAAAGGAGAGAATGTGGTGAGCTCTTTTATAGAACTACATGTATGGAATTTAACCCATTTCCCATTTAGAAAAAAAAAGTGCAGCTCACTGCCAGCATTCATTTAACGTCATGTGTAGGATGCTATGTTTTCTAGGATTTGACACTTTCAGTGATCGAGAATTACTATATTTTGTAAATAGAAATACCACTACTAAAAACAGAATGATATAAAGAGAATGATGCCATTTGTTTCCAAAGAGTGATGTGAAAATAATAATAAAAGTGAGATATTTCATGGCAAACTTTGGGGGTAAGGTTAGGACTATAATCTGCAAGTTATCTGCAAACCGCAAGTGCCATCAGCAAGTAATCTTAGGGCAAATGGGAAATGGGTTAAAGGACTGTTCTTTATTCTGAGATTATCCTACTTTCTTGAAATTAAAATGTCTTTTACTTTATAAAATGATAGGAGATGGCAGGTATTTTTTGGTTGCTGTTCATGTGCCCTTTTAAAAATTAAAATCAAACTTACCTGGCCAAATAAAATTTTGAAAACCCTAAGTTTTCTGAAATTGTACTGGCCCACAAAATCCCAAAGTTTGGGAAACTTAAGATTAAGAGCCTTTAAAACTCTGAGGAACTGGGAAAACTCTAATCTTGAGCCTTCGCCATTTCTCCCCATTAGTCAGTCTCCCAAAGTAAAAATGAGAAGAAATTAACAACTTCTTCCTTATCCCTACTTCTGGCATTCTTTCTTGAATTCTCTAGCATAATAAAAACTATAATTAATGGAGATGACTGGGAAATATGGAATATAACCAAATATCAAATTTTAAAATTCCATCAGTGATTAGCTTTGAAATCTTGGGAAACCATTTTAACCACACTATATCAGAGGCTCCCCAATATGTTTTTCCTTGTGCATAATAATAATCATAACAATAGTAATACCTATAACCTATACTTAAAGCCCATCACTTCCCGAGATAGGCACAATAATGTTGAGGCCAGCAAAAACATGAACAGCACTTTCGACTCTACAGAAGACACAGTCTACCTAACTTCAAGATACTATGTACATTTACACAAAAATTTAGGCATGTTATATGTACAAAGAGAAACATCAATTATTATGTCTGTCTCAGCCCAGAGCACAGAACCAATACTATTATTTGAGAAATAAATTTCAGCTTAAAATAACAAGGTTGCCTAAAAATGTAACAGGAAAGTAAAAAGCCCTCAAACTCATTAGTAATTAGGAAAAGTAAATTAAGACTACAATGTGATACTATAATTTACCCACCAGATTGGCTTAAATTAAAAAGACAGACAATACCAAATCTTCCAAGAATGTGAAGTAATGGGAACGCTCATATACTGCTGGAGAGCTTACAAATTGTTATAACTACTTTAGAAAACAGTCTTACATTATATACTATGACTAAAGAACTATACCCTGGAACTCAGAAATTCTGTATATGTTCCAGATACATACCCCATAGAATGCATATGTTCCAGATACATACCCCATAGAATGCATATGTTCCAGATACATACCCCAAAGAATGAGGAATACTGTACACGATCAGTGTACACAATCAGTGTACAGTATACCAAAACATACAAATAAGAATGTTCACAGAATTGTTTAGAATAGCCTCAAATTGGAAACAATCTACATATCCATATACAGCACAATGAAAAAAGACAATATGGATTATTGAACACTATTAAGGTCAATGGACAAACTACTGCTACAAACATAATGCCGAGTGAAAGCAGTTATTCAACAAAAGATACAGTATGACTCCATTTATGTAAAGCTTAAAAACAGATAAAATTATTCAATATGATTTGAATTATAAGCGAAAGTGGAAATCAAGGAAATCATTATCACAAAACACAGAGAGAGGTGATCAAGAGAGGTGAGAGGACTCTGATCCTGAAGAGACAAGTGGGAGGCCTCTGAGAAATGGCAATGTCTTATTTCTTGACCTAAGCAGCGGTTACACAGGTGTTCACTTTACCGTTATTTTTTAAGCTGTGTAAATACTTTATATAATCTTTTGTATAAAAATATTATATCTCACAAAAAAATTGTAAGGGGCTACCTCCTGAGGTGATAGATGTCCTATCACATGATATGTTTAACCAGAGCTAAAGGTTCACATATCAGAGCTGTTATAGCAGGAATTCAAGAACTGGTCAGGAATTTTAAGTAGATGGCCAACAGAATCCTATGAATCCAGATATTTTATGGCTCTATTTTCATACCTTGTAACGATGATTCTTATGAACACTATTCTGGAAGCAGTCCATACAAAGTACACATGTTGGATCAATTGCACAGTCCCTGAAAAAGATTAAAAATTAGATTCTAAAATTTACTATTCCCACTGATGTTTAAGATATGACTTTAATAATATGAATGATTTTCCTGAATGGTACACAAACTGAATATAAAAATGCTTCAAAAACTGAATTCCAAATAATTTTAGCCTCATTTTAGCCATATTTGAATGTATAAATTTGGGTATTTGGTTTTGTTTCTTAAATTGTCCTCATTACTTTGAGCTTACATAAGGTTTCAAACTGTTGTTACAATTAAAAATTCATTTTGTGAAAAATGACCAACTTTTTTTATATCTACCATCATCTTACCCTATTACATTTATAAATATATCCTATAAATACTGATCGTTCACTGGTAAATAAAGCTTGGATAAAGACAAAATTCATTAATGTAGCATCATAAGGGCACGGATTTCTATTTATTTGATATATTAATATGTTCTAAGCACCTAGAACAGTGTCTGGCAAATGGTAAGTATTCAACAAATAGTGAATGAATGAAATGCAATCTCTTTTAATATCTTCACTAATAACAACCTTCAAAATGTACTATTTTATCGATCATTTTCAGGGAAACATTAAGAATAAGATACAGTAAGTGTGGAATTGCGAAGTTTAAGAAATGAATTTTAAAAGGCTAATAGGAAATATAGATTGCCTAAAGATTGCCTAAATATAGATTGCCTATAGATTGCCTAAATATAGATTGCCATAAGATCTACTGACCTACTTAGTAGGATTTCTAAATATCAGAAGTATTGACACTTTGAATGAAATGGTTATCTGATGGGCATAGAGAAGACTGTCCTGTGCATTGTAGAATGTTTAAGCAGTAACCCTGGCCTCTACCCAATAGATGCCAGTACCATTCTCTCAGTGGTGACAATTAAAAATGTCTCTATGACACGTTTGGAAAAATGAGGTCTACAAATGTCTACTATGCTTTACTTGAAACTGATTAAGCTTTCATTTATCACCTAAGCTGATAAATGAAACTTACTATGCTCTATATCAAAATTGTGCCCAAAGATGGCTTTTTCCTAAGAATAGGATAAAGGCAGTATGTCCTAAAGAAATATTAACTATACATCAACCAGTAAAACCTAGAATTATAGTGAAGCAAAAAACAATTCTTTGTATTTATAAAGTCTGAAAATTAACACTCTTAACCTAAGCTACCTCTAATAAAAGAGGAAAACTAAAAGTGCTGCTAGGATCTAAAAGTTGAACATTTCAGGCAGAAGTAGGGAGTAAAAAGCTTTCTGTGCTATCATGATGTTTTAAGGCAACTGCTTTCACAAAGGACAAAAAGCCTAAAATTTCCCTATCATTGGTTTCTTCTATCCAACAAAATTCCAGCTGTCTCCACAGGTCCATAATCCTTTGGCACCAAATCTCACTTGGTGGCAAAAAATGACCTGAAATGACATGAGATTATAGATCTTATTTATACATTTGCTGTGAATATTCACAGATTTCTTACAGAAATGCTGTGTTTGATTTTACGATTGTGCCTTGCTCTGCTGGGGAAGCATTCGGAATTCTGAAATATATCTGGCCCTAAGGGTTTCAAATTAAGAGTATGAGACTACGTAATAAACAAGGCAAAAATCTGTCACATATACTTTTGGAGAACAGGAAGAAAAAGTGAGAGAATTGGTTAAGTCATGTTCAGAAACAAGCTATATTGGCAAAAACATACTTATAAGTGCATAATAAAAGGAAGTTAATTAAGTAGGATTAAATATACTATAAACAGTAATAAACCAATGAAATAGGTACAAAGTACCAAGACTGTAATCATAACCAATCACATAAATTTCTAATTCTTACCTACAAGAATATGTTGTCTCTCCACTTTTGAAAACTTTTCCACAGAGTTGAAATGCTCCACTATGTTTTAATTTCTCTAAACAAATATCTGGATCTTCTCCAAATAAGTACCATTCCAGTGGAGTGAATACTGACGTTTGTATACTCTCCTCCTGCTTTTCCAAGTCTGGGTCCATTTCAGCAAAATAAATTTCTGGCACCCATTGTGCCAAATGGTGCAAGAAAGTAACATAAAAATCAACTTGCTGATCCCACCACTGGAAAAAAAAAATGAATAGACTTTGTTACAAGCTCCTTCTTAAAAATTTATGGGCACTAGTAAAGGCACAATTCTGTAATTTTAGAGAAAGTGATTTACAATATATTCTTATTTTATCCTTCACCAATACAAAAGCAAAGTGGGTAATTTTTTTTTTTAAAAAAGCCTTGGAAATAATGGCTGCTGACACATACCACAGGTATCTAGAAAAAGAAGACCAGCTATGGTGGATGAGAATTACCTTTCCCTTCTGGAATGGCCAAGTCTTACAGTGTAAAGGTGACTTCATTATCAGTCAGAGGCTGTCCAAAGAATTCCCTATACTCTTAAGTTTAATTGTCTTAAGGAATCAAAGCATTTAAGCAGAGACCAAAATGAATGAGTGACAAAGAGCTTTTAGAATACAAAAAGAAAAAAAAAATGGATAAATTAAACCTCATCAAAAGTAAAACCTTCTGCTCTTCAAAAAAAACTGTTACAGAGGGCTTATTTGCCATGCTTATTTGCACATGAAAACATGCTCAACATCATCAGTCTTGAAGGAAATGCAAATTAAAATGGCAGTAAGATAACCATACGCAACCTATTAGAATGTAGGTAAAAAAATAAAAAATGAAAATAAAAAACTGATATCAATAAGGATGCAGAAAACTGGAAAAGGAAAGTGCTAGTAGGAATTCAAAATGGTAGAGCCACTTTATAAGAATTTAGCAGTTTCTTATAAAGTTAAACTTACCATATGACCCAGCAATCAAACTCTTAGGTATCTACCAAAGAAATGAAAATTTATGTTCACACAAAAACTTGTACATGAATAATACAGCAATTTTATGCACAATCACCAAAAACTGGAAATGGTGAATTATAAACTATGGTACATCCGAACCAGGAATACTACTCAGCCATAAAAGGAATGAATATCAATACATGAGGCATCAAAATGCATCAAAAGAAGTCAAGCACAAAAGGCTATGTACTGCCTCTTAGCAGTTAGAACCATGTTCATGTTGAAAGCATCTATGTGAATAGAGCAAAACCCATCTTCTGTGCCAAATATCTGATTCTCAAGCTAAGTGGGTTTAACAGACATTATCTGCAAACTTCAGTAACATCGCCATTCCACTCTTATCTTCAATCAAATAAGACAGCTTTACAAGTATCAAAAAATGCCCCATTTAAATAAACATTTGGGGATTACTCACTGGCAATCTGGGCTTAAATGTGAGGTCTGATTACCCCAAACCATCCAACAAGCCAAACATTTTTAATGTCACTTATAAAAGCAGGCTTAAATGAACAGAAGCAGGGAAAACAAGAAGATGGAGGGCATAACTCTCTACTATCAAACCAACACTGGCAATTTAGTTGCAGTTAACATTTTTATAATTAAATTAATATGGTTCATTTGAAATGGGTTGACTTTCTGGTTTTATTAGTATTTCATACGTTTTATAGTTACATTTATAGCAAGTTTTATATTTTTACACATTTAAATAGACTAAAATTTAAAAAAAAATTAAAGCTTTGTACTATATGATTCCATTTATATAACATTCAGGAAAGGGCAAAACTTACTATAGAGATGGAGGACAACACAGTGGTTGCCAGAGGTTGACTATAAAGTGGCAGTGATGGAATTTTTCAAAGCAATGAAACTATTCTGTATCTGTATTGTGGTGATGGTTACACAACTGTTGGCAATTGTCAAAACTCATAGAACTGTACAATAAAAAGTTATTTACTTTACGTAAATTTTTAAAGTAAATTTTAAAAGGACATAATTTAAAAGATGAAAAGGAGAGCTACAGATTGAGAGGAAATATTTGCAATAATAGACTGAATACTTCCCCCCAAAGATGTGAACAAGGCAAGGATGTCTATTCTTTCCTATTCAATATTGTGCTGGAGATTTTAGCTAGTATAATAAGACAAGAAGAAAATAATAAAAGGCATGACAACTGAAAAGGAAGAATTAAAACTGTCTCTATTCACAAAAAATATGATTACCTTCTTAGAAAATCATAAGGAATTAATTTAAAAACACACATATAAGAATTGCAAGTGAATTGAGCAAGCTTACTAGATCAATATATAAAAATCGACTGTATTTCTATATACTGGCAACAAACAATCGGAAAATGAAATTTAAAAAAAAGCGTTAATAATAGCATCAAAAAACAAAATATTTGGGCATTAATTTAATAAAATTAATAAAATATGTGTAACATCTCTACACTGAAAATACAAAACACTGAAAGAAATTTCTAAAACATCTTAGTAAATGATGTGCTAGATCATGTTCATTGATTATAATGTTTAATAATGTTAAGATGTCTATATTTCTCAAATATTATCTACGGAATCTACATAAACTCAACAAGTTTTTTATAGAAACTGATAAGCTGATTCTAAAGTGAATATGGAAATATAAAGGACTTAGAAGAGGCTTCCACTACCTGATTTCAGGACTTATTGTAAAACTATACTAATTGAGACAGGGTGGTATTAACATTAAGATAGATATATTCATCAATGAAACAGAAGAGAGTGTAAAAATGAATCCACATATGTACAGTCAAGTGATTTTTGAAAAGGAAAACAATTCAAAGACAGTATTTTCAAAAAATGATAAAAGAGTAATTAGATATCCTTATTTAAAAAAATGAACTTCAACTCATATGTCACACCATACACAAAAATTAATTTGAAATGAATCATAGACTTAAATATAAAAGCTAAAACTCTGAAACTTCTGAACAAAAACATAGAAAATTCTCAACATCCTTGAAGAAGGCCAAGATTTCTTAGGGCACAAAAAGCACTAACCATGGGAAAAAAATGGATAAAATGAACTTAATCAAAATTAAAACCTTTTGATCTTCAAAATAAATGAGTAACTGATATCCAATTCTGCTACTCATTATGCATTTTTCAAAATTTCATATAACCAAATAATGAAGATGAATTTTGAAATGGACATGTTAAAATGAACATGCCTCCGCTTTTTGAATCTAGCTATACCTTCTATGAAATTACAAAGAAATGGAGGCAACTAAGATGTATACTTATCATACACTAACCCAACTTACCAATAGGGCAAAGGGTACCAACCCACAAATTATATAGCTAAGGCACTGGCTCTTTTGGCACAGGAACAACCTGTCCCAAGCTAGGAGACTGACTGCAGGTCAATGGAAAGTGTTACCTAGGCAAAAAATTATCAAGAGAATGAAGGAACTCTAGCAAAAGTAATAGGGATAGAAAATCAGAACTCTTTGGTTTATAATAACAAAGGCTAGATGTTTATAAAATCATTAAAAGTTTTGAAAAGTTTTGATAGCTTTCCAATCTATACATATACTTGTTCACTATATCTTACAGTAAATTAGGAGGTACCCTCCTTGAAGTGTTAAAAACAATATTCAGGGCAAAGAAAAGGAATTAGAATTCTGTTTAGCTATGATAAACTCAAAAAACTTGTCCAGGGAGTTTTATAAACTGACTTGTATAAGAGTTTACATAATTAAGTTAGAATTAAGAATTTACATAAAGTTCCATAACAGGTAACTTTAAGGAAAGTTACAAATATTTGTTTATATATAAGACTTTCTGACTTGCTCTCCTGAAGTTCAATAAGTTCAACTTAATAAAACTTAACATAAAATATTACGTTAAAATTAGGCATTATTGTAGAATTAAAATGGATTGTTTTCTCTGAAGGTAATTTTGAGTTATTAAAATTTAAAATTTATATATCCTTTGACCCAGAAATTCCCACTTCTAGGAATTTATTCGTCAGATAGATAAATGTATAAAAAGAAATATATACAAGTATTTTATTTGCACATGAAAACGTGCTCAACACCATTAGTCATTAGGGAAATGAAAATTAAAGTGACAGTGACATAACCCTATGCAACCTATTAGAATGTAGATAATTTTTTATAATAGCAATTATTTATAATAGTAAAAGACTGCAAACAACCTAAATGTTCCACAAGAGTTGACTAAATCATGGTACATAAATTCAATACAGCCATTATAAAAAAGGAGAGAGCACAAATCTATATGTACTGATACATGACATTCTTCAAGTTATATTGTTAATAAAGAAAAGGCAAAGAATAATGAGTATAGTGTACTCCCATTTAGAAAAACAGGAGGAAGAAGAGAAGGGGATATATCTGTAAATATTTCCATTTGAATAGAAAATCTCTGAAAGGATTCAAATAAAATGTTAATAGTGGGAAAAGCCCTGGAAAGAACTTATTTTTCGCTGTATACCCTTTTTTACTATGTCTATATGTAACTGTATGTATGTGTATAGACAAAACTTTATGTAAAATGTGTTAAAATTTATCTATCTATATATGAATAGATGGATATGGACTCTATTGAAAGTCATTTTAAAGTTTTCCAATCTATACATTTAAAGTACTAAGTTATTCATAGCAGCAAAAAAATGAATGTCCATCAATAAGGAAATAGTTTTAAAAAGTGTGGAATCTATCATCATTTAGCGATACTTGAAGCCCAACTATGCAGATATGTATTCCAGTGTATTCACTATAATGTCACTTGTAACCATGAAAAAATAAAGTTGACCTAAATGTCAATCAATAAAGGTACATCTACATCATTCCATGCAGTTAGAATGTCATAAAATACTATAGATTGGAAAAATTAAGTTTTAAAATTTTCATTTTTGTAAAGAAGAAAACTAAATTATGTATATTTTTAAAATTTCTACACATCTGAATTTCCTAATTCAACATATGTACATCTAAACATATACTCTCCTAAGTGGAAAATAAGGGTCTGGAAGAAGCATCAAACTGTTAACAGTTGGTTACATGGAAAGGAGGAGCTGGGGGGAAGGTCTAGGAATGTCCGTATTTTATTTGAAAAAATATTATACTGTTTGACTTAGACAAACAACATAACAAGTGTCAACATTTTTGTAATTAAGGGGAAAAGAACTCTTTAAAAAATTGTTAAGATATAGTGTACCCAATTAAAATGATACAAATATCTCAAAGTATCTCCCTGAAGATACTTATTAACTACAAAGGGAAAAGATAGTAATTATAAAATAGAGAAACCCTACTAATACCATGTTAATGAAGTGATTTAAATAAATATCACCACAGTAAAAAGAAATATTGATATCAAGAATCCTTTAATATGATGCACTGAGAAAAATATGGTACCATTTCTTTGTGTGTACTACTCTTGCCAAAAATGTATAATTTCATTCCAATCAAGAGAAAACATCAAACCCAAATTGAGGAACATTGTACAAAATAACTGCTCAACACTCTTCAAATGTCAAAGTCATCAAAAATAAGGAAAGACCATGACACTGTTAAAAACTGGAAAGGACTAAAGAGAATTGATACATTGTTACAGACTGGAAGAGACAAAGGAGAAATAACTAAATGCAGTGTGGGACTGTAACAGAAAGAGGACATTAGTAGGAAAACTGGTAAAATTAAAATAAGAACTGTAGTTTAGTTAGTATCAATATTAATTTCCTGCCCCTAATAATTGCAGTATGGTTATGTAAGATGTTAACATTAGGGGATAGAGGCGTGAGGGATAAGAGAACTGTTTGCACTATTTTTGCAAGTTTTTTGTTAAGTCTATAATGTGTTCTAAATAAAAAGTTTAAAAAAACTGACATAGAAGATGCTTATTTACTAATATGGAAAGGCATTAATAACATACAGTTCAGTAAAGCAGTTTACAAAGCAGTATGTATAAAATCTCATTCTGGTTAAATATTATACGTATTTACATGGGGAAAAAATCAAGAGGAATATATATCAAAATGTTAACAGTGGTGGGTAGAGAGATTTTAGCATATTTTCATGGAATATATTTGCTTATCTAATGTGAATAACATCCTTACAGTGATTTCATATTTTGGGGGTAACTTTTTTATTATACAATTAAAAATATTTTATTTAAATCTTTTTTTAAAAACTATGTCTTCCAGTATTCTAATTCCAACTTCTCTAGGGTACTCACAAACCAGTAACTTGTTTTCTCCACATATCTGGCAACAACTTTAACCAACAGATATATAATATCTAATGATCTATGGTATACCCAAGGTTCTTTTCTTCAAACAGCACTAAATGAAAAAAAAAAAAATCTGTATATTCAGTGCTATATAACAAACAAAAAACTTTTCTGTTCTACCTAATTATGGAAGGCATAGAAATAGTTCTTTTCAGGAGAAACTTGAGAGTCAAAACCTAAGAAAGCCAAAAACCTAAGGGACCTTCTGGTTCAAGCCCCTCATTGTAGAGATGAGAAAACTGAATCACAGGAAAGAAGTAAATTGGCTTGCCCAAGATCCAATATGCAATTAGTATCAGAGTCAGGAACAGAACTTAGGTATCCTAACTCCTAGAGTTCAGTGCTCATACTATTTAACCAAATATAAACATACATTTCTTTCAAATTTACCCTTAAGATTTGTTCATTTTCACTTTATTACTAAAACAAAACATAAAACAAAGCTTTGCCTTATTTTTAATTTTTTCCTCCAGATGAAGCCTCTTAGCTAACAACTGCCTAACATTCCTGGATACTACTAAAAATTATATCTGTCATTACATGTGTGAAGAACTGATAGTTTAAAATGTTATCTTTATACTAGTTGGTTGATTTGGGCAGAATGTCTGGGTGTTAATAGCTTAAATGCCCTTTCCACTGATCTTACCAGTAGCTCTTTGTCCTTCCATCGCCACCCCACCTTGACTATTCCGCAAGGTCTATTTATTTAGCTCAAGGCTCACCTCCCTGAACATTGCACTGATCAGTCTAAGAAAATTTCTCTTCCCATAACATCAATATGAAGGAGGTACTCATACAGTACCTATACTTCTGCCAGATAGTATTAGTTACCTTTAAATGTGTACATATAGCACATCTAGTACCTTCAACCAGATTGTCAGCTCCCTGAGGGAAGGACCTTTGCCTTCCACATTCCTGTATTCCCACAGGCCTAACACAAATACTTAACAATAGTCCTCAATCACTGATGAATGTTATAGAATTCCAGCCAGAGAAAACAAAGTAAATGTTGATGACATTAAGCTTTCTAAAACTTTGTTTATAGAATTTGTATAGGAGATAAAATACAATTATACTCTTTCACAAAATTATTCCTAGATGATTGCCACAACCACAAAAAAAATTTTTTTTTAATTAAAACTTCTCTTTTTTTTCAAGATAAGAAAAACCACACAGATACATTTTACTGGGTGACATGTTCAGGAACTGTTGGTGATTGAAGCAGGTTGCTTTTCTTCTGCTTGGTTGCTTTTCGTTTTCCTCAATTTGAGACAAGAATAAAATTAAGAATTTTTAGTATCAATATCCAGAAAAACAAAATACTTTTTTCCAGCATTTGGAGTTAAGAGAAGGCTTTCCTTATTGTTCTCTGAAAACAAGTTCTCACAGCATTTAAATTTCCAAACATTCCAAACATTTCCCTCATCCCCAGGGACTTGGATGCCTGTTTGGGAACATCATTCTGAAAAAGAAATTTACTTTAAGTATAGTGTATAATTCTCTTTCTAATTCTTCTGTTTTAAAAAGTGGTAACAAAATCTGGAAGCTCTAGAATTGGTCATAACAAGTACTGGATTAGTAATTGGAGCATCTTTAGGCACCAAGAAATCTTTAGGTTACCCCACAGGGAAATCCTATATATAATGCATCTGATAGTTAGCTCCCTAAGTCTGTCTGAACACTTCCTCTCAGCCAACTTCCATTCTTACAGCTCACAATTAAACCCAAAACTACTTTCCTGTAACTTTTATCCTATGCTGCCTGAAATAATCCAATATAATTTACTCTGCTCTTTCACCCAAAATCCTTTCAAATAAATTAAGATAACCATTTTATCTCTCATTAGTCTCTTCATTCTGGAGCTAAACTGGAACATAGAAACTAAAGAAATTTGGCCATCCCTAAATGATATGGTATCCAGACCATCTCCATCTGATACTCTTTTATAGAACATATACAATATGCCTCCATACAGGGAAATAGAACTATTTATTACCTTCCTTATCCAGGGCACTAAATTGTTTTAAAAGATCACATTCTTTTTTTGGCAGCCATATCCCTTTATGACTTAGTGAGCTGTAAACAACTAAAACCTTTATATCAATCACACATAAGAGACCTAGTCCTATATACAAATGATTCTAGGTATAAGGCTTTACTTTCATCCCAATTGTTTTACCTTATTAGTTTCAATGCAATATTCAGCCTAAGATTTGTTTTGTCCTCTAATAAATTTGTTATCCCTGCCAGCCTTGTGTTTGTAAGTATGATAAGAAAGCCTACTATGTCTTCATGGCATTGATAAAATAGGCTGGGTCAAATATAGAGTCATGTGACAGACAAGGCCCCTCTCTTTTCTTTCCTGTTAAAATATATAAACATGTGTCAGAATTTGGCTTTGAAAACATCCTTTCCTTCCTAAATCATTCTCTTCCTTTTTCTCCTCTGACCATAGGTTCGTGCTTCAATTTTCTAAACTTTCCTTGAAGTATTTGGATGAATGAAATCTGCTTTCCTAAACTCGGGGATACATATCTCTTTTTACTGTATTGAATATATATTTGCAAACAAACTAAAGTACTTTAGTTGCAGACAATTAAAATCCTTAGATCAATCCTTAGACTACAAGGCAGAGTATGTGTGTACAAAAAAAAAAGGATAAATTAATACATTTTTCTTTCTGTGGCTAAAGTTATTTCTAGCTTTCCCATAAATACCAAAAGTTCAAAGGCATTTTCAAAGGTAGTCCAAAAAGACGTATTAAGTGGTTATAGCCCTACTCTTCCAAACAAGTCGAGTAAACTTTGTTCTGAAGAATGGCATTAAGTAAACTATTAGAAGGTGAATTACATTCAAGTGATTAACAGTAGACTCCATCTGGACAGGGCCTATGTCATTTCCGGATAGTAAGTAGGCACTTTGGTGAGTATAATAACTCTTCTGGAGTCTTTCAGTAACATTTATTTAGTACAGCATATTTCCATAAGCACTTAGCTTATTACAGTGGTGTAACTTAACATTAAAAAAAAAAAAAAAGGCTGTACCAAATGCTTTTAAAAACCAAACTCATCAAATAACTACAGTTTCTTCAACAGGAGGCACGTTAACTCAAAATACCTTAGAACACATAGGAGTTCATAATAAATCATCTGAGACTAAAGAGGTCTTAATATTTTGTCTTAAGCCATCTAAGACAATGGGTTAAAAACTTTAAAAAAACTTTCGCAGAGCATAGCATACGATTAACACATTTAAAGAAATGGGTAAAATGATGGCAAGGGAAATCTGAGGTAACCCGCAAAGCCAGCACACATGAAGGATGTGCAGGATACTGCACAGGTTCATCCTGTGTCATTGATTTGTATACATACCTAACTAGACAGACTCTCTGCATAGTACTGAGGACAAAAACCTCTTTACTTGCAGGACGATGTGTTATTAAACGTAAGCAGTCAGTCTCCAGCACCAATTCATCTACACTGTTACTACTCTTCCTTAGCTTCTTACAGATAGTGAGACAGAATCTGTCACTCTGATTTGCAGTTGTAAAACCTAACTTCATATCTGACGCAACAGAATTTGGTAATGAAAACCAGAATTTTTCCTAGCTGCTTACAACAGAAATTGGGAGATGATGAGGAAAAAACAACAGGAACTAGGCCCTGCTATAATCTGGTGACAAAGCACTTTAGTTAGGACTCAAGAGACCTTGGTTTTCATCCTAGTTTTCTCACTCTCAGTGTGTCCTTACTACAAAAAGCTGTGCTCTGGTCTAAAATGATATAGATTCAAATTTCTAAAGAAAATCACCTCCACTGAAATTAGCACATAACTTCTCACTCCTTCCTCTTTATCTCAGTATTTTAGAGTTAACTATCAAAAAGATTATATTGCCTTTTAAAGATCCCCTACACATATGAGATTGTAGATATTTTCATTGTTTCTCCTTGATTTTCATGATTATTGTGCGAACGAAAAAATATTAAACTTTTAAAAAAACTAAAATCTCCCCATTTGGGTATAAGATAACTTTGGAGAGATATGGAAATGTTCTATATGCTGATTTGGTGGTAGTTACACAGGTATATACATTTGTCAAAACTAATCAACCAAATGCTTAAAATGGATGATTCTTATTATACATAAATTATACCTCAATGATGTTTTTAAAATCCTCCCTGTTCAATTTAAACTCTTTAGCCTTATTATCTCTTAACCTCCTCAATTCCTATTGCCTCCACCTCCACTTTACCTTAGCGGATGTCTCCTCATTTTCTTTCATTCATACATTCAATAAAAATTTTGAAGCAACATATTAAGTGCTAGAGATAAAGATGTGAACAGGAAACAGTTCATACCATCGAAGAGTTTACTGTCTAAAAGAAAAGACAGACAGCAATGCTAAGTATAGCCTAAGACATGCCACATAGGACAAAAGTATGAAAGGGGTACACAGGAACACACAAAGGCACATCTCACCTAGCTCTACCATCACAAACACCTGATGTGCATCCATGTTCTAACATTCCAAAATTCCCCTTTCTGACCATAACATTCAGTCCTTCCACTTATGTCAACATCATAACCTTCAATACCTCAAATCCCACCAATTCCCTTGGCTTTTCTTATCTCCCTGTTCAGCCTGGACTCCAAGGTTAACTGTTACCTTAATATGCTCCCTCATTCTCTCCTCTCTCGCTCTATCCACATCCTCCCTCCCCCAATCACTACCAACCTTGCTAAAAGAAATCACTGATGTTGATCCTCAGTTATTCATTAAGAGTATGTAAATTGTCTGCTGTATCAGTGCATACTGGGATATATCAGTGACAAGTCTGACATGATCCTTGCCTTCATGGAGCTTACATTCTGGTAGGAGAAAGACATTAAAACAAGTAAATAAAGACAATATAATAATCACATATTGTAATAAGTGCAGTAAAAGAAATAAACAGGATGCTTGCTCTGACAAAGAATACAAGAACCCTATCTCTTAAACAAGATAAATATCAAAAAAAAAAAAAAAAAAGCAGAAGAAAACACTCTAGGAAAAACAAAACAGCAAACAAAGGCACAGGCCCTGAAGCAAGATAGAGTGTGGGATTGTTTTAGAAGATAACAGGTCAGGGTGGCTAAAACTGAATGAGGAGAAAGTAACAATACGTGAGGGGAGATGTAGAGGCCAGATCGGGCAGGGTAATGAATGACTTGTAATGAGTTTAGATTTTATTCCAAGTACAATGGGAAACCACTGAAGAATTTAGGCAGGAAATTGGCATTATGTGATTTGGTTTTAAAGATTACTATGGTTGCTATGAGGAGAATGAACTGGAAGAGGACAAAATGGAAGCAGAGACCAGTTAAGAAGCCACTGCAGTTGCCTAGGTAACAGATGGTGGCTAGGACTGGAGAAGTAGAGTGGAGACAGAGATTTGTTTGTGTTCAAGAGCTATTACGGAAGTGTCATCACTGAGACAGGGATAAAAAAACTCTTGCTCTGCCTCTCTCTCTCCCCAAACCAGGTCTTTCCTCTTAGTATATGACACAACCACAGCCTTGAATGATTAAGCCAAAAAGTGGAAATCCAGATGTCATGTTTCTTCCCTTTTCATGCCTAATCCAAAAGCAAATCTTTTTGCTTCTACCATCCAGTGACCTCTCTAGTACAAGCCACCAACGATATGACTTGGGTTACTGCAGTAGCTTCCTAATTGCTCCCCCTGTTTGAAACACTTATCAGACATCCAAGTGGATATGTCAAGTAGGCAGTTGAATTTCTGATTCTGGAACTCAGAAGTGAAATGACCTAGACATATAAATTTGGGAACTGAACACAGACAGATGGTATTTAAAGCCACAGGACTGAACAAAATCACGTAGACAAAGGATGTTGACAGGAAAAAGAAAAGAGCTTTGTACCGTGCCAGGAGAAATCTTCTGAGATGGACTTTAGAAGATCCAGTCAAAGACAGAAGGTCAAAGTTCTGTCAGACCATTCCATATACTGTCTGATTCCCAATTTTTCTCAGTCCTCCTCTTCCTATACCCAATAAACTACCCTCTCCTAGAAACTACACCCTATGACACTGTACGACTCTCATATTCTATGGGCTTGGCTATTCCCTTTCTAGGACCTTCCCTGGTTCTTCCTCCATCTTCTGCCGCTGAAATTCAATCATTTGTCTCTCCTCCCTCCCTCCATGTGTGTGTGTCTCTCTCTGTATACACATACATACATACATATATATACACACACAGACACACACACACTCACTCTTTCTTCTTCAAAGATCTTATCCATTACTACAACCTCAACTGTCAACTCTATACTGAGAACTTCCAAATGCCTAGCTAAGTCTTATTCAAAGTGTGGCCCACAGACCAGGACTTCAGAATCAGCAGAGGATGCTTGTGAAAATGCAAATTCTTGGACCCCACCCCAGACCTACAAAATCAATTCCCCTAATTACTCTTAAGCAATGACTTTTATAAATGTCCAATAATTCATACCTATTATTTCACCCTACTTGCATGTTAGGTGACGTTAGGAATTTGAGAGCCTTCACAGTTGTTGATAGAAGTATGACAGAAAAATGACCTGGAGACTTAAAAGGAAGTTTGATTTAAGGATAGCAGAAACTATAACCAGGAACGAGACTCTAGTGAAGTTGGTAAGACTTCTTAAACCTCTGTAACTGTCCCATATTTATTATTTTTGTTTTCCTTGCCTCTCAATAGTGATTTAAAATACAAATCATTCAAATATTAAAGATTCTCTGAGTTTGTTTTGCTTAACAGCAAAGAAAAAGTAAACTGGAAAGCCAGCATCTTACTCCACTGTCAGGAAGTTGGTAGCTTAAAAAGAAGACGAGAGTAGGATGATATCTGGGGTCCTCAAGTAGATAGAGGAATCCAAGCCAAAAAAAAAAGTGATCATGAGGCTAACAGTCACAGGTCTTCATCCACTTACATCACCCTATCTTGTATTAAAATTATTTGAGCACTTGTCTTATCTGTGTCGCTGGACTGTGAGTTCCCTGAGGCTATTACACTTCTCTTAGCATCTATCTACTACTTTGCAAAACTGAAAGCCTTACCCAACGAAATTTATTATTTCTTGAAATGAAGAGTCTGCAACATAATTGTAGCTTGACTCCTATACCATTATCTCCAATCCCAAGTAAGTGATATCCAGATTGATGAGGTTTTACTGTACCACCTTGAGAGAATTAATATATCAAAGCTTTAAACAAACTCCATCCAACTCTGGCAATACAAAATTACAATAACACTTCTGCCCACAGCGCAGTTTTCTCCACTCCTTCAAAGATGTATAAAGCACAAGCTACCATTAAGACCAGATGTTTCAGCTGCTTCTAAACTTTCCCTATCTTCTCATTTCTTATCTCAAATAGTGAAGTGAGGTTGCCTTACTATTTGGGGTAGACGGCTGCAAGCACTGCCCTAGCTGGTGGCCAAACCCTTATTCCAACTCCCTCTCCACCTGGTTTCTATCTCCCAGTCAGTCTCACCAGTCCCTGGGGCCAACTCATTTCTGGAGCTCACTCTGCTCTCTCATAAAACAATGCAAGGTTAAAATACTTCAAGAATGCTTTTATCAAAACTACAAACCAAAGGAACTCCAGTAAGAGGTGTATATCCTACACTCTTCTATATGCAAGAATAAAGATAAACTAATGAAACTCAACATCATGCAGTGATCAATATTTGAATATTTCCTATATATCTCCCCACTAAGATGCCCAGGGACATCCAGAATATTACCTAATGTTATCTACTTCTTATCCTCCTCAGCCAGCTTTCTCCCTGTAGCCAGACAATTGACTCCAATTTGCTATCTCTGTCTTCCTATTCTTTCAAAATGCAAGGACAACATACAGATTCCGGTATTAATTAATGGTATCACTAACTTGAAATGTCTGGAAGTCTCTTCTTCACCTTTAAAAAGCAGCGACAGATGACAGGTTCCTCCACTGAGAATTAGGCCTGGGTTCTCAAGATACTAGAATGAAGGACATAATTCCCACACCCCATACCTTGACATGAGTTGACAGTGGCAGCACACCCTGACACTATCAGGCTCCAGCCAGCTATGCAATACAACACTTGGTGCTGAGACCCGTACTCCCATCGTCAAGGAGGGGGGTTAGCACTGCGTCTCTCGGAAAATGGCTCTTCCTCCAACCCCGCCTCAGCCCCCACACCAGACCATCTAACATCACCGGCTCTTTCTACTTCGGGATAGAGACATGCTTGAGCCCGTCACCACTAATAAATGACAAAATCATTATACTCCATAGACTTGGCCGGCAGGAATGTGGGTGATGACTAACTTTTTTATTTGGTGGCTTCCTTCCAGATCAATCCATACGACACCCCCTCCCTAGAGCCGCCATAAGGGGAAAAACCCCACATCCTACTGAGCGCGGCAGGGAGGGGCTAGGGGGTACAAAAGGAACTTGCCCAGAAGGACTTACAGACGCCAGTCGCTGAGGGGTCTGGGGCAACTCCGGGCTGACTTCCATCCTCTCCGAACCCCCAGCCTCCTCGTCCGCCATCTTGAGGGAAACTGACGCTCGCAGTTGCAGACCCCCGGCCGGAGACAAGCGGAAACCTGTAGCCGGTCCAAGAGACGAGGGACGACACTTTTACGACGGCCCCTGAAGTCGAATTTGACGCAGACTCGAGCAGCGGCTTCCGGTCCATTTCCCGGAAGCAAGTGTTACGGCCTGTAGGGTTTTACTTCCGTAGTTCTTAGTCATAGTGCTTGGTGGGTGACTCCTTGTATATCTGGTTTCGGTTCTGGGAACTGTTGTGTCTAGAAGGTAAAAAGCAAATTCAGCGTCCATTATAAAAGGAAGAAAACTGTCAGGGGCTAAGTGAGAACCCGTTCTGGGTCTTTTGGTGTGGGTGTCTAGTGTCTCTCAACGTACCTGCAGTGGTTCCCCAGAGCCCACAAAATGAAAAAGCTCTGAAAACTATTCCATCTTTAGAAGTGTAGCCCGTGAGCACTTGCACATGCGCACAATAACACTCGGGCCGCATTTCTTTTGGGGGGTGGTAGTGAAGAAATATCGAAAAATTGGAAACCTGGTCATTCATCAGTAGAAGGAAGACAGAATAAACATGTTAATCCGCATCATGTAACACCATGCAGCTCTTTAAAAAGAATAAGGTAGAGCTTATGAAAAGGTAAAGATAAGTGAGGGAAAAACAACAATCAAGTTGCCACAAACTATATATTTACACTTACATTTAAATACGAAGGAAACAGTCAAAGGGAAGAGACTAAACCAATAGTAAACTCTGAGGACGAGGAGAATAAGGTGGTCAAGAACTACTTTAACTTCATCTGTATTGTTTTAAATTGCTTACAAAACATCATTTAAACATGTATTTTTAACAAAGGAAAAAATAATAAAACAACACTTGGGAAATAATAGTTAACCAGGAATAGATTAAGTCGGATCTTTACCTCAAAATATATCAAAATAACAATGAATTTAAGAGTATACTAAAAAAAGTAAAGAAGTAAATATTTGTATAATATTGGGATGAGAGGGCTTTTTAAAACATGAAAGGCAGAAAATATAAAAAGATTTATATGTAATTTCATTAAAATTTAAAACATTAACACAAATCTAAAAAACTAGAATATAAATATTTGCAGCATATATGACAGACTAAAAGATAAAATCCCAAAGAAGACTATATACTAAGAAAAATGGGCAAAATTCATAAATATTTAACTTACTGATTTTTATAAATACATGAAAAACTAGTTTTGACTAGCAAACAAATGCAAATTAAAAATAGGGTACCATTTATTGTCTGTAAATTTAGTAAGTTTTTCCTAAAAATAATAACCATTGTTGGTAACCTGGAAGGATACTCATTGTTATGTAAAATGCAAGTGTAAGCTGGTAAAACTACTGGAAGGCGATGTGGCAATATTCAGAAGCCATTCTTTAAAAATGCATATTCCTCGGCAATTCTATTTGTAAGGCTGTATCCTAGAGAAATAATTCAGGATGCAAGTGAAATTTTAACTATATCATTATTGGTAGTGGAGAAAAATTAGAAAGAACTCAGATGTCCAACAATAAAGGACAGTGGCCAAATAAACTATGGTCACTCATACAATGTAATACTCTGCAGTTATTAAAAATATCGTAGAACAGTGATTCTCAAAGTGTGGTCCATAGATCCCCTGTGAGTTTCCAAGACTCAGAAAGACTGAAATAAAACTTTATAGTAATACAAAGTAATAGCGATACAAAGTAGTAATGTACCTTTTTTTCTTTTAATTATGTTGGTGTTTGTACTTACTGGCGTAGAAGTCATAATGGGTGAAACTGCTGGTGTCTTAGCACAAAATCAAGGCAGTGGCAGCAAACTAGTCACCAAAGTGAGACTAGAGGTAGTTTGTTCACCATCATGCTCTTGAAGTTAAAAGAAAAGGAGGAGGAAAAGGTTGTTTCCCTAAAGGAGTAAAAATTATTAATGTCATCAAATCTCAAACTGTGAGTCTTAAAAATTCCATACGATGCAATGAGAAGCATATGTAAAGCTTTACTGCTGTGTACAAAAGTATGATGGTTGACTTGAGCAGAAACACTTCTGTGACTGAGTTGCTAGCTGTACCAGCCACTTTTTTTATGGAATACCATTTTTAAAAGAACAATTGACAAATACCCTACGGTTATTCAGACTTAGGTATTTGGCAGGCATTTTCTTAAATACGAACAATAAATTTTCTCTTCAAAGAAAACGCTTTTGTTGTCTATGAAAGAGTTTGAGCTTTCAAGTGAACATTTTGTGGAGAACTCGTTTCTGCCACTATAAGTTTGACAAAGTCCTAATGAAATTGGTTGTGGTATTAACATGTGATTTTTGGAGGGGGAAATATTTTATAATGAAATGTGTTGACATTGGGAAGACTTGTTTAACTCAATAAACCAATATTTTCCAAATCACAAATTTAGGGTGTTATAAAACCAAACATGCGTAAAAGATCCTTTCACATTGCTAAATAGATCAATAAATTTTAATGTTAGAGAGTACAAAAATTTCACTGATGGGGTTTCAGATTCCACATGGAAGTAATCTTTAAGATTTTACTATTTGCCCAGTTCTGGTGTAGTTTTAAAGAGGAATATCTACTATCTGTAGTTTCAAAGAGGAGTATCTACTATCTGAAAACGCTATTAAAGAACTCTTCCCTTTTCCAACTATGTATCTGTGCGAGGCCAGATTTTCTTCATATACTTCAACTGAAGCATAATATATAGGTTGAATGCAGAAGCAGATATGAGAACTCAGTTGTCTTCTATTAAGCTAGACATTAAAGAGATTTGCAAAAATGTAAAACATTGCCACATTTTTCACTTTCTTTTTGTTTTAGAAAACTAATTTTTTACTTTAAAATGTTATTTATGTTAACATACGTTGGGTTTATAATTGTTATTTTAAACAAATTGATTTAAATTTTTTTCTGCTTTTGTTTCTAATGCAGTAAATAACAATAGATATAACTCACATAAAAAGAAGATCTTTGAGGGCTCCAATAATTTTTAAGAGTATAAAAAGAATCCTGAGACCATGTAATTTAAGAGCTGCTATTGTAGAGATATTCTTATTGACTTTGGAAGATAGTCATTATATATTATTGGGTGGAAAAAGCAAGTCACTAAAACAGTATGATTCTATTTTTGCTTATCCCTAGGTTGCAGAATCATGAAAATTTTTTTCTACTTTCTACATAACTGCATTTTCTGGTTTTTCTTACAATAAGTATTTATTACTTGTATTAAATGTTTTTTTTAATCTACCCGTTTTTTAAGATAGATAAAATAACTGGTGGGTGGATGGATGGATGGATGGATGGATGATAGATAGATAGATAGATAGATAGATAGATAGATAGATAGATAGATAGATAGATAGATACTCAATCTATCCAGCTCAAAAAGCCTCCTTGATAATGGCATCCTTGATCTAGCCAGATGTGGTGGGATCTTTCCTTCCTCTGGGAGAAACTAGTAGCTGCATACCTAGCCTCTGGGATCAAACTTTCTGGATTTGAATTTCTTTTACATAACCACTGATGGTTATGTAACCTTACCGAATAACTTCTCTGAGATTTTGCTTCCTAATCTATAAAATAGATGTGGTAATGAGACCATTTTCCTCAAATAATTGTTGTCAAGGTTAATAAAACTCTCTACCTAAAGCCCTCAATGCCTGGCAGTGTTCAGTAGAATGCCTGATAGTATTCAGGATGGATGTTTTTGTTTTTTGTTTTTCTGACTGTCCTGCATCCAGTGGCACTTTCTCAATTTAGTAGGAGAGAAGGGAAGTCTTTCCATTGCTGGAAGTCTTGTTTCCAGGAGAAAGTGCCCCCAAATATGTGGTTAGAATTCATTCCTTGTTATCCGCAGGCAGCAATGCCCATTCAGACTATTCTTGATAAAAGATAATTTTGCCTCCTGCTTGATCCTCTGCAGTTCATTGGGTTTCTACACTTTGCTTTCTAAGCCTGTCCCCAGCCTCCTGCAGAATCTGTGAGTCCCTGATATTCTTTAAATAGATTTTCTTTTTGCTTAAAATAGCTAGAGGGGGTTTTTATTTTTTGAAACTGAAGGATTCCTAGATGATGCATTAATACTGTCTTTTGTTACAGTTTGTCATGGCCCTACCTTATCTTGCTCTCTAATTTCTTAGTTCCTTGAGTGCAAGAACCAAGACGTATACATAGAAATGTCAACTAACATGTTAAGGACTTTAGAAGCATTTTAAAGAATGACTCTCAAAACAATCCTGTGATGTAGTTCCTATTATCATCATTATGCAGACAAGGAAATTATAGCTTGAATAAGTGAGGTTGCTTGTTTAAAGAACTACAATTACTAAGTGACAAAACCTGGATTCAAAATCTAGGTCTGTCTGGATTTAAAATTTGTGCCTTTAACCACTTCACTCTCCTACTTCCTATAAAGAAATTTTAAGTCTATTTTACTACTTTCTATGTTGTAATGTCTATTGTTAAATAAAAATATTCATCAGGTATTTGGTACACATTTAATATCCTAGTACATTTATATAAGACTTTTTTTTATAGGGTATTAATCAAATAAAATAGATAAAAACATGAATTATCATTGCTCCTTTCTGATTTAGACCAAGGTATGGGTTGGCCTAGTTTAGAACAAGAATATAAGACATACTTCTCTTTTTAATTAGCATTAGTTCACAGTAATCTTTCTGAGTAAATATGCTACATGGCCATTTTGCAGGTGCCATTTTACTGTTCAAAGTATTATTAACAACTAATATACATTAATTAGCTTTCTTGACACCCCTGAATGACGGTTGGAAAAGTCATGCTCAGAATTATGTTTTCCTTAGACTCTTCATTTTGGGGTTTTATTGAAGGTTTTCAACCTTGATTACACATTAGGATCATCTAGAACTTTTTAAAAATTCCAATGTCAGGCCTCAGTCTAGTAATTTTGATTTAATTAGAAAGAAGTGAGACTCGAGTATGTATATGTATGTGTGTGTGTGCTCACACATGTGTGTATTTTTTTTTTTTAATCTCAAGAGATCCTAGTGAGCAATCAAGAGTTGAGAACCCGTGGGTGACTCCATTTCAGCTGACCTCTTTCTCTGGGATATTTTCTTATATGGGATGATAGTAGTGCCTACATGATTCCTCCTCCCTGGAGGAATCCTTGATATCCCTCATCCAGATTAGGGAAGAGCACCCTTCCTAATTAGTCTCCCTATTTCCACTCTCTTGCTCATACTCATCCTCTATTCTCCTACCAGAATTATTCTTAAATATAAATCTGGTCATGTGACTCTTACCTAAATGTATTGATGACTGCTTTATAAAATTTATAAAATTTAATACTTAAGCATGTCATTCAAAGCCCTTAACAATTTAGTTTGAAACAATTTTTGCTATTCTAATCTCCCTTGCCACCCCTCACCTTAAACTATCCATGCTGTATTTCTCACCTATACCATACAGTCTCATACTTCCATGCTTTTGCATAGGTTCATCAGTCCTTTGGCCTAGAGAGCCCCCTTCTCACCCCACACCTCTTTCTATAAAGGATTTATGGTTATTCTTTAGACTCTAAAGATTAGTTTTTATACAACTCCCTCTGAGAAATTTTTGGATTTTCTTATTCTCCAACAGGCAGAATTGTTCCCTTTGTGCTTTCACTGCACATTAAATGGCTCTGGCCTAGCACATGTGTCACTAGAGTTAATTATTTAGATGCCTGTTGAACCTGCTAGACTGTGAGCTTCTTGAGAGCAAGAATTCAGTCTCAGCTTTCTAGCCATAGCTCATAGTGGCTGCCTACCAGATAATGGATGTTCAATATTTCTGGGGGGGAGGGGGAAAACCTAAAATACTACACAGATACAAATTATTGTAATCAAAATTTATAAATGATTCTTAAAATACAGTCTTAAAAATTCAACTCACAGAATATGCATTGGTCTCACATAATTTCTAAAACCAGAGTTTTCAGTTTGAGACCTCATTAAAATGCAAGTTATGTTTAGGGGGTATAATGTCTTATCAGATTACCTTTTAATGAGGATTAGTTTAACAGATGACGGGATTGTACATGATATAGAGGTTGAGTTTCAAAAGAAGCTGACTCTGAAGCAGAGTTTAACATAGGGTTTATTAGGGAGAATTCTTGAAATCTTAGAAGGGAAGCAAAACAAAAAGTTTTTTTCCCCTCTTTACATGGTCATTGTTGAAAACTCATAATCTATGGGTAAGCAAAGAGAAGAAAATACAAATAATCTATAATCTCATATAGTCTCACTTTCCCAAAATAACCATTATTAAGTTTAGTACATATGCTTCCAGGCTTTTTTCTGTGTATTTGTATGTGTATGTATGTCTGTCAACAAAATGGCATTTTATTGGCAAAAACTCATTATATTAACATATTTCTGATTATAGTAATATTTTCTTCAATATTAATAAAGATTACTGCATGGTATTCCCTTACATGGCTGTGTCATTCTATTTTTAAGACATTGTGGTCCATTTACTGTAGTTTGTATCTAATTTTCTCCTATTCTAAACTTTGTTTTAACAAACATACTTATTGGTAAATATCTGTAAATATCCATATTTTTCCTTAGGATAAGTTATTGTAAGTAGAAAATACCAAGTCGAATAGAGTGCATATTTTAATATTTTTCATTTTTAATGGCTAAAATAAAATATGAATTATATATATTTTTCTGATTGTATTATTAGTTTCAAATATACAGTGCATTGGTTAGACATTTATATAGTTTATAAAATGATCCCCCTACTTGCTCTTTTTCTCCTCTGGCTCTCTACCTACCCATTACATTGATGCTAACTGCATTCCCTGTGCTATGCTCCCCATCTCCTGTGACTATCTATCAACTACTAATTTGTACTTCTTTAACCCTTCACCCCGTTCTCCCAGTCCCCCAACCCCCCACCTCTCTGGCTGTCACCAGATTGTCCTCTATATCTATGAGTCTGTTTTTGATCAGTTTGATCTTTTTGTTCTTTAGATTCTGCATATAAGCGAAATCATATGGAATTTATCTTTCTCTGACTTATTTCACTCAGCATGATAACCACTAGGTCCATCCATATCATTGCAAATGGTAGGATTTCATATTTTTTAATGGCTGAGTAGTATTCCATTGTATATATGACCCATAACTTCTTTAACCAGTCATCTGTTGATGGGCATTTAGGTTGCTTCCATATCTTGGCTATTGTAAATTGTGCTGCCATGAACATAGGAGTGCATAGATCTTCACGAATTATTGTGGGGTTTTTGGATAAATACTTAGATGGATTATATTTTTTATTAAATGTTTCTTATAAGAATCTTGTACTAAATATTTTATACTACTAATGATTACATTAACACATGTACAAGTTAAAGAATAACAATAAAATGAATACCAGTGTATCCATAACCAGCTTAAGAAATAAAGGCTAACTTTTTTTTAATGGGGGCTAAAGCCCAGGATTCTATTTGATAAAGATGTACAATAGGTTCTTCAAAAATATAAGTTACATAAAAATTTCTGGCCATAAAACTCCTATCGAGACCACTGGTCACGGAGAAGACCAGAAGCTAAAAAATACAGTCTGCATATAGAATGAAGCTTATTCACTGTCTGTACTCAGTAACTGTAAGCTCTCAGCATCCTGTTCTCAGGAGAGAATTTTGGCTTATGTGACAGAACTGTGACCTCACACAATTCTAAGAGAGAAGCTTTTCTTGGAAGGCTAACTTCTAAATAGTAAATACATAAATAAATAAAGTTTCCAAAATATTTTTCTGGTAGTTTTTGGTTTTAATTGCTGAGTTTGGTGCTTTTTTAAATTTTTGATGAGGGCATCAGTCCTCTGCATTTTTTTTAAGGCTTGTGGATTCATGCTTCATTGCAAGGATGGCAGAGTGGCATTTGTATCACAGGAATGTGAAAGCTGACAAGCCGACAAGCTGATAATTGTTTTTCCATCTGTCCCATACATTTAAATACATGTAAACAATGGATTTGATGTTATCCAAACTTGCCTTGATTGACTTACCAACGTGGCTGCGGCTATATGGCTCTTGTCTCTTTTACTCACTCATAAAATAGAATTAAAAATGTGATCATTTAATAGTGACATAAGAGCAAGTCTTCTACCTTTACTTTCTCATTTATTATTTTTATTTTAAAAAGTGTGGTTAAATATATATAACATAAAATTAACCATTTAAAAATGTACATTGTATACATTTTAAGTGTACAGTGGCATTATGTACATTCACATTGTTGTGCAACCATCCATCTCCAGAACATTTCTCATCTTGCAAAACTGAAAATGTGTACCTATTAAACATTAACTCTTCGTTTCCTTCTCCTCCTAGCTCCTGGCAAACACCATTCTCCTTTCTTTCTCTGTTAACTTGACTGCTCTTTGTACCTCAGATAAGTGGAATCGAGCAGTGTTTGTCCTTTTGTGCCTGGCTTATTTTACTGACAAAATGTCCTCAAGTTTCATCCACATTGTAGAATGTGTCAGAATTTTCTTGATTTGTGATTTCTTACTTTTTGCAGGTGTCTCAGTCTCCCTCATTAGTACAGAGCCTTAACTACCTAGGTAAAATTCTCCTCAAATTTCTGTTTTCCTAAGGAGTAAAAGCTTTAAAAATGTCTGATATATATTTATGTTCATAGCAGCATTATTCAGAGTAGCCAAAAGGTGGAAATAATCCACATGTCTGTCAATAGCTGAATGAATAAAGAAAATGTGGTATATTTATACAATGAACCTTGAAAACATGTTAAGTGAAATAAGCCAGATGCAAAAGGACAAATATTGTGATTCCACTTATATAAGGTATCTAGAATAAGGTTAGTATAAGAAATAGTGATCCGAAGATAATTTCTACATCTCATGTTTAGAAGTCACACATAGTTCAATTTATGACTATTGATGACAATGTTACTTGTTTGTGAAATGTCAAATTGATCAATTCTCCCTTGTCTTTAGTTCTAGGAAAGTTTGTTTTCACGGTGAATTGCTGCTTGCTCTCTTTATGAAATATTAAGAAACCTACCTTTCTCCTTTGACTGTCAGGAACTGAGAACCATTTTTTATGCTGATTTGTAGTTATCAGCTGGACAAACCAGTATTTCCCTGGAGAATCATTAACTATCCTTAAATAAATTTCTATTTCTATTTGCTTTGAGCACCATGAGTAAAGCAGCTTGGTTACAATTGAGGTCTTCGATTCAGACTGCTAGCCCGTGTGACTTTAAACCATGTGTCTCTGTCAAAAATGTCTTAACAGTGTATCTGTTCTTATCATCTAGCACACTACTTCTTGTGGTATTCCATTTCTGGAAAACGATTCACATATCTTTGAGGTTTCTGCAAGGTCTTCCCAAATGTATTTTATATGTGCCACACATATGCCACTGTGTTTTAAACGAGATAATCTCAACCATATCTTCCAAATCTGGTTTAAGGATATCCATCCAGATGTTTTCCAGTGGTGCAATGTTAGACAAAACCAAAAACTTTATTTATAGGGACAGTGCTCTCCACACATATATCACAGCCCCTAGTTTTTTTTGTCACTAGGGTTCCAAATTTTGACACTAACTTTTAACTATCTTTTTTTCTTCCTTAAAATATCTAATCAGCTATCAAATTCTGTGGTTTCTTTCTTTAAAATTATTTTACATCTGTTATTTTACATCTGTTTCTTCCTTTCTAATCTCAATGTCACACTCTCCTATCTTTCTTATTCAGACTATTGTAATTGCCCACTATCTGTATGTTTAGTCTATTCATTAGCAAAGTATTACAGACCGTATAATGCTTTTAAACAACAGAAATTTATTTCTCTCAGTTCTGGAAGCTGGAAGTCTAAGATCAGAGTGCCAACATGGTTGGGTTTGGAGAGGCCCTCTTCTGGGTTACAGACTATTGACTTACAGTGTGCTCATATGGTGAAAGGGGTAGTGATCTCTAGAGTCTCTTTTATAAGGGCACTAGTTCCATTCATGAAGGTGGGAGAAAGGGGTCAAAGGCCTCACCTTTAAAATACCATCACATCGGGTATTAGGATTTCAATATACGAATTTTGTGGGGATACTTTCTGATCATAGCACTGTATTATTCCAATATTTTTCTAACAGAATTCTCTGTTACAACTCTCCTCTGTCCAATCGGTTGCCTATGCTGTTGCCAGATCTATCTTCACTCTTGGCATTTACAGAGGACTTCCACAATGTGGCTCAAACCAAGAGTCTGGTCCAATTCCTACTATTCCTCTAGGCATAACTCAGGCCTAGCCAAATGAAATACTCATTGTCTCCTCAACACGTCCTGCATTTTCTCACCTTAATGCTTTGGTTCATATTGTTAGGTCCTAGTGGAAAGTGCTTCTCCCTACCCCACCCCCAATTTCTGTCACTCAAAAATATTATTCATCCTTTGTATGCTACCTTCTTAATTAAACATTTCCTGATCCTCACCAAAGATGTAATCTCTTCTGGTTTTAACGTTCCTCTAGCCTTTTATATAAGGTTGTCTTGTAGCAAATGGCATTTTAGTCTTATATTAAACTTATTTGTGTATTTCTCTCTCCTCAATAAACTTCTAAGATAACGAACCATGGCTCTTTAGCTACTTACCATTGTTTCTTTATGTTTTCTGCTTAGATCAATGTCTTGCTTCCAATGGTACTTAAAAAAGTATTTTATGAATTGAAATTGGCATAACTCCAATACTGGCAACATAGCCCATGAAAACAAAAAAGAGAGGTTTAATAAAGAGTGCTATTTATATAAACATGTTTATTCGGAACATTTAGAATGTAACGAACAATTTGAAAGTTCAACAAAAAGGGAATGGTTGGATAAATTAAGGACAGGGCCCTGCCAACCAAGCATAAATGAAACAGGAGGCTTTGCTAAAATTAAAAATGACAATGTTTTGTTCAAGCAGCTTAGGATTTGTAAATTGAAAACACAGGTAGGCAATATCCAGAGTGTTCCAAAGGAAAAAGAAAGGGTGGGAGTTTTCGTAGTAAAGAGCACATGTCTTAGAAAAGTCAGTCCTTCATTCTTAGTCCAAGTGACGCAGGGAGGGTGTGGGGGTGGGGAGACCAAGCCCTGCATAGAGAGAAGAGGGTCCTTTGGTAGAGAGTGAAGAAAGAATTCAACACACATGCCAAATTTAGAGTCAATAGGAAAGTTTATTGGAAAAGAGGTAACACTCAATAGAGTGTGGTCTCCTCTCAGAGGCAGACACACACACACACACACCCCCACCCACCCACCCACCCCCCTCCAGGGCATGAACATTCTTAAAGTCCTTCAGAGGTTTACCTATGGAATTTAGGTACATATAGGCACTGATGCACAACTGAAAAAATTCAAAAGTTTAAGTTCCCAGGCTAGTTAAAGCAAAGACAGAATTGTTTCCTCTGCCTGAGCCTATTTGATTTTTATAATTTAGCAGCTTAATCAGTGACTCCATTTTATTTCTTCATTCTTTTCCCCAGGCCAATTCTAATTAATCTCCTGTGTCTGGCCCATAAGAAGTATTTAAATTGTATTGAATAAATGGTATTGGAATATTATGTAACCAAGTGCACATGAAATCGGGTTCAGGAAAAAATAACTTTTAACAAAACATCCCTATTACATCTATGGAAAAACCTGTAGAAGCACATTGATAATAACCAGAAGGGGCCAGAGAAAGCCACCTGTCACATTTGCACTGAAATTTAAAAGGCGTCTTCATACATACTTTGATTCTCACAACAACCCTGTGAAGTATGCATGGGAAGTATTAACTTTCCTTTACCGGTAAGAAACTGACTCAATGGAGGTCAGGAATGATTGAATAAGGAGGAGCCAGAATTCTAGCCTCCGCCCCCCAGGGTAGGTCTCTATCCTTGCCACCCCTCAACAACCGTGACTGGCGTTGGAGGTATCGGTTTGCTTCTCCGCGTCCGCGTTACTTTAGCAAACAGAGCCCAGAACCCCGGGAGGCCGCGCGGGGCAGGTGCGCGAGCTGGCGCAGGTGCCAGCACGGCGCAGAGATCGCGCGACCATAGAGTCCCGAGGTGCCGCCCGAG
>NW_006442109.1:26493578-26511184 GCF_000325575.1 Pteropus alecto | reverse complement strand
CCGCTCCGCGGGACGGTGCGCGGTCCCTGGTCCCTGCCCGGGACTGGCGAGGGCCGCGCCCGGGCAGGCGGAATGGCCGCAGCACTGGCCATCAGGGTGGTCGTGGGGCTGGCAGCCGCGTCGTTGGCGGCCGTGCTCTTGGAACACTACGGCCTGAGCGGTTCGTCCTCGCCACAACCCCAGCCCCGCGTCCCCCGGAGGCCGCACCCGGCGCCGGGTCTTGGAGCCACCAACATCTTCTGGGGCCTGCAGGTGACGCAGCGGGAGCCCGGCGGGGGTGGGGGTCGGTCCCGGTCCAGAGCTGGCACCACACGGTGAGACGCGGGCAGTTTCCTCGGGGGCGCGACCTGTGCATGTTTAGTTCCCACGCTCGGAGTTGGGGGGCTCGGCCCTTCCCGGGGGAGGGGGAGTGTTCATTGATGCACTGCATCTTTACCTTTTCCTACCCCCCACCCTTCCACCCCGAGAGAACTGCTGGGTTGCTCTGCCAGTGCTGCCTCTTCCTGACTCAGATATCACTGTTTAATACCTGCTTTCGGCAGATATCCGACATTCACCTGAGCAGGTTTCGTGATCCAGGCAGAGCTGTAGACTTAGAGAAGTTCTGTTCTGAAACTATTGACATCATTCAACCAGCTCTCGTCCTAGCAACAGGTAGGGAAGATTGCTGTGCTGTCATGTTGTTCTGTGGTCCAGAAGGTAGAATGCTAGCCAGGGCTTCAGCTTTCTCTTTGGGGACCTTGGGAACACTATAGCCACAGCCCCAAGTGAGTCCTCCTCCTGTAGAGAAACACATTACGAATCCCTTTGCCTATGGATAACTGAGTCAAGATCCTGGCTAAAAGACCTGCCGTGGCAAGGTTTTGTTTAAAGCAACTCACTGTTTTCATCTTAATGTCGGCTGTTTGTATCTTTTCGTTGTTGCAATTCTGAATTTGAGAGAGAATTAACCACAAATCAAAAGGTTAAAAAAACCTAACTTTTCCATGTCTTTACAGTATTAATCTTATATTGTCAATCGTCAGAGGCTTCAAATGACTCAGGATACTTTTTCTCATCCCTTGGTACTTCTGTGACTTGGGTTCCGTAGAGTCTTCTAACCCCTAACCATTTACTCCTGAACTATGTTGGAGAAGAAGCTAAAGGAGCATCTGTCCTGTCTACTGGGAAATTCATCCCACTCATCTACTGAAACACCTCTGCTTATATGATGGAGTAGCAGTCCTCATTTTATGGAAAACCCTTGATTTCACGTGTCTGTCTAGTTTTCTAGCAATGTTGGTATCTCATTGTCCAAATACACCTTCCAGATTGCTTCTTGCTGTAAAACAAAGTACTTGGTGAGATTATATATCTTGATATTGGGCTTGGAAAATATGGTTGCCATAGATATCAGGCACCTTCCCAGACTGTTGTCTTATATAGAGTTTTCATTTTATCAGAGTCTCATGCTCTCTTGAAAGATATATATTTTTTTCCCCAGCCCATTTCTAATATCATAGGAGATTAAATAGGCACTTGCTGAGAAAATCTAGATGGCTTGCTTTGGACATAAATGGACTCATAAGTAGCTATGCTTATACATGTTGAGTACTTTAAGATCTTTGTTCCTTCCGTGTGCATTAAAAAACATTGATGCTCTGGGGTTTATTTTGCATTGTGATTCAATTCTTATGTAAATCTACAGGAGATCTGACAGATGCCAAAACAAAAGACATGTTGGGATCTATGCAGCATGAGGTAGAATGGCAAACCTACTACAGTATTCTGAAGAAGACAAGGGTCATGGAAAAAACCAAGTGGCTTGATATCAAAGGAAATCATGGTAAGAGTCAAGACCCACATATGATTAAGACTATGTTTTTATTTCCTTCAGTACCCTAGATTCTGCAGCTTTAGATTGTAAAATTATTGAGACATTGTATCATAGGTTTAGATATACTGAAGGCCACAACTCAAAAATATAACTATAACATGTGATTTTAAAACTTCTGATGTCACTGTTGGCTTTTGAGGAGAAAGTTGGTATGGTCCTTTCTTCTTTACATGGAAGAAAAGCTTCTACCAAAACCGATGCAGGTAGATGTTTAAAAATATATACATTTTGCTAAATGAAAGAAGCCAAACTTGTAGTCTACAAACTGTATGATTCCAGTTCTGTGACATTCAAGAAAAGGCAAAACTATAGACAGATAACAGATTGTGGTTGCTAGGGATTGGAGATGCAGGGAGAGGTTGACTACAAAGAGATATCCTGAAAGAATTTTGGGGGGTGATGGAACTGTTCCCATTGTGGTGGTAGATATATAACTATATAATTATCAAAACCCATAGAACTGCACATCACAGAGAGTGAATTTTACTGTATATACATTAAAAAATTAAAATTGCAAATAAATCCCCAAATGCATGGGGAGAGAAATGGATAATCCCTTTCCATTCTTCAGATTATCTTTGTCATATTGGTAAGGGAATGAACTCTTCTTCCAAAGTATCCTGATGGTAGTAGGTTTGTTTGTTTTACGAAGGTTGACTTTTCTTATTGATTACTTCATTTGTCTATTCATTTGATTATTCGTTGCTGATGAGTACCTAATTATATATATATTTTTTCTTTTAAAAAAGTTTTTATTGTGATCTCTCATTTTCGTACTTGAATTACAACATTCCTCCAAGGGGCGATGATGCATAATCATATTCTAAAAAGTACATGTAACGTATTATAGCATCTCCTCAGTGTACTATTGATTGTCTTAAGTAAAAATTCCTTGGTTAAGAAAATTCCTTTTCTTTTAATCCTTGGTGCTGATATCAGACCGCCCTTCAGTCCTACTTCTTATCATACTGACATGATCTGGCTCTATACTCTGACCTCCCTCAAGAACAAGACACAAGAACTTGTTCTGGAATCCCTTGGGCAACTGCAGCTAGGATACTCAACAGCCTCAGCTTCAATTTACAGAGGTTTATTTCATCATTGTTTTTTTCTCTTAAATTTAGGCTATTGGTGCTGAATTATGAATTGGAGATTTGTGTGTATCTTGGAGGCTGATATTCCCCACAGCCTGAGGGTCACCTCAGCTAAGCTGAGGCTTCACCCGAGAGCAGAGCTGTCTGCCTCTGACTGTCCTTCCATAGAAGAGGGGTCAGCCAGCCAGGAGATAAATTCCTTTCAAAAGCAAACAGCATCATGTACCCTGCTGGCTCTTGAAGCTACATACATCGAGCCATAAGCCTTGCTCTCAATTCTTAGAAGACCAGTCTGGGCTGTCTTCTACTTATTGGGTGATGGAGCCAATGGGGGGCTGCACAGGCCTCAGGCTCCTCGTGATCATTACAACACACTCTGTGTTCTGTGGTGCCCAGGGAAGGTGCTGGCTTCCTCCTTGCCTATGTCATGTGACTGTTCCTAATCTGATACTTCCTTACCAAAGAAACCCCTATATTTTCCTTATTTGTGCTGGTGCTTCAGCTGGACTTGCTTCCACAGCAGGCTCTGGCTCCAGAGGATGAGGCGGTGGCTTTGTGGGCTAGGATGTTCCTCCAATACCTGAGGGGAGCTTCCTGTGTGGCCGTGGAAGATATTGCCTGTCCTAGAGCTTGATTAGAGCTCAGAGGCTGCTGGAAACTGGCAGCTTTGCTGAAGTGGTCCAGTGCTTTGATTTGGGATCTTTAACTGGTTTAGTCCAGACCAGTGCCTCTCCAACCTGGAGAGCAGCTCCCAACTTCTGGGCCATCTCCACCATCTCAGAGTGAAATTCCAGAAAGCTACTCTCCTTGAGTAGGTTGACTTTCTTCTCCATCTCCTGATATTGGGCCAGGGTCCCCGCTTCTCACCTTGGTTGTACAGCAGCACAGCGTAGTTCAGGTTGGCTAAAGGATTACACTTATCCAGGTGGACAGCTTCTGCATAGGCTCTCTTGGCATTTTCTGTATCTTCCAGATTGGTCAGAGCCACAGCCAAGAGCATGTAGAGCTCCCCCATCTTTGGCTGGAAGTTGATGGCTGCACTGAGAAAGTGGAAAGCTGATGCATACCGCTGCATGGTCAAGTGGACAAGGCCCAAATAATAGAGAATCTTCCAATCGATGGGTGCCAAGTAGTTGGCTCATTTCAGGCAGCGATAGCAGCTACATATTTCTTCTTTCCAAGAAACACATTCCAATGTAATTCCAGAGTGGAAGACTTTCTGGAACAGCACAACCTACAACTCTGTATTTGGTGAGGGCGACATCAAAGTCTCTGTGGGTCTGCATCATGCTGCCTGCTGCCAAAATGGCCTTATAGTTGGTAGGGTCATAAGTCATTACATTCTCAAGATTTTCAAATGCCTTCTGTTAAATGCTGAGCTGTAAGTAGAGTAATCCTAAAGTTGTAAGAAGTTCTGTATTTGCTTTCTTGTAAATTTTGATGGCCTTATCCAAGTCTCCCTCCAGCAAATGAATCTTCCCCAGTATTATGTAAGTCAGATCATGCCTTTTAAGGTGTAGGGCATTGTACAACTGGTCTTATGGCTTGTTGAACTGTTTCAGATAAATGTAGGAAACTCCTAGGTCATGACAGATCTCCCAATCTTTCTGGTTAAGTTTAGCTGCTTCATTATATACTTCAGTAGCAGCTTTATGTTTTCCCGAAAGAAAGAAAGACCTGGCCACCTGCTTGAGGTTATCACACACTGAGGGATGAGAACAGCACAAGTCTGAAAGAGTTCTAGAGATTCTTGGATATTTCCTTCTAGATGAAATATCAGTGCTTGGACATAGATAGCATTTTCACATAGCCTCTGGGTCTCCTGAAGCTGTTCTTTGATAACAATCTTGCACACTGCATAATCTTTCCGGATATAGTGGAGATGTATCAACCAGCTCTGCTTCTCTAAATTAGGGAACTCTGGAGCTTTTTTTAGCTGGGGTTTTTGAGATTCAGCAGATGCAGGAAACTGAGTTCTCCTTTCGAATCTCTCCTCAGCCATCTTGACTCCACCCCCTAATTATATTTATTTTTAAATAACATTTTAAACCAATAATTCTATCTGGTTAAATACAGATAGAACTGCTCTTTTACAAAGCAACTAG
Organism: Pteropus alecto; assembly: GCF_000325575.1. Lineage (NCBI taxonomy): Eukaryota > Metazoa > Chordata > Mammalia > Chiroptera > Pteropodidae > Pteropus > Pteropus alecto. The sequence goes on along the minus strand of NW_006442109.1, from coordinate 26,506,109 downwards.
GAATTATAAATTGAAAATGGGATATCTGGCTTACAACTTTCTCTGCTATATTTACATTTCTTTTATTTCCTGATCCTAATTAGTGATACAAGTCAAATTCTTTTGCAATAAGTGGCAAATATGTGTGTATTTTTAAAAAAGTTTTTCAAGTCAAGCTGCTGACTTATTTCAAGTAATAAATATCAAACAGACTCTTGTGATGAAATAATTTGGATAGTCCTTTGGTGTTCATAATAATCTGATTGGACTTGCATAAGCATGAATGCTTCTGCTATGGGTATATATACTTGTATGTTGTATTAAGAGCGGAAACTAATCTTTACTAAAATTGAACTATAACAGAGTTATCTTCTTACTGAGCAAGAGGATTATATACATATTAATATTTCTTTTGGCCTAAATTGGGCTGACAGCTTACTTTCTAAGGTTATTAGAAATATAGTGGATTCTTGGAAGTCAAACAATTTTAACTATTATAACCAGTCAGTCAAACTCTAGGAAATCATTATATTTCCAGGTAAGTGTTCTGTGACATCCTGAATCTTAACCTTTACCATTATATAATTCGCTTCTTACCAGATCTTCTTTGTGATTTAAGAAGAGAGGGGCTTTGACCCTGTTTCAAAGTGCTATGCTGTTTAGAAGCATGAGGCATAAATCTACTTAGGCAAGATTCTAGTCTTTGCTGGCTTCCAGAATCACATGATTAAAACAGCAGCAACAACTGTCCAATCTTGTAACTTCAAATTGATTTATATTCTGAATAGTATATAATTCAAAGTATTTATTATTCTACTAGATGCCTTAAATAAGTTTCCAGATAATCTTAATTCTATTATCAAGTTTTAAAAATCTAATTAATTGCCATCCTACTATTTAAAGTGTTATTGAAAGATTTGTCATTTTTATTTAGTCATTAACATGTTTTCATTTTTCTTTTTAATATAGATGATATTTGCTCTTTTTTTTCTTCTTCGCTCTTTTTAATTAGATGCATTCAACATTCCAAGTCTGGAGAGTGTCGAGAATTATTACAGGTACTATAACGAACAGAAGACAGACCATGATGTGTTACAAGGAGGGTGCAGACAATTCAATAAATGGGTGAAAACATTTTTTAACAGATAAGATTTCTATATATAGAAACTCTGGTAATTTAGAAAAGGAGACTCTGTGTGTATGTGTGACAGATTCAGTTTTTTTGGTTTTGTTTCAGGACATTTTCCTTTAATTTTTTTATTTCATTAACTTTAATACTTTTTGTTTTCTAATGGTACTATTAATATTCTATACAGACTTTTTTTCCCCCATTGATGCATAGCAGAAGTCATTTAGATCAGAGCTTGTCAACTAGAGTACTATGGTTTTTAGGAATGCTGAGATACTGATTCTCTCAGCCTCTAGGGTGGTTGAAGAGTCCAACTGGTCACCCCTGGCTGCTTTGTCCTTTCATCCTAGTATGTCACACAAATATGAAAATTTTCTCTATGTGCCATGAATATGAAAAAGGCTATGGATGTGAAAGGATCTTTGAGTTAGAAAACCAATTCTCTAATTTCAGTGTGTTGAGATTCTTCTTTTGCTTGTAATTTCACTTTCAATTTCAGGGTATTCAGTAGCTTTGTTCTGCGTTGCCGATCAAGTAGCAAGTATTTATTGAGAGCCCATAATTAGTTAGATAGTATGAGAGATACAAGAAGAGTTAATATTAAAAAATACAGCATCTACCTTCAAGGAAGTCTAGCTAAGGGAGATACAAATTATTTAGGAAATAATTAGAAAAGAACATGAAGGAATGGCTGGTGAAATGCTGGATTATTTGTTACATATGATCATCACTCTGAAAATTAGAAAAGTAAGAGATCAGCTTGGGATGGACATAGAAAAGACTTTATTTTTAGCTAAAACGTTTTTTAATTTGGTATAATTGACATATAATATTGTGTAAGTTTAAGGTGTACAGCATGTTCATGTGATACACATATATTGCAATATGATTATCACCATAGCTAAAAACTTAGGTCACATAATTATCATTTCTTTTTTTGTGGTGAGAACAATTAAGATCTAGTCTCTTTGCAACTTTAAAGTTTATAATACAGTATTGTTGACTATAATTATTATGCTGTGCATTAGATCTCCAGAACTTATCTACTAGTAGCAAATTAGAGAAGATGCTATAAAAGAAGTGAAAATTGCATCCAGTTTTAAAAGATGAGTAGGATTTAGACAAGTAATAAATATTGTGGGGTATATTTGGGCAAAAAGGAAAACAGCTTTAAAAGCTAGAATGAGCTTTTGGGGGCAGTAAGGAAACTGGTATCACTAAAATAAAGGTTCATATTGAGTACTGACATGATATTGGATAGGTAGCCTGGGGCCAATTTATGAATGTCTTAAGTGATAAGCATAGAAATTTAGATGTGATGGGTAGTAGTTCATAATTCAGTATGGGTTCCCAAGGTGACAAGTAACATAATGAAAATAGTATTTTATAAAGGCGATTGCACAAAAAATAAAGATAGGAATAAAAAAGAAAAAAGGGAGAGATTGGAGTTAGGTAGATCAAATAGGAGAGTCTTGCAGTAGTCCAGTCATAATATGAAAAGAGCCTGAAATGAATAGAGGACAGACTTGTCTGTACAAAGTTCCCGGGTATGGGGATGGTGACATCAATTTGGGGGTGATAGGTAAAAGATTTTAACTAAGATATAATTAGAGTCACAATAATTTGGAAAAGGAGGTCGTCCTCTTTTGTTAATGTGCAAAAAGAAAAGGCCAGTGATGACAATCTTTCACTCCCTGTTAACTGTTAATCTTTGATGGTAACTATGGGAATGGAGTTAAGAAACATTTTCAAAGAAGAATTAACAGTACTTAGAGTCTGACTGGTTATTGAGAAAGCAAAGTTGTTAGTCACTTTAAAATTTCTTACCTTTATAATTTTGTTTCTAACCACTTAAACTATCCGAATTTAATAAATGGCATTTTTGCTAAAGATGTAGATATTACAGAATATCAACCTGAAGGAAAAAAACATCTTGATCTTAAGAATGCCCCAAAGAATGCCAAAATCCAGAATTCAAAAAATGTTACTATCATATATTTTAGCCTCTGCTTTTAAATAGTTGGATTTGTTTTTAGATAGATTTTAATGTGTGAAAAATATAGGAAAGGAAACAATACGTGAGGTTATAAAACCTTGAGCAATAACTCTGAAAACAAATTGAGCAGGAAAAATGTAAATAAAAATTTTGATGAGGAAAAAGCCCTGAAAGAGAAAATTTAAAAATACCAAGAAAGGAGGCTATAGAATTAATTGCCTATAAATTGTAATATCTGTGATAATATATTTATTTTATGATATATTTGATGGCTGTTGTGGCTTAAATACAGCTCCCTGGTAGCACATTAAGTTTCAGAAGTTTATTTGTATTTTTTTACATATGCTTCTAGGTAAAACATCATATAAGACCCTTAGATATTTTCTTTTAATGTTCTGACATTTGACATGTAGCTCACTTAAAATTATCCTAGGCAAACCCCAATGTAATCTATACTTTCCTTCACATTTATTCAGCAAATGCTTAAAGAGCGCCTACTCTGTATACTGTATTACCCATTCTTTCTCTCTATTCTTCACGCTCCCACTTTATGGACACTGAACACTATTGACTCTTAAGGTAGGGAGGACTTTCATTATTGAACGTGGACTCTGTGTATGTTATCCATATATTTTTAGGAACTGAAAAAGATTTATTTACCTAGACTTAGATTATCATTTTCCTCCTGGCTTGATGACTTACATCATCTTTACAAGGCTTTATTGTGAGTTAAGCCTTTGTAGTCCTGTTTCAAGAAGTAAACACCTTTTGTATCTCACTGCACCAAGAATTCTAGTAGGTACTTAGTAGGATTTCACTTTTTTTAATGATTGGTAAGTATCATTTACTGGATTCTGATTGATATCTTTTGAAATGTTTAGTGGGTTGCTTAAAATAGCACCCTTACTTCTCTGCTTTACTTGACAACCTTGTGTTTTGGTTACTGATGAATTAGCCTGAGTCTTCAGAGACAATGGGAGAGGATCTTTAAATTTTCTTTTAATCAATTTATCCATTATGGATCTAGTTTAGTGTATTTCTCTGTCAAATTAGGAAATTTCCTTTTCAAAGGAGGCAAAATGTAGTGTGATATTAGGGAAGGAATTTGAACTTCTTCTTTTATGATTGCACTAAAATTTTCCTGCCTTATATTTTTTAGGAAATATTCTGCTGTACATAGGGATGGCTCTTTCCATTATGTCCACAGTACTCCCTTTGGCAACTATTCTTTCATCTCTTTGGATGCCACCCCAAATCCAGGGCCTAAAAGACCCTATAATTTCTTCGGAATTTTAGATGAGGTACAGTAAAAATCTCACTTCCCTTTGTAGCTAACCTATTTTATTTTTTTCTCAGATACATGTAGCTTACTTAAAGTTATCCTAGGTAAACAAGTTCTTATCTAGAAATGCTTGAGAAAAATTTTTACTGTAGTTACATGTATGGCTAGAAGAAATCACTGGCTACTTCAGCACTGTCATTGCTATCCCTATTCTTGTACTAAAATCTGGGAAAGAAGTACCTCACATTTTATATTTATTCAATAAAAATGTATTAAATATATACTACTGGGCATACAGCTTTGTATGCTATATAGTATATTCCTAAATCCCCACAGTTGCCATTTTTAACTAAAGATCTGTATTTTTTTTTTGTAAGAGAAGGGCAACCATTGAAGTAAATAAGTTTCTTTTAAAGTACTTATTGTAAGCTAGGTGAAACTCTTGCTGGATTAAAACTGTCTGGAAAGTCCCATCTGAGAACTTCTCATTGTTTCTTGGTACAATAAATGTCAACTCATAAATTTTTTTCTTTATTTTTTTTAATTTATTTTTTTATAGTGACATTGGTTAACGTAATCCAACGTTTCAGCTGTACACTTTAACAGTAAGGTATATATATATTTACACTGTATCAACTCATACATTTTTAATGAGCACATGCCCATATGCGTGACATATATGCCCATATATAAGAATACAAAAGCGATAAGATCAAACACTGGCCTCTTAGAATATTTAATCTAGTGATAGGACATACAACCAATGCAGAGTTAACTATAATAAAAGGCAGAATTTGCTAAGTGCTAAATGAGATTCTAAGTGATCTGAGGGTTCAGAGGAGCTACAAATTAAGTGAACAGACTGTTGTTAGATGCATTGTGTTATATTAGACATTTTATTTAACGAAGGTATATTTTGTTTCCTATCAAGTGTCTTTAGATGGAGTTGATTAACTTATTGTCTTAAAATGTACTCCTCAAAACAGTAAGGTGTGATTTAAGGATCGTCCGCATGAAAATTAGCTGGAGTCTTATAAAATGCAGAATCCCAGGATTCACCTGAGACTTATCAAATTAGAAATCCTGAGGGTGGGTCCCAAGAATTTATTGCTATAAGCACTTCACTGATAATATTAATGTATATTTATATATGCACAAGTTATTTTTGAAATCAGCTTCTTGAGGGATGATTTATAGACAATAAAATGCACTTGTTTCAACTGTTTGAAGAGTTTTGATAAATGTATATACTGATGTAACTGTCACCACAATCAAGGCAGAACATTCCATTACCCCACAAAGTTCTCTTGTGCAGTCAGTCTCCAGCCCCAGTTCCAGGGGACCACCGATTAGTTTTTCTGTCAGCATAGATTAGTTTTGTTTGTTCTAGAATTTTATATATTTGAAATCATACAGTATATACTCTTATGTCTGGCTTCTTTTGCTCGGTATAATGTTTCTGAAATTCATCCATTTTATTGTGTTCTTCCCTTTTTATTGCTGCGTAGTATTCCATTAATGAATATACTGCAATTTGTCGATGGTTTCTAATTTTTGGCTATTATGTGTAGAACTGTTAAGAACATTTAGGTATAGGCTTTCTGTAGACATGTGTTCCTCTTATTCTAGAAATTTAGTTTTAGTATCTTCTTTATTCATTGCATTGTGGTATACAGGGCTGAAAAGATTACTGGCTCTTTTTAATAAAAAAATTTATAAATAAAGAAATTTATGTAATTTAAAGATTTTTTATTTCTCAGTTTCCTTATCTATCAAATGGGGATAATACCTGCCCTACTTAGCACAGTTATTTTTAGGATCAAGTGAATTATAATGTATGTGAAAATAGTTTGAAACTTACAGATGTCCATACAGGTCATTAATTAGTAGGGTTTAAGCCCTAGGCGTAATGTACTTATTATTATAAAACTTCAAGGGAGTTGTTTAATCTGTTGACATCAAATTTCAGCCTGAGCCCTAATTAAAGATCCTTCTATTTTTCTTCCATTTCAGAAACGGATGAAGGAGCTTTCAATACTGGCCAAGGAAAGTAGTCAGAGTAACCACAGTATTTGGTTTGGACATTTTACAACATCCACTATTCTTTCTCCATCACCAGGAATTCGATCAATAATGAGGTGAGGCAGGGTTCCAAAAACAAAATTAGTTGTTTTTAATTCTTTTTTGTTGTACTACCTATCTTGCTTTCCTGAAGAGATGTTTTTATTAGTTTGGCAACACAAGTTATCTTTGTTCATTATTCCATTTATTTTTTATTGGTTAGTTCGGCTACAGCTTATTTGTGTGGGCATCTCCATACACTCGGTGGACTGATGCCTGTTTTGCACACTCGTCACTTCCAGGGCACTTTGGAACTTGAGGTGGGAGACTGGAAGCAAAACAGAAGGTAAGGGAACTACCCCACAAAATAAAACTTATACATGTTAAGTTTTGCTAAAACAATGATAGCGTTCTTATTGCTATCATCAGTGATCCCAGTTAAGGAAAAACTTGTGATATCTCTGTTTTTGAAGTAATGTATGTACCTGGCAATCTTTGTTGTTATGCAAAAACACTGTTGCAACAGTTACACGTTTGCTATCACTATGTTATGTTGGATTTTCAAGACATATCCATTAGGAAATAGTTCTCAAACTCTAGTGTGCACAAGAATTATGGAAGAGCTTATTAAAAATAAAAATTTCCAGGTCTTACTTCTAGGGATTTTGATTGTATTGGTCTAGGGTAGGAGCCAAGAAACTGCATTTTTGAAAAAGCACACCAGGTGCTCTATGAACCACATTTGAGAAACATTAAGACTAGAAATATGTCCCCACCCCCCTGACTCTTATATCTACTTTTCTAGTTATTGCTATAAGATATTAGTGATTTAAATTCTTCAAATAGATGATAATTTTATTAAGGTTAAAATTTTTCTAAGAAAAAACAATTTATCTGTCAAAAGCATACAGTGTAGTTAATATATAGAGAAGAAACTAAATATATATTTTGATAGTAACTATTTAAATGAAATAGTTTAAGTATAGATGAGTATCATCTCCTTATACATTTTGAGGGAACTATTTAAGTGAAATAGTTTAAGTATAGATGAGTAACATTTCATTGTTTCAATTGATAACTATTATCAATTGCTATTGAATTAAAACCCAAACTGAAGATATTAGGCACCCAATAAATATTCGTTGAGCTGACTATGTTTTTCTTTCCATTTTTAACTACTTCCATTAATTAGAAAGCAGCTTGGTCATTTCGGTTGGCTTTTCTAGAATCTGTAAAAGCTATGCTTAAAGCCTGTAATTAGTTGGCTACTGTAATTACTTTGAGCTAAGACCTATCTATCCATGATTGTGAGGCTGTGGGCTGGGCTGGGATTGCCTCTTACCAGATAGCCTTCCTAACCCTTGATCAACCTCTTTATTTCTTACAATACAGTTTCAAGTTAAGCAATGTTAATTATAAAACCATTTTCTTTCTTTCTCTTTCCACCTGCTCTCTTGTGTTCCAACCCTGGGGTTTTATCTGGGGCTTTACTGAAAGGACCTAACCTTTACCTGCCTTTATTATACGTTTGAGTTGTATTAGTGAAATAGAAGAGTTTTTAAAAACAATATATTAGTAATAGTAGGCTAGGCTTTGTTGTGGATGCAACAAATGTAGAAATATCAGTGGCTTAACAAAACAGACGTCTAATTTTTCATGTCTGTAAATCTGGTATGAGTCAGGGCAACTGTATTCCACAGAGTGACAGGGATTCAGACTTCTTTCATCTTAAAAGGCTACTATTTTGATACCTCAATTCCAGGTCAGGGAAGAGAGCATGGAGAACTCACACCCACTCTTAAATACTTTGGACCGGAAGTGTGATACATGTTACTTCTATTCACAGCTCATTGGCCAGAACCAGTCACATGGTCTCAACCTAGTATCAGGGAGATTGGGAAATGCAGGGGAGCACATGGAATATTTGGAGAGCCCTATCGTTTCTGCCATAGTTAATCATTTCTCACTTCTAAAAGTTAGAAAATACAAAACTTTGGTTATTCTTTAATGAGTATTTATAACTCTCATTGTGCATTTAGAAAATCAAGACAACTTAACTTTTGTTAATTTCTTTGAAATTATAGAAATAAAGATTTAAAAGATGATTGAAAGGTTTCTAATTGTGTTTATTTTAATATTTTATGTAGCATTTTTGATGAGATGAAGACTGTCAGGTATTAGCTTTATGATGAATGTCTTAGGTTAAAAATAGTCTTAAAGCATAAAAATCAAATGAATTAATTCAACAAACATTTATTTAAAAATCAGAGTGCATGCTATGTACCAGACATTGTAGGGTACAGTTAAATTCATTGCTTCAGTGAAATCTCAGTTGTTGTGACAAATGTGAAGTATAAAGTAATAGGGGCAAGGGAAGAAGACAGAAAAACAATATTATTTACTCTCCATTCAAATTCATGATCTCAGAAAGCATAGTTTTATATTTTTATATTCTGTATATAACCTTCATACCTCTTAAAATATGAACTGACTAAATTGCCTCCTTGTCCTCTGGTCTCTAGGTACCGCATCTTTGCTTTTGATCATGACCTCTTTAGCTTTGCAGATTTGATCTTTGATGAGTGGCCTGTGGTTCTTATCACCAATCCTAAGTCACTCCTCTATAGTTGTGCTAAACACGAGCCTCTTGAAAGACTCCTTCACTCAACACACATCAGGTAAGTAGCACATTTTCAGAATTTACTTTTAGTTTGATATTAATGGAGAATACATCATCATTGTCACTGCATTCCCATGTGACAGCTATGAGATGCCCTTCAGTTGTTTCAACAATTTAAACATATAAAGATAAATTGCTTACTGTTTTATTCTAATTCAGTTTAAAAAATGTTTTCATAAGATGCTGAAATTTAAAAAAAATTCCAGAAATTGTAATATTATTACTTTTGTGTATTCCACCTTTTTATTTGCATGTTGTTACATTGCTATAATCACAACGTACATATTCTTTTATATCCTACTTTTAAAAATTTATGTTTTATATCAGAAATATTTTTTTCATTTTGCTACATAGCCTTCCAGAAAAGCAAAAGCTATATAAACGTTATGGAATTGAATGTTCAGTTGCCATGTTGAATTTGACAATATGAATTAAAGAGACTTACAGCCTTTTTCAAACATAAGGGCACTCTTTTTAATATATATAGTTTTTAAAATTTTATTTCGAAAAGTAAATGCAACCACCACCTTTAGAAAATAGGGTATGGGATTATATGTATATTTTCTCCTCATCTCCCCAACCCCCAACAGAACATAACATTTCTGAGTTTTCCTTTTCAGGCAATCTCTTTTTGTTATGTTTTTACATAGTTGTAATCTTAAGGCACAGTCTATTCTAATTTCTACTTTTTTTTAAACTTCAACAGAGAAAATGTACCACAATTTACCTAACCATTTTCGTATCTTTTTGGTGACCTTTTAGATTTTTTTCTAATTTAGGGATAAGCATCTGGTATATATAGATTCTTCCTTAATTTGAATAATTTCTTTAGATAGAGTTCTAGAAGTGGGATTCTAAGTTAAAGAGTTTGAATTCCTATATGACTTGATAAAGATTGTTCAATTCCTTTTTTTTTGTAGCTAAAAGCATTATTCCTTTTTTTAAAATTGTGGTAAAATATACATAACATAAAATTTACCATTTTAACTATTTTTAGGTAGACAGTTCAATGGCATTAAGTGCATCCATATTGTGCAACTGTCACCACTATCCATCACCAGAACTTGCATCTTCCAAAACAAACTCTGTACCCATTCAACAATAACTCCCTACCCGCCTCCCCCCTGCCTCTGGCAACCAGTATTCTACTGTCTGTCTCTATGAATTTGACTACTCTAAGTACCTCATATAAGTGGAATCCTTTGTCCTTCTGTGACTGGCTTCTTTCATTTAGCATAATGTGCTCGAGATTCCTCTATGTTGTAGCATGTGTCAGAATTTCCTTTCTTTTTAATGCTAAATAATATTCCATTGTATATGCCACATTTTGTTTATCAATTCATCTGTCAATAGACACTTGTGCTTCTATCTTTTGACTAATTTGAATAATGCTACTATGAACAATACTACTATGTTGATAAGTGCAGATACTACACTTTATCTTAGCCAAAAGGCCAAGAAGCAATGAACAATACTACAAACATGGGTGTACAAATATTTGTTAGAATCCCTGTATTTACTTCTTTTGGGTATAAATCTAGAAGTGGGCTTGCCGGATCACACAGTAATTATAAGTTTAAAATTTTGAGGAACCGCCGTATTGTTTTCCATAGCACTGTACCATTTTATATTCCCACCAGCAGTGGATAAGGTCCCCAAATACTTTTTAAAACGGATACTAGTTTATATGTTACCAGGCAATATGAGTGCCAGTTTCATAGCTCTCTTACCATAATTAGATATTGTATTTTAAAAAAAGATTTACTACTTAATCTGGAAAAAATGGTATCAAGCTGTTTTAATATATGTTTTTTGATGACTAGTGAAGTGAAACATTCATCTCTCAGTCAGGTGTTTTGATAGGAGCTGTATATGAGATTAGGCTTTATATTCTCTGGGGCCTGATAGCCTTAGCCTTGTTTGTGGCATTGCTTCTTCCAGATAGATAGAAGAACCAAATGAGTAGATGGTAGACTTGATATTAGATTAACAAAATGAGACGTCTAACCTATATTCTCTTCCTATGAGAAAAACCAGGACTTTAGGAGTTTCTTCAGAAAGGACTTTGGATCTACTCCAACTTGATTTGTCAAAAGAAAATTGATTTTCCTTTCTAAAAAGTAAAAGAATAGTTCCTAATTTCTCACTAATTCAGGTTTGCTGAATTATATAATTTCAAAAGCCACCATTCAGAAAGAAATCAGATCATATAGAATAGTGGTCCCTACAGTTGTACAGTGTGATGGTTCTGCCTGTACTTATATCTTTTTGGGTTATTATAGGGTTATTCTCCTTTATAAAAACAGTGATAAATACCTAAAACTATGTGTTTTATATATGCTCTTATTTTAGAGTCTTGGCCTTTTCATTATCCTCCATTACTTCTGTCACAGTTAAAATTGATGGAGTTCATTTAGGGCAAGCTATTCATTTGTCTGGTCCTATTTTCACACTCAAGTGGAACCCAAGAAACTTCAGTAATAGCTCACATAAAATAGAAGTAATCGTCCAGGTAAGTTAGTAATTTTCAATTTGGTATATAAATGCTTAGGCTGTAACCATGCCCAACTCTTATTTTTTTTTTTCAGTCAGTTGATAAAAATGAAACTAAGTTTAATAAAAAATGTAGATATATTGGATTTAGTATGTACTTAAAATGAGCACTCAGGAGTAATTCTACTATTAGACTGAAAACTAGGCAGAAGAAAAGAGGAGTGCACAACTACTGGCCACAGTCCACTCCCCGCTCCTCCCCCTACCCCGTTTTTTAAACCCTAGGGAATCATGCTTTTGTTTTCTTCCAACTTTGGCCAGTGTCTTTTTAATAATGGGAGAAAATTCTCCAATATACCAAAAGATAATAGAATAAGTCAGAAAACATGTATTTATGTATCCATACCTTTACCGTATCCAAGTATAGGAAAATTGTGTCACTATTTTGAAAACTTTAGGACAGACAATATTCAAGGCATCAAAAAATTTTTTCGTTTGGGGAATATGCATTTATATCATTTGCATTATAGTCTGCCTGGCCTTATTCTGATTCGACCTGGGTGGGGGATGGGGTGAGGGGTGGGTGTGAGCATTTAATTAACCAGCATCTGCCAGAGTAGAAAGTGATCATAGTTACGAAAATAGAGCAGTTTCATCAGCATTATAAAACTCTTTAGAGGATAGACTGTGCTCAGAAATTAGTTTCTAAAACAAAAATATATTGTCACTTTCTACAACTTTATGATTTGATGAGAGTTTAAATATTTAATCTTCTAATATTAAGTTGATTTGAAACACGAAGTAATCCTTCAGAAAACACATGAAATTGTTGTTGTTGTGGTTGTGGTTGTTGTTATTATTACTATTATTATTATTATTTTGGTCATAGAGAAAGATTTTGAGCAGGAAGG
>NW_006442109.1:26447221-26493558 GCF_000325575.1 Pteropus alecto | reverse complement strand
ACCCCCACAAGGAGATGCCAGTCACATTTTCTACTTAATTCATATAACAATCCTATATGGTGGGTAGTTTTATCCCCAATTTATAGATGAGGAAATAAGAGAAGGCACTTTGCAATGCCACTCATCTATAAAGTGTTCTGCTTAGGAGGAAGAAAAAACACAGGGAGGACATAGAAGGAAAGATGGCTGGCGATAAACTCTTAATTTCTTTCTGAAATATTCTCTATCTTTATAGTTATGGGGAAGAAGTAGGAACAACCATTGGAGATCTCACTTTAGGAATGGGAACCCTCAAATCCTTGGATTGCTTCAGAGCCCCAGCTTCTGTAGTTTTATGAGGAAAAAACTATATTCACATTCCTTGAGACATTTCTGGCTGCTTAGTTGAATCCTTAGTAAAACTGTGAAATCACATGTACTTTTTTTATATTTAACATTTCTTGCAACATTATTGAGGTATGTTATTTAAAGAGTACAATTTGGTGTGTTTTGACATACGTATACATCCTGTTATGTTACTGTTACTACACTCAACGTGATACATCAACCTCAGAAGTTTTCTTGTGCTCTTTTTTAACTGCATTCTTTCCACTTTCACTTCTAGGCAACCAATGATCTATTTTCTGTCTATATGTGTATAACTTTAAAAAATTAGTCTACTGAATATTAAATAGGGAACCTGGTTCTCTCATTCATCAATGGGAAAACTTCATCCTTTTAAATACATTATACTATATAGATAAGTCAGAGAAAAATCTATGAGAGATAACATCAATTTATTATCTTGTATTTTACCTACTCACTATATTTATTGAATATCTATAGGTTCTGGGCAGCCTAGCAGCAACTAGACCTTTAGATCAATTTTCAGTGTGGTTCCTGAAATAGTATCAACATCACCTGGGTATTTCTTAGAAATGCAGCCTCTCAGGTCCCATCTCAAACGTGTAAATCAGAAACTCTGGAGATGGGACCCAACAATCTGTTTTAACAATCCGTCTAAGTGATTCTGATGTGCACTAAAGTTTGAGAACCAATATTTTAGATTGTTGTGTCTATTTTGGCAATTTAAAGACTCTAGAAATTTCCAAATTTTGAAATTAAAGACAATCTCTGCCTTGAAAAAAGAACTTATTCTTTAAAGTAAGAACATTCTGTGCAATCAAAGTTTGATAAACACCAGTACAAGTTCTTTACACTATAAATAAACTTTTTGATGATGGGAAATTTTTTAAATATGTGAAAGAGATAATACTATAATGTATCAATCACCCAACTTCAACAGTTATCAATTCATGACCAATCTTGTTTCATCTATACCCCATCTGCTTCTCTCTTTCCTGCTCCATGATGTCATTTTTTATGTAAATCTGTCAGTATGAATCACTAAAAAATAAGGACTATTTTAAAAAATGTAACCTAAATACCATACCTGAAAAATTAACAGTAATTCTTTAATATCAAACTATCCAGCTAGTATTCAGTTTTCCCAATTTTCATATATACATTATATATATATGTATGTATGTTTATATATGTGTATCTATATACACACACATACATATATCATTTGGTTGGTTCAAATCAGAATCCAGACAAGGCTCATAGTATAAATAGTCCTACCATATCTGGTTTTAAGCTACAAATACAACATCAACTGGCCTGCAAAATTCCTGAAAATGTAACAATTGGCCTTTATGAGTCAGTCAAATCAGCTTTAACACACTGCTGGCTTATCTCTCCCTTCATTATGAAGTACCCAATCAGCTTTTCACTGAAGGATTTCTAGCAGCTATTGATGGTCTTTGCCTAGATCTATTATTTCATTAGAGCTATAAAATGGCAATATTCAAATTGCTGCTCCTTATTATGTGAGTATTAATTAGAATGGTCTCATAAAGAAAACGTTTTCCTCATCTATTTGGTACCCAGATATAGAGTTCATATAGCAAAGGCAGGATAAATTCTTAATTCTTCCCGTCCTCTCCCCTTTTTAAACCAGTTTTCAGAATAATGAATTTTTCTCTAGCATCTGCCAAAGGTAACCAAACAAGTCTTTTATTTTTAGTATCATTATGAATTCAACATTTAAGGAAACATATTTGGTAGATTTCAATCCATTTCATGTATTGTTTATGATGCTCAAATGTTTCCCTCTTTGGCTAGTGGGAGCTTTACCAAGTTGACCACTAAGTCCTTTGATACAATCTGAGTAGTCTCTGTTACTTTTCTTGCTTTCTGGTATGACAAGATATTACAAGCTCTTCTTGTGCACTTCTTACTGAAGAAGTGGAATCAGCCATTCTTCTAAAGAATGCTGGTTCCTTATAGTGAGAAATGGTATTTTGAGGCCATTGGCACTGGCCCAGCTAGCTCATTGCTATTGTGTATTGCCTTTTCTAGGCTTTTTCAATGAACAAAGGGAAATACATATTTTTAAAAGAGAAACTAATTGTGAGTACATGGTGATATTTCCAATTTAAATCTAGAATTATAAGGTTTTAAAGTTCCATTTAAAGCGCTTATAGGAAGAATCAAAAGTAAATTGGAAAAAAAGTAGCAAGGGAGTTACTCCTCTGCTGTGCTTGTAACTAGGATTCTGCTGGAAGAAGTAAGAGTGTTCACCACATATTTTCTCTTCAAGAGGATATTCATCTCAGATTTGACCCTCTGGCATCTTTTATTCTTCTTACTGACCACTGCATGGTGGTGAGTAAATTCAACTAAATGTTATGTGTGTTTTTACTGGGTTTGGTAGATCTGAAGTGGTAATAATCATGTGATGAGAAAGCCGAACCTTATGACGTGAAAAGTTTAGTTATTCATCTTGAAGAACAAAATGCTTTTATATTGATTTGAATTAAAAGAAGTAAAGGCATGAACAATTAATAACTATTTGGAGACCTGATTCTAATCAATGCCATAAAACCATGATAACTGAAGGAATTATAGGAACTATGCTAAATTAGATTAAGGCTCTTTTTTTTTAAAAATTAACTTACATAAATTAGTTTCATGATCAAGGATCTTTTAAAAATATTGTTTCTTCCTACATAAATAATACACACTAAATGTAGAAAACTTGGAAAATTTAGAAATAAAGTAAAATCAGCCCCACATCATTATGTTATCATACTACCCATTATAATCATTGTATTTGTCATTATGATATTCTCCATTTTTCTTTCATATACACGTGTATATGAGTTTTTAATACAAAATGATAAACGCACTTTTCTCTTTTGTTGTCTGATTTTTTTCCACTGAGGAATTTGTTGTGACTGTTGTCTCACATCAGTTTATATTATTTTATAACATGATGTTTATTGGCTACATTATATTGGCATAAATACACATAAAACCACTTCCCTATTGTTGGACATTTGTTTCTAGTTTTTCCCTCTACTATATAAATACTGCTTTGTAACTAAGTTTTTGCATATATAGTTTTTTTGAGATAAATTCCTAGAAGTGAATTGCTAGATGAAAGAATATGCATGTTATTCTATTTATTTTACTTATTAATTATATAATTGCACAAATCCCTTATTATTTATTATATTCATTGGCTTTTGTCTAGCCTGCCTCAGTAAAACATAAGCCCAGTGTGGGCAGAGATCTTTGGTATGCCTAACAGAGAATAGGCCCTCAATAAATATTTCTTGAAAAAATAAATGGGTATTTTTTTTTTTTTTTAGTTTTTAATATATGTTGTCAAATTGTCTTCCAGAGAAGCTATAGCAATTTATACTGTTTTCCTCACATCTCACCTATCTGACATAAAATATACAAAAGATATACACTACAATGCTAAGAAGAAAATTTAAACCTCCTTTAATTTCATCTCCCAGAGGTAGCTTTACTATATATACTCACAGACTTAAAATGTGAATTGATTATTATTTTACTTGTATGAGCTTTTAAAAAATATAACTAATAGACATTTGTCTATTTTTAAAATTTTTTTTGTGTCATTTATTTTTATTTTGGGGATTTTCAGTAGTCACTTAGATCAGGCTTCGGAAACTTTGATGTTCTTATAAATGATGATCTGGGGACCATACTTTGAGAAACAAGGACCTAGATTACATGTCTCTTTACTGTGAGTTAACCTCCAAGTGAATGACTTCTTGATGGAGAAAGCAAAAAAAAAAAATGCAGTCTCTGTTCGCTCACCTGTGGTGTACTGTGTACTGTTTTCTTTATTCTTACCTCATTTTAAATAAAACAAAACAAATTATATATACTTCTCCAGTACAATGAAAATGGACTATTTTAATCTGATCATTTTATATAACTGTATAAAATTACTTAGTTTCAACGTTGGTCTGAGTATCCAAATTCTGAAAGAGTAATACTGAAGCAACTTAAAATTTTCTTCTTTGGCGTATCAGATGTTTGATTTTCTTTGACCATATATTTTTCTTATATAATAATTTCTGCTAATGATGTCATTTCCTTTTTTGTTAATGAGACCATTTTTAAAAACCTTAACTGAAGCTGTACCCATGTATTTGTTTCACATTAACATCTATTTTTCTGCAGGCCCGGGTCCTTTTTGTGATGATTGTGCTGATCCAGCTCTCCATTCTCCTAACTTTTAGGCATCGAGGATATCTAGAGCTTAAAGGTTAGTCTTGGCCCTTTTATTCTTAGAAGACTTTAAAGTATCACATAATGTCCTCACTCTTACCAAGTGATAAATATAAATTGTCTTTGAGCTCTGTGAGGTGGATACTTCAAACTATAATACTTTTTCCACAGTACTCTATATTAAACAAACAAACAAACAAACAAAACCTCAATATTCTGCTGCTGCATGGCTGTAAAATGAGGCTTAACCAAAATGAGGGAGGGAAATCACATTATAGCTCAAAATGACCAAACATCTCTGCCAAATAGTAAAGATCTTCCACAATCTGGTCTTATCTAACTAACCATGTCTTCAACCATATAGTTACCTAAAGTTCAGCCTAGATAATTTTTCACTGTTTCCTATATATACCATGGTCATTTCTGCTTCTGTGCTTTTGCCCAGGCTATTATTTAATTTAAATTATTTTTCTAAACTTATCCAAATTTTAGTCTCCTTTATGGCTCACCTCCAACCCTCTTTTTCTATACCATTTTTTCCAGCCATTCCAGGTCAGAATGAGCTCTTCCTTCTCTGAATCCCTATCGTCCTTCCTGATGATTAATTGATACATAATTAGCCAATCATTTGGCTTTACATAACCACTTCAAATGTACATACATTTTCTCCTTAACCTAACTATATTTTAAGTTCCTCAATATAGGGGCTCTTGTTTTCTACTCCTTGTTCGTTTCTTACAGCACCCAGCACTGAGTTGTGCATAATAGACAACAAATTCTTATTGAATAAAATTTTCCTTATCCCTTTCTGGCTTGGGTGAAATCTCTGGGATCAGGAACTGATTGTGGGGGAGGGGAGTACTGTAGTAATGATTAAACAGTAAAATGGTTAAATGAACAGGTGGTGTACACAGCCTACTGTTTTTCTGCTGATATGTTTTTAAAACTTCTATGAAAAAGTTCAAAAAACATTATTGTGCACATATATTTTCTGCTCGTTATATAAATAAATAAATGTTTGAGGGAGGGTCTAAACTTCATTATGTAGAGATACCAATATCTTCGTGTAGTCATTTAAAATTTATAACATATTTTTACCTGCGTTATCTCACTTAATCCCTATAACCATCCTGTGAGATAGGTATTATTATTCCCAATTTAAAGATTAGGAAACTAAGGACTAGGGGTTATATAACTTGTCCAAAGTCTCATAGCTGAGAAGAGACAGAGAGACTCAAAACCCAAGTCTTCCAATTGTAGGTCAGTTCTTTTCTTTAAACAGCACTTCTCAACTTGGACTACACCTTAGAATCCCCTGGGGGAACTTTTAAAACCTCAGTGTCTACAGGGTACCAATTACATCAGAATCTCTATAGGGGTAGGACCCTAAGCATCAGTATTTTTTAAAGCTCCCAGATGGTTCCAATGTGCAGTTAAGGCTGAGAAGCATGGCACTATCTAAAGCTATATTTCCCAGTCCTGGCTGCTTAGAATCACTTGGGTTTTGCCTAAGTTTCCCTTTTCCTAGGCCAATTAAATCAGAATCTCTTACCCCAATTAAATCAGAATCTCTGGAGGGTCAGACATGGGCATTAGTATTTTCTAAAAGTTCCCCCAGGTTATTAAAATGTGCAGCCAAAGTACAGAATCATTGCTTAAAGTTTAAAGCATAGGTGCCTCTAAGGTTAAACAATTTTTTTTTTTACAATAAATAAAAATTATAGTTGGATATGTAGATTACTACTTTGAGAAGTACCAAGCTAAAACAAGAAAGAAGCTAAGAGAGTAATAAGTAGCACGTATGTAACACACAAAGTAAGAAGTCATACATTATCAGGTTTTGTATGAAATTAACTTCCTACCCTCTGCAATTTTAAGTGAATTGGCTTATCAGGATTCCTGCCAACTTATGAATTTAAAGTGGTGTCATCTGTATAGTTACTATATAACAAAAAATTTGTTGCATATATAGTAAATAGCCCATGGATGTCTTCTAGAAAATGGTATAAAGAAATTGAATTTTGCATGTGTTCATTGTATTTTTCAAATGTATTCTCTTTAGGGCCTCCAGGATTTATAAATTTGACCTCATTTTCCCTTCATGTCTTGAGCAAAATAAATATCTTCTACTATTTTGTGTTGTTGCTGACTCTATATACAGTGCTGGGTAAGTCAATTAGGAAACTTGAGATTGTGGAGAATTCTGCCAAAGAATATGAGAATTTTAGCAAATGAATCATTTAGGCTCTTGAGAACATAACAAATAGCATATGGTTCCTTCATAAGTCATTTCCTGGGATTGATCTTGGGAAATAAAGTTCTTTCCTAACATGTTTAAAGGACATATAGTTAAACTTAAGGATGCTGAGAAGACCATTGCAGAATTTGTATGGAAACCTAATAGAAGATAGAAGTTCGGCTTTAATTGTCATCTCCTCAGAGCAGCCTTCTTTGACTACCTTAAAGTTTTATCCTATTTCATCATGCATTTTATTTCTGTCATTATTTTATCAGAATTTATGATTATCTTCTGTGTTGATCATCTCTCCCCTTATTAGAATATCCATTGATGTCTATTTTATTCACCTTTGTGCTCAGCACTAAGCACAATGCCGAGTATGTGGTTCAGTGAATAATTTACTAATGTGTAACTCCTAAAAACTCAGCTCAGAAAAGAGAGAAACAGAGATAGGCAGTGATTTTAGGCAGATCTGAGCTCTTCTGTTACATTAATTATTATACCCAATCCTTACAAAGTCACTTAGCCACTTATGGCAGCAGAAGGCACTGTGGGTCTCTCTCTAAAGCTTTTTACTAATGTACCATATGACTGAACATCAGTTAGGCTATATGTTGCTTAATCTTTGTTTTATACTTTTATTCCACCTTTGGACTTTTTTCTCATATTTTCTCATGTGTTCACCAGAGAACACAAAGTAGTAAAATGAAAAATATGACACTTTATAATACTGTGTAACAAGCTATGGCACATTCCCCTTTGGTGGTCAGTTTTCTTGTCAGAAGCTAGGTTGAAGCTGTTTAAGACACTTGTCTTACACTAGGAGGCAAAGCAAGTGATTTGGTTCCTGGCTGTAAAAGAAAACATGGCAGAAGTTGCTCCATTTTTAAAAACTGAAACTTGAAGAGAATACACTTTTTTAGACTAATTTGTATCTAACGGAGTTCATATAACATATATCTGAGAAAATTACCTATCACTTTCTAAAGCTGAACTCTACTCTTACCAGTAAACGATGCTATTTGCATTTTAAGAAAGGAAGTCTGACTATCCCTTAATCACTCTTGACAATAAGGTAATTTCAGAAACCTGCATACTGAGAAGAGGCAGTAAATAATAGTAGTGAGGAGAGAAAAGTCATTCTGGCATTATAGATGAAAAAATAAAGAAGCAAGTTAAACTCTATACATTTACCCTGTGTATATAATGTACAAAGTAATGACTATGGATCAGCAAGAAAAGGTTAAAATACATTTGTTAATAAGAAAGAAAAGTGCATTGTAAGTGCATTATAGCTTAAAGGAGTAAATCAGTTATCTGGAAAATTAACTGAGGAATACCTCCTGCTTCTTAAAGAAAATGTTAATGCATTATATTTGGGTTATTGCAACAGAATCTCCTAAAATTTGTGAATGTATTCCAGTATATTTCTGGAATCTACAAGCTATATAAATATTCCAGGTATAGCATGTACTCAAATGGTTTTATGATCCAGATAAATGTGGAGCACAGTTCAAATAGTTGGTTAGCTAGGACATCGGGTACAACATAGAGATCAGTAAAGAAAAAAAGCTATGCAAATAAAATGCTTACAGATGCTTAGTCTCATATTTCTTCGTTATTCCTGTAAATGCATCTCACGATAAAGTCATAGTTATTTAATATTCTTTCCTCTCCATTGCCTCTTCAGGACCATGGTTTATTGGTGAAATTACTAAAGGCAAAATGGGTTGCTGCTTTTCCTTTGGGATCTTTGTTGATGGGCATTTCCTACAAGGCAGTATAACATTTATAGTTGGAATTCTCCAGGTAAGAAGTCAGAAATGCAATTTAAGAGCATCTTGGCTTTGTTGGACTAATTGCATAACACTTATAAATTAAATCGAAAATCTCAAATTGAACACCATAGATCATGTTTCCTAGTTTATTGGTAGTGTAGTATTTAATAACTGGTGTTTCATTTACCTTTTGAGTACTTCCTAAGCTCTCTTTTCCACTATTCTTTTAAACATCTAAAATACATTTTTGGCAGGCAGGATTTAGAAGAGGTGAAAGAGGTTTTGTTTTTTGTTTGTTTTACTGTGCTTTTCATTGACAAAAAAAATTAAAGGACTTATGGTAGAATAAATGATAGACTTCTGAGTAAACCAAAATTGGTTATGATAATGAAGAAGGAAAATATTTCAGAGGGAGTAAAGGAAAAATA
Organism: Pteropus alecto; assembly: GCF_000325575.1. Taxonomy (NCBI): domain Eukaryota; kingdom Metazoa; phylum Chordata; class Mammalia; order Chiroptera; family Pteropodidae; genus Pteropus; species Pteropus alecto. Next base: position 26,484,520 of record NW_006442109.1, on the reverse strand, counting down.
GACACAAGAAAAGTGGATCAGTTTTCTAGTGGAAGTTGCACTGGGCAAAACCAGACTTTGGCTTTCTAGTGATGTCTTATTAGTATACTTCTTTGGGAAACACTGATACATTGGGTTTACATTTGGATTGGAATTCCTTTAAAACAAACAAACACACAAACAAAACCCTGACCTGTAGCAAATCTCTATAAATAGGGTTGAAAGGTATTCATCTAATGGGACTAATGGACCAAAATCTAGAGATGATGACCTGGAGTTTTAGAAGAGATCCAAAAGCATCATTCGAAATGAGTTTACAGCCTCATAACAGGGCAATAAAACATGATCAGCAGGATTAGAGGTAAACAAATAGGAAAGACTTCTGCAAACACTGATCATTAGCTAGAAACATTCTCTGTATAGCAGCATTTCATTTTGCTTAAGTCCTGGGTCCAGTTCAGTTTTCTGTTATTTGAATGGAGCTTGTCTCTCAGAAGCACTCTTATACCTGTTAAAAACCTGAGCCTTACCAAAGGTGGCTTTATATTCATATTTGAATAAATAGTACATTAATAATGGATTTTATGTATCATCTAGGCCCATGACTCCCAAATCTGTATCTCTGATCTAAACCTCTTATCTACACTTCAAGTACCTATATCGCCACTGTCCTGTCTTCCCTTAGATATCTAACAGGCATATCAACTTAATAGTCTATCTCTTGCAGGACCTTTAATTTCTACCCCCAAATCTGTTCCTCCTTAGTTTTTGCAATTTTAATAAATGGCTCTACAATTCACCCTATTTCTTCAGGATGTATCCTCAATTCTTCCCTTTCCCTCATATGCTGTATCTAGTTCATCAGCAAGTAATACTTCTAATACATATCTTGAATCGCCACTTCTCTCCATCTCTATTGCCACTACCCTAGTCTAAGTTATAATTATTTCTTACCTGGGCTACTACATGACCACCCTAACTGGTCCCCACTTGCTGCCTTTGCCTCCCCACTGTCAGTTTGCCACAGAGCATCCACTGTGGTCCTTTTAAAACCTTAATCAGCTCATTCATTTATCAGCTTAAAACCTTGTAAGCAGAGAATGATCTGGGTCCTGTTGACTGCCCCAATTCCCCCTTGGCTCACCATGGTCCAGACCCATAGGCCTCAAATAGGCCAAGACCTCTCCCACCTCTGGATATGATTCTTCTGCCTGGAATGTACTTCCTTTCACTTACTCATTCTTGTCCTTCAGGCCTAAGAGAACCCATCTCCAAATTATACTCGTGACCCAGTTATTTCCTTCTTCGAATTTCTCACAAACTGTCATTATGTTTTTTTATTGTTGTTTTTGGTTTTTTTTTTAGTTTCTCTGTTAGAATATAAGCTCTATGATGCATCATTTCTGACTTGTTCACCAGTGTGTCCCAAGCTTAGAGTATAACACAGTGCTTGCCACATAGGTTGATGAATGAATGATACAGCATCTAAATTTGGATTATAAATTAAATCTTTTGTATTCCAGTACTCATTATGCTACTTCAAATTAAAATACAGACAGAAGAAAAAAATATTGATACCCAAGTCCCCACTCACTCTGCCAAGAAAAAAACAAGTATGTGTGTTGTACGTGTGTAAGTATACACACACATATATTCAGTTCATTTCCACCTTAAACATCAAGGGCTTCAGCATAAATGAAATGATACCTGCCTTTAAGATGAACAGAAAGATACAGGCAGTCATACAACTAACTGCAAGTCAACTGTTGTGAGTGTTATGAGCAAGTGTGACTGAAACATAAAGAATCAAAGAGTTAACCCCCAAGAGAGAAAGCAACATATTCTTAGGAGCACCAATAATGTATTAGTGAGACACTACCCTGCCCCCTCTGAGGACTTGCTAATAAGCTAATGGTTCTGTTCTACTCTACTTTCCAGCTGGCGTTTTTTAACATCCCCTTGATGGCTTACCTGTGTTGGAGCTTGCTGCAGAGGTGCTTTGGTCACAACTTCAGGTCTCATCTCCGTCAAGGAAAATACCTAAAAATTATACCTGTTCACCTTCTTATGTTACTGCTGTACTTCTGGCAGATTTATTCCTGCTATTTTCTTCATATGACATATGGCACCATAGCTTTATTCTTCTCCCCTTTGAGGATCTGGTTGACACTGCTGACACCTGTTCTCATTTATTTCGTGTGGACACTGAACTCCAATGAGCTTGGAACCTTCACAGTACAGTTAAAAAGCCATCTGAGCTCCTGAAGGCCAGGTCTCACCATCTACCTCTGAAGCCCAGGTCTCTGACCCAGCAGCAGGTGGAAGGCCAATATTGGTGGACAAGCTTCAGGGACCTGCTGCTCTTTGGATGCCTGGGATTTGGGGGGATTACTCTACTGATTCCTGCAGAGTGAACTGCAGAAAAATCTCTAAATAATGCCATGATTCCTTCCTTCCCCAAGAAGGCAAAGGGTTGATTTGCTTTTGTGAAGAGAAAGCCCCATATCTATATCCACAGGACAGGGTCTCAGTGTGTATGGGCGCATCTGAGGCCCAATGTTTTTTTTTAGGATTACCTCATGTAAAGTGTACCTTTCACAGTCTGGAACTCAGCAGCCGTCAAGTGTGTCACTTTAGCGGCAGGGAACCAGTGTGAACTTGGGCCTGACCTTGATTACCCTCGCGCTGTTAGCTCCCAGTCCCTTTTTCCTGATTCCTTAGTTGGGGATGTTTTTAACCAATCAAATAAATGAATGATGAATAAGAAATTACTTGGACAGGCCCTCGCGTATGCTGCCGGTCCTGGGGCAGTGGAGGAGGCGTGGCCGGGTCTCTAGGGCGGGGCCAGGCAGGTTGTTGCCGGAAACTAAACCGAGTCTGTGACGCCCGGAAGTGAAGCGGTGTCCGGAAGTGAATCGGTCCCCGCAGTGCGGCTCCGGCTGCGGCCGTGTCGGCTTTTCTCTGCAAACCCTAGTCACTCTACTGAGATGGCGAGCGCAGCTGCACCTGTACCCGCAGTCGCCCCCCTGGCTCCGCCTTTGGAGCAGCTTCAGCACTTAGCAGGGGAGCTGCGGTTGCTCTTGCTAGAAGTGCGGGGTGAGCTGACGCAATTGGGACGGACGACCGTAGGAACAGACTTGGGTGGGGAAGAGGGGGTAGACTGGCGGCGGCAGGGACGCGGCCCGGGTTGAGGAGGTGGGGACCGGAGGTGACTCTGCTTACTTCTCCTCTTCCTTTTTGCCACCGCCCGGCCCACACTCCACACCCACCCAGTTGGCGAAGCCCAGGAGACCACCAAAGAGTTCAATCGGGAGACGTTTTGGAGAAGACTCAGTGAGTGCCTCTCCTGTTAGGGACTCCCATCTCTCTTCTCCCAGAAAGGGAGACCCCTTTACCTCTCGCTTTTCCCCGCCGCATCCTATCTGCGGAGGTACCTCATTATACCCAAACTCGGTACCTCAGAGGTAGAAATATAAACCATTGATTTTTTGGAGATGTTTTTGAGACGTCTCAGCGGTTAAAGGTGGAGAGGGAATGCGTTGTTTTTGAAGTCGGTGCCGCAGCTGCAGCCTTATGCCATTGGGACTAACACTGGCTCATACCTCCTCCTTTGTCATCCCTCCTCCCATCCCCAAGATGAGGCAGCTGTGAAAGTGTCAAGGGAAGCCACGACTCTGACCGAAGTCTTCTCTCGACTTCCACTGCCACTGCCGTCCTCACAGGTAGGCTTTACTTTCCTGGAATCCTTGTGCTGCCTCGTTATTCCTTAGGAATCCTCTCGTTTTCTTTCCACTTTTTACACTCAAGCCAGGGGATTTTTTTCTTCTGTCAAATAAGGTTGCAGTTCTTACCCCACAGGTTTGTTGTGAAAACCACATTGCCAGGTGCAGTACCAGGCATGGAGTAGGTGGGTCCTCTAAATAGTATTGGTTCAATTTGAAGTTTATCCTGGTTATTTTCTTTCTGATAATTTTTTAAAACACTTGCTATTTGTTTTCACATATATGATCCCCATCTGACAGATAAGTAAGCAGGCTCAGAAGCTCAGGTTAAGGTAATAAGCAATGGAGTTAAGATTTAAATTAAGGCCTATGTGATGTTTAAACCTATACTTTTTATTGTTATACTACATAATACCCTTTTTATATTGAATTATTTTTATATTTACTCAAGAACAACGTATACATTATAAAATTTAAAAGATCAAAGTTAAGTGTGCTAAATTTCTTTCCTCCCCAGTTCCTTTTGAATTATTCATATCTATTCTAAGCATATGCACACTTATGTGTATACGATTGCTTCTTTTTACATAAATGATAGGATACCATAAACACTTTTCTGGGCCTTTTAAAAAAAATTAACGATATAGCTTGCAAATTGATTCTCAGCAGCACACATAAAGTTCACTTCTTTGTAATGGTATTCAGTAAAGTACATGGCATTCAGTGCATTTAACCATAATTTATTTAACCAATACTCTATGTGTACATTTAAGCTGTTTCCAACTTGCAGCTATTATAAACAGTGCTGTGGTAAATTGTCTAGCACAATCTTTGTGTATATTAGTAAAAAAAAATTCCAGGAAGTGGAATTGCTAGAACAAAAATTTATGCATTTTTAATAACCCTTTATTATAAAACTAATGAAACTAAACATGGCAGCGGAAACCAGGTATGCCCTATGCCTTATGTCCAATTTTTCTAGAGGTAGGTATACTTAATTTGGGATAAGATTATTTTAAAATGGCATACTTATCGCCTTATTTGATTTTCATAGTCAACAGTTTATTCTTTCTCAATTTATATGTCCAGATGGTTTGAAATGGAAAAATATTCTTTTGCTGCTCCTACAATGATAAACTCTCTCCCCTTACATAATTCAGAGATGAGCAAATAAGAGATGAATTGTGTGAGAGCACTTTAAAAGCTTTGTAGAAGAAAGTCAGTATTTATTTCAAAAGAGGTAGTAATAGTACCTTATTTTTCTTATCTGTCAACTCCTTTCTTTCAAATACACTTAGGACTTGCTGCTAAAATTCACAGTTAGTAAGATACTGTGAGGATGCCACAGGACTATTTTCTATACATGCTCAGGTCAATGGTTTCAGAATTTGGTTTTATTTAAATCACAATTGCTTTCTTAGAATCTCAGCATGTTACTCTTACAGAAGAATGGTTTTATTTTTAATTCCATTTCCATATGGACTAATATTTTATAAAATTCTGTGGTTGTTCAAGCAATGTCAAATTGCCATAAAAATTTCTAAGCACTCTCAATTACTTTACTTATTTACCCCAGACTGGTAACAAATAGTTTATGGAGTAGCGCCAATCTGTAGATCACATTTTACGTAGAACTGGCTTAGAATTTAGCAGCGAAGCAAGGACAAGGAAATAAGAGAAAGCCAGTGACTGCTTAGAAGGAAAATAATCAACATTGAGCATTGTAGAGTCCATACTAATTATCTTTAGGTATATTGTGAAGCTGTTAGAAAGATACCTTGTTAATGGTCTAAAATAGAATTGGCAACTATTATAAACAGTGCTGTGGTAAATTGTCTAGCACAATCTTTGTGTATATTAGTAAAAAAAAATTCCAGGAAGTGGAATTGCTAGAACAAAAATTTATGCATTTTTAATAACCCTTTATTATAAAACTAATGAAACTAAACATGGCAGCGGAAACCAGGTATGCCCTATGCCTTATGTCCAATTTTTCTAGAGGTAGGTATACTTAATTTGGGATAAGATTATTTTAAAATGGCATACTTATCGCCCTATTTGATTTTCATAGTCAACAGTTTATTCTTTCTCAATTTATATGTCCAGATGGTTTGAAATGGAAAAATATTCTTTTGCTGCTCCTACAATGATAAACTCTCTCCCCTTACATAATTCAGAGATGAGCAAATAAGAGATGAATTGTGTGAGAGCACTTTAAAAGCTTTGTAGAAGAAAGTCAGTATTTATTTCAAAAGAGGTAGTAATAGTACCTTATTTTTCTTATCTGTCAACTCCTTTCTTTCAAATACACTTAGGACTTGCTGCTAAAATTCACAGTTAGTAAGATACTGTGAGGATGCCACAGGACTATTTTCTATACATGCTCAGGTCAATGGTTTCAGAATTTGGTTTTATTTAAATCACAATTGCTTTCTTAGAATCTCAGCATGTTACTCTTACAGAAGAATGGTTTTATTTTTAATTCCATTTCCATATGGACTAATATTTTATAAAATTCTGTGGTTGTTCAAGCAATGTCAAATTGCCATAAAAATTTCTAAGCACTCTCAATTACTTTACTTATTTACCCCAGACTGGTAACAAATAGTTTATGGAGTAGCGCCAATCTGTAGATCACATTTTACGTAGAACTGGCTTAGAATTTAGCAGCGAAGCAAGGACAAGGAAATAAGAGAAAGCCAGTGACTGCTTAGAAGGAAAATAATCAACATTGAGCATTGTAGAGTCCATACTAATTATCTTTAGGTATATTGTGAAGCTGTTAGAAAGATACCTTGTTAATGGTCTAAAATAGAATTGGCAAACTTTTTCTGTAAAGGGCCAGATAGTAAATATTTTGGGTTTTGTAGGCCAGCTACTCAACTCTGCTCTTGTAGTGTAAACACAACTATAGATAATATATAAATGAAAGAGTGGAGTGTGGCTGTGTCCCAGTAACACTATGTACAAAACTGGCAGTGTGCCTGATTTGGCCCGTGGGCCATAGTTCGCCAACTCCTGATCTAAGATAGAATGAATATTTCACAGCAGATATCAATAATAATTTTTTTTTAGCTACTTCTTAATGCTTTATTGAGTTATCAGTTCAGTACCTGGTATCCAGTTAACTCCTCTCTGTTATGTGGTGAGAACAGCACAAGGCCTAACTCATAATAGGACTTCAGAAAGTATTCGATAATGCCTTACAGATGTCTACTTTCTTGCACAATGGAAGCGTTGACCACATTGATCTAATCCCCATTTCCTTTTTTTCATTCTGAAATTGGTCCATCACCTCAGGAAACCCAGAGGTTCTGTGAACAAGTCCGTGCTGCCATCAAAGCAATTATTGCAATATACTATTCACTTCCCAAGGATCAGGGTAAGCCACTATGTACACATAAGCATTCAGTTTTATAGGGTAGATCTCTGCTAATAGGACAGATTTGTCCTGAGACTTTTACCTTTTCCTCAGTTTGAGCATATGTAACTTCTCCCATAAAATGCAAAGATAATTTTATAATGTAAGTAACCTCCATCAATAAGACTTTAGGTACAGGGGCTATGTTCCCATTTCTCCTGTCTTGCCTGACTCTTGTCTGATTCTAAGTTTTTAATTCTCATTGGCTCCTCCCTCTTTAACCCATTATAACCACCAGAGATGCTGGCCGGATCTCAGCCTAGACAGGCCCAGGCCATCCTCAGTCTCCACCCATATTATGTTACACCATGTTTTGGAGCTCCCTTATAGGTTAAGTGGCCTTCAGCCCTGCCTGTAGATCTACGCCTTGATTATAATCATGCTAGAATTATAAATGAATACATGTCTCAAAGATCTTCAAGGTTACTCGCAAATGGTTTAAACTTTAGGTGTTTTATGCACAAGTGTCAAGGGACCATTGTCCTTAATTAATGAATATATGCTGTCATGGAAAGATTTTGTTCCGGATCTCTTTTGGAGAAAAGCACTCAAGGAATGATGGGAGGTACAAGAAAATGACAAGGGTACATTAGTCAGACCTGTGTCTCGTGTTGGCACTCCAGTTAAAGCATGTGAGTGCACATTACCTCAAGTTCTGTAGTGCTTAGACTCTCAGGAGAGCAGTTGGTGACTTTTGAAAAGGAGACCAGGCTGCTTTGTCTTTGGGTTTGGCTACAGGAATCACCCTGAGAAAGCTGGTTCGGAGCGCCACTGTGGACATCGTGGATGGCATGGCTCAGCTTGTGGAAGTGCTTTACATCAATCCAGCTCAGAGGTAGTGATGCCACAGTTGGGTTATCAGTTAATGGATTTGCTTGTTTTAGGGAAGGAAAAAACTCATTTCAACAGCAGAGTTACTAGTAACATAAAAATGACCAGGAGGAAAGATCTTTTTAGGAGACACAAACCTAGATTATTTATATATCCTATTGATTCTTTTCCTCAGCCCTGAGAACAGTGACCTCATTTCCTGTAACAATGTCTGGGTTGCGTGCCAGCAGGTGCCTCAGATACCAAGAGGTGGGTAAGAATGGGAAGTGGGCCATAGACTCTACTGGCCAAAGCAGACAGACCTCTCATAATAGCTTCCAGTTTTGTACCATGTATGTATTTTAACTTATATGAAGAGTTCAATGGAATAAATATAGTTTATCACCAGCATCAAAAAATAAGTATTAATACTTTCTGCTAGTCTTTTTAGTTCTCATGCTTCTAAATTCTAACTCCCCTCTTGCTGTGGCTCTGTCTCTTGTTGAACAAATGTGATTTGTTCTCTTGGTCCTGCCCCAGGAGCAGTATTATGGGACACACTGAAGCAGTTATGAGGTAGAGCTAGCTAGGCTAAAAGCAGTGGTCATCCAAGAGGACCATGATGAGAAACCATGTGACCATTTTACTTCTTGTGGTGAATGATGAAAAGCTTTTAAACCCTCTGTCTGGGTACCCAGAGGATGTGTATTAGAATTTTACTTTAAACCGCCACCATTGTTGTCTGTCTTTGGCACTCCCTTCGAATGGGAAACTTGTTGGTTGCCCTTTGCGGACTTAAGAGACTTGTTGAGTTTCTCCTCTAATTGTAGTGCTTCTGATTTTTCATTCACAGACAACAAAGCTGCAGCCCTTTTAATGCTGACAAAGAGTGTGGATTTAGTGAAGGATGCACATGAGGAAATGGAACAAGTAAGAGGACCTCTGTCTTTGCTGGCCATTGGAAGGCAACTCTGGCTAGTAGATGAGAATTGGTTATAAAAAGAGATATCCTAAGCATTGACCAAATAGATCCCATCCTCACTCCTGTTTCCTACCTCCCACCCTATGCCAGTGTGTGATTTAGTATCACTCCCCTCTGTTTCATTGTTGGACTAGGAGAGTGAGAGAGTTTATGAAGTGATCCAACTCTAGCCATTAGTGAAGTAGCTGACTGAGGTTTTGGGACAACTCAGACATGATGCGGAATGTACAAATAGGCACTATTTATTTTTTGGCATTCATATAAATCATGTTATGTCTTAGGCTGTGGAAGAATGTGACCCTTATTGTGGCCTCTTGAATGACAATGAGGAGGACAACTCTGACAACCACAGTGTTGAAGAGGGTGATATTTTAGGATGTCCAAACAATCAGGATTTATATTGGTCAGAGGAAGATCAGGAGCTCATAATCCCATGCCTTGCACTGGTAAGAGCATCCAAAGCCTGCCTGAAGAAAATTCGGATCTCAGTGGCAGAGAATGGGAAGAAGGATCTGGTGGCCCAGCTGGATGACATTGTGGATATTTCTGATGAGATCAGCCCTAGGTAAGTGTGAGCCCAGCTTGAAATGTCTGAGCAGCAGCATTTTGATCTCAGCTTGTGCTGTCACCCAAGGTTTTTCTCCCAGTTTTTTATTGTAAAAATTTTCAAACCTACAAGAAAGTTGAAAAAGTATTACAGCAAACACTCACACATCCTTCATCTAGATTCACTTCTTGTTCACATTATTTTCTATATTGGTTTATTTCGCTACAGATAGATGTGCCATTTTTTCCCCTAAACCATTCGGGAGTAAGTTGCAGACATCAATGACATTTCACCCCTATTTCTTACTATTACATCTAAGAAATTTAATATTTAATATAATATTATCTATGGTTCAGATTTCTCCAGGTGTTTCTAAAATATCTCTCACAGCTTTTTCATTTTTTTTTTTCTTTTTTTTTCTTTAATCCAGGGCTCCGTTAGGGTGTCATTGTATTTGGTTGTCATCTCTTTAGCTTTTTTGCAACTAGAATAGTCCTTGTCCTTTTTAGTCTTTTTTTTTTTTTTGATGTTGACATTTAAAAAATCCAGGTCAGTTGTCTTATAGACTAATAATCTGGAGTCATGAGCATGATTATGGAGTATATTCAGGTTAAACATTGTTTGGCTAAAATATCACATAGTTGTTTTGCGCTTCTCATTGTGTCACCTATGATCTTAGTTTGTCTCATTATTGGTGGTACTAAATTTGATCACTTTGTTAAAGTGGTGCTCATGTTAGTGGCATTCTATAGATGAACTTCACCTATATTAGTTATTAAATTGATACTTTCAGATCCTTACATTTTTAACTGAGTTAATCATGTCCCATCCTACAGTCCAAGGGATTTTTTCCCCCCCAGCTTCCTAGTGAAATAGGGTGTATATGTATTGAGTAAATATCCATTGAATTGATTCTTTATTGGTTGCCTAATTTAATGAACTGATAGGCATTTCTGGGACAGTCATTTTCCTACTAGTTGCAGCCTTGGTTGTGTAATGAAAACCACCTAGCTGAGCATTGTTTCTTCTTTCATTAAAGATTACTTTTGCTTTCTGCTTTTAGTGTGGATGACTTGGCTCTGAGTATATATCCACCTGTGTGCCACCTGACTGTGCGAATCAGTGTAAGTACCTACACTGGTAAACCTAATTGGTAGAATTTCACTATACTAAATACTAAAGTATTTCCTTTAAGTTATAGGGAATACAATTAGTTGTTACACTTGGATATAAGTACAACAGCAATGTCACAGTTTTTACTTTTGTTTGTGCTTGATAAATATTTGCTGAAGTTGAATTATTATAAGTATGAGGTCTGATAGTATTCTTTTATAATGACTTGGGTAATCATTTAGAAAAACCCAAAGGCCTTGGAAAATGCTGCTTTGAAAGGAAAGTCTTAATCACCGCAGTGCTTTTGGATCCTCTCAACCTGAAGTCACACACTTCTATTTTCTACTGTAGGCCGAAATAAATATTCCAGAAACGTGCTCTGTTCTAATAGAAACATGTTGTATGATTTGACCATGGAAGGTCAAGCTCTTTATAAAAGTCTGATATTGTTGTATTCATTCAAGTTCTAGGTCCTATGCTAGAGAGAGTTCTATTCTCTCATTTTTATAAACTCAAATTCTTATCTGTAATGTTATTGGGAGGAGAAGTAAAACTGTCAAATGGCTTACATTTTATAATCAGTGTTTCAATCTTAATAGTATTTGATAAATCAGATAGTGGAAATTAGATTCATCAAATGTATCTTCACAATGTGCAAATACCTTGAAGTAGAATCCTTTTGGGCATTAACTTTTTTATTTGTATTCACTTTTTAAAAATTGACTTCCTAAGAAATAAACATCTTTAGCAATATGCCTTGTCAATTATCTCCAAACAAAAATTTTAAATATATACTATATATTGGTGGCACACATACATTCTCATGTTATCTTGTCATTGGTGTTCTTAAAATTCTGTACATAGACTTTTTAAAAGAGAAACATTAGTTGTTTCTACTATGTAGTCTGACCTATCAGTGGTTGGGACAAATTCAGGTTATAGTCTTTCTTTGGCTGTTTTTTTTTTTTTTTTAATTGAAAAATATTTAAAAACTTGAAAAATGTATTAAAGTGTTACAGCAGCAGTATTAATAAAGTTTTGCTAAATAGAAAAGAATCCATAATCAGGATGAGCCCTTACCATAATAATAGAACTTCTTTGTTTCTTTTCCAGTCTGCAAAACTTGTGTCTGTTCTAAAGAAGGCGCTTGAAATTACAAAGTGAGTATGAGGACTTCTCCCCAAATAGCTTTTTGAGAATAAACCTATCCAGCCATTCTCAATACCCAGACTCCATTTCAAGGAGTGGGTGTGGTGTTTTCTTTCAACTTTCAACTGGAGCAGTTGAGTTTCTGCAAAGAAACTTGCCTTTTCTTACTATAGTTTCCTCTGTGCTCCCTGCTGAGGATAGGTTTTCCCTTGATAGTAAAATAAATTTAATTTCTCTTTCTTCCCATTCCATTCACAGAGCAAGTCATGTGACCCCACAGCCAGAAGATAGTTGGATCCCTTTACTCATTAATGCCATTGATCATTGCATGAACAGAATCAAGGAACTCACTCAGAATGAACTTGAATTATGAGTTTTCAGGCTCATTTATCTTCTCCCCTCTCCCTTTCTTTTAGTCACAGCCAGGCTCTGATGTCTGCTTTTAGTATATGTGCTGCCAAAGCGAGCACTGATGTCTGCTTTTAAAATGAGGCTAGAATACGTTCTGGATTGAAAGGAAGTTCCTGTCTATATTTATTTAAGAGATACTATTACCAAAATTGTTGGCCAGGCCAGACTGGCAATTATTTATAAACCATAAGAGTATGATATATTTTTCTGCATTAGGTACAAAATAGCATGAATTTGTTTTCCTGAATCATCTTTCAGAGATTCCTGGGGAAGCTGCCTTATTCCCTGTATTTGCAATAAAGTGTGTTGTTTCATTATTAAAGATGTTAATAGTCTCAATAATATGCTAACCTGCCAGGGGTAAATGAGTACTCTTCTGGTGTGTCTTTCTACCAGAAAAACGAGTTGAGATTAGAACATTGCTTTCATTTGGTTTTATAGATCTAAAGATCTGATTCTGATCAGAAGTATATTTATTTCATTTTATTTTATTTATTTTTAGAGGTATTAATTAGATAATTATTTATTTCTTCTCCTTTCATTCACCTTATTGTTCAGGAAACAGTCTTACATACATATCTGAAATAATATACTATCACACTCTATTTAAAGGCAAAGCACCATAGGTAAAGCTTATCAGCTGTCCAGAGTTCTCAGCTTACAAGATCTTGCTTCCTGATTTTATATTAATTTCTGAAAGTCAGAAATGTCATCTCCAAAAAATGTTAATGGGATTGTAGAAAAAAATCACTCTATTCAATATTATAGTTGTAGAAATGGAGTATATTTTCTTTAAGAACTGAAAAACGGAGAAGAAAATGCCACTTAACATTGGTATGTCAGTATAGGTAAGCAGGAAAATAATACTGTGATAATCTCTTTGATTTTTTTTTTGATATTAAGAAGATATTCTAGTCCAAGCTTTAACATGCTTCCCACATTTTCTACTAAGGCATCTTTTCTGCTACTTTTCATCCTTTTCCATATTTCACATTGGAGGACTGGTACAGCCTTTAAAACTTCATTAACAGGAGCAAATCCAGTATCCACAGATTTCTTCTCAAAAGATACTCTAACCCATCAGATAGCCCCTGCAGGCCAAGAAAGCTACTAGTCTCTGATGCCCATGATTCTCGGTCATAGAGCCAATGCTTGGAGGTTCAACAATAACATCATAAATTATTCCTCCACTGATGAGGAAGTAAGACACCACCACCATCAGAGCGCACACCATCATGGCCGAGGGCATGTGCACCGAAGAGGGCTTCTTCAGCTTCAGGTTGGGGCATTAGCACCAAGAACAGGACTCGATACAAAGTCTCCATGTTGGTGGTGGCAAGGGAAGCTCTCCCAGAAGTATATTTAGAACAAAACACTTGACTTTAATTTATTTAGGGAAAATAACTCCAAAGCCCCTCTTAGTACTTGAGAATGTCATATAATATTATTCTTATCATTAAGTCCTGAATATTATTCCAGGTCACTCCATGCCTCTAAAATTATTTTGTGGTATTGAGCTCAGCTGTAAGGTTTGTTCACTTTATTGAACCAGATTTGTTTTTTTTATACATACCTGTATTGTGTTCTCTGTTACATATTACATGTGCTTCCAAATATAAATAACAAAATTTTTATAAATCAAAACATTTTAAATGTATAAGAGAATTTATATAACTTTAAGGGCTTCCTCAGTTAATCCTTTTGCAAAAGCATTGCCACTTAATTATATTTTTGCATCAGTCTGGAAGATCATATATTGGAAGCAAGGTAAACCTATAGTGATGTATATTCTGGTGACCTGACGTGGGCCCTGTATATGGACTGTAGGTCTCCATAACCTCTAATGCCAGTCCTTTTTTTTTGTGTAGGTGTGATTCATCACATCTGCCCTTCTGATGTCCCCATGGTCTATCTCTTAGGTAGAATCATCAACAGCAGCCATTATTTTGAGCAACTAATGTATACTTGGGGCTGAAATTTCTAAGTGAAGAGTTTTAATTTACCTTTATAAAGTGCTATTCTGTTATTTTTAACAACTGTCATAAAGAGAAAGAACTAAAATCAAACAGCTCCAAAGCAACAAAATAATGTAACCAAAAAAATAATAACTTTGTACAAAAGAAGTCCAGTTCTTTTATTTTTTCTTATAGGGCCTATTTTCTGTATACTTAATAATTTTCATATTTCTCTACTAGACCAAATTTATGTTATTAACATCAGACTTTAATTGTGACTTCATAATCTAGAACTCTCATAAAAACTATAGCTGAATCTACAAGATCAGGTCCTGTGTTGTATATTTTATAACTTTGTTCAGTCATCTTTGGGTCTTTAAGGACTATGGTCAGGGATAGCACTGATCAATGTAATTTAGGATTACCTAAAAATTCTATTTTGAGCTAATATTGTCCCACTTTGTCAGAAATATAAAAATGATTTAAATGTTAGTTTCTTTTCCTTACCTGCAAGTTAATGAATGTGAGCAGTAAAATGGTTATGAAAAATCCTGAACCAGAAAAATCAATGTACTTATCTGAGTATCTTTTCAAAGGCTTCCTTTTATCACTCAAGCCCAGTAGTTTCTATTCTAAGACAAACTAGTCTTCAGGACTGCCTTAAGCTAAGGTGACAGAAATGATTGTCTTTATGTTGATTTCTGGGAATCTAGTTTTGTTCTTGGTCACTCTTCTGCTCGCCCTGAATAGATTCATTTGTCTGATAAGCAAAGTCTCCCTTCCCAGCACATTTGGTTTTAGATCGTAGATTCAGGGGGATGTTTGGGACATATGACGCTACAGCTGGAAGTTTAAGCTGCAAGGTAAGGGGCTGCCACATAGACACTTCTGGAGTTGGTTAGGTTCTGGAACACACTGCAGTCCATTTCCACAATGAGCCGCTGGGGCCCCACCTTTGTTGGCGTCAAGTGGAATTGGGTACAAAGGCTGTTTCCAGGCCGCACAGGACCGACTCTGAAATAAAGGAAAAGGAAGGTGCTAGTTCTGTCACAAGTTCATTGCTTTGCTGGTCCCAGTGCCTCTGATCATTCTCAACTTGAAGAGGTGGACCATGATGAAATAAACATCTAAGTACCTTGCTGTTGAAACAGGTTTTTAGGTGATAGAAGACAGGAACCTCCCTATGGTGAGCAATTGCATGGGTGAGAAGAGAAATCCTATTCTAAGGGCTTCCAAGTTGCATCTGTTTCTTTTATCACCTGTGGGTTTAATCTGGTCCCACTCTTGGTAACAGTATTGGGGTATGTTTGGAAAAGCTGTAGTTCTAGAACCCTCAGATTGCTAAATGCAGTGGGTATGGCAGGCATATTGAGATGTCAGTATGTCAGCAGGTGGTGTTTGGAGCCTATCTGCAGCCTTGTGGCCTGCCTGTTGACCTTCTTATAGTGACTGAGGAAATGATGCAGACTTCCTTAGAGGAGCTTTGCCCTATAATTGATCTGGGAGACCACAAAAGTCTGGTTAAATGTTGGCAGTCCCTCCTTTCATCTTATTGGCAAGAATGACTCCTTGAATTTCATGAGGCTGAGGCAGTGGGTCAATAACTAGACAACCTGTAGGGGAGGGATGGTAGTATTAGTCATTGTGAAGTCTAAACTGTACACTGTGTGTTCAGTGAAGGATGCAGTGGACATAATGAGAGGGGAGGTAATGAAAGAAGATAACTTTCAATATCTAAAACCAACAAGGGACTAATAATCTAGACTATACAGGGAACTCCTACAAATCAACAAGGAAAAAAAGCAGGAACACCAAAAGAAAAGTGGGCAAAGAACTTTACAGAGGATGAAATGGAAAAGGCTAATAAACATATGAAGAGTTACAAATTAAAGCAATGAGATATTACCTTATTTCTATTACAATGGGAAAAAAAAGCTGAGTATTGCCAAAAGTGGAGGAATAGTAAGAATATAGAAACTCATGCACTGCTGGAGGGAATGCAGACTCCTGCAGCCATTCTACAAACCAGGTCATAGCCTATGACAGCAATTCCATTCCTGGCCATATATCCCTCCCTTCCTCACCAAAGTTTCAAACAAATATGTAAGGGGACATATATGGGGCTGTTCAGTGCAACAGTATTTGTGGTGTCCGAGAACTGGAGGCACTCTGAGCTCATCACTTTGAAACAAAGTGATAGGAAGTAGGGGATGTGCACAGTGGAGTATTATGTAGCAGAAACAATGGACTTGATATATGTGGATGAATCTTAACATCTGAGTGAAAAGAAAAAGAATTAGACATAACATTATGTAAATTAAAAATACAGGCTTGTGAAGCAACGGTACACTTTCACATACTAACAAAAGGATATGAAGGGTGGTAGGAATGGGAATAGGAATAAAAGAATATTCAAATAAAATTCAATATTGTGGTGAGCATTAGTAGAATGCAGCTTTCGAGAGGCAGCCTGCCCTCCCTGTGATATTCTCTAGTACCTAGCCCTAACGCCCTCACCTGCATTCACCAGCAATACCCAGGCTCTTCCTACATGATCAGGGCAGCAACCAGGGTCAGGTGGGTTCCCAAAGAGCACACAACCTTCCTCACTCTCGTTCTCCGGCTACACATGGTGGCCTCAGGATGAGAGAGGCCCTAACCCCCTACTTCAGGGCGCATTTGCTCTGTCTCTATGGACACAGCAAAAGGACAATCATTAATTTTAGGTTCTTGCCTTTCTGACCAGTTGAGATGTCAGTGGGATGAGAAGCTTGTGGTTTCTTACCTGTAGCTCCTCTCTCTGTGAATGAGTCCCCTTCCGAGGATATAGATGACACAGTCCGTCATGGGAACATCTAGGGAGTTAAGGATGCTGATCTTAGCTGTAAGAGGTTGATATTGCTCTACTGTCTCCGGCATCTGTGGGAAGAGGCAAAATCTGGAGCAGAAGCAAAGAGCACAGAGCCGCAGTCACTCCTTCCCCTCCTGGGTAGCCTCCCCATACCCTCCTCAATTACTTTAACTCTGCCGTCCTGACCCACATGCCACAGCTCTCTTCTTTACCCCTCTACCTGGTCTTCTGTGTTTATTCTCACCCCCGATCCATCACTGACGATCTCCAATGGAGCCTCTCTTCCACTTAGAGACCTTGGAGTATTTCTCATTGTCTTTGGAATTCAGCTTCAGTTGGCATTCAGAGCCCTTCATGGTCTGGCTCCACCCTCATCTGTTCTTACCGTGACTAAACAACATCCAAGCCACAATCCCATCCCTAGCACACCCCTCAGGCTCCCTTACTTTGGGTCTCTTTGTTCAGTTTTCTGCCTGCACTGGCCTTCCCCCACCTCTGCACTGAAAGCTTACCCATTTTTCAAGGCCCAGTATAAATGCCACCTCCTCTATGAATTCTTCCTCAACCCACCAGATGAAATTAATCCCCTTTACTTCACCTATCCCATATAACTCTGTACCTCTATTAAAGAATTTACACAGAAGACCAAATATATGTCTCCCTTATCCACAACCTCCTAGAGGGCTGGGACCAAATCACGGTCATTTTGGCAAGGGTAGACATGTGGTAAGAGGACTGGGCCAAGAGCCACAAGTCTCCAAAATGTCCCATTTTCATGATCTTGGGTTTGTTGCTCTCTAGGACTGTTTCCTCATCTGAAGAATGGGAACAGTTCCACCTCACAGGGTTTTTGTATTAAAAGAAATAAAAGAGGTAAAAATATATTTGCCTGTGCATAAAGTGCTAAATAAACATAGGCTATTATTATCCCTACAAGTATGGAGGCAGCAACTGGGAAGGGCCCGATTTTAGAAACCCTTACTTAACCAACTAAAGAAGTTGGAAGATTTAAACCTGAATAGCACATGTAAGAAACCATCTCCTTCAAGAAAAAGAGCTCTCAACTTAGGATTTTCTGGCAATTCTGCAGCACAGTCACCTGCTCTGAAGTGTGAGGGGCTCCGAGTTTTTCAGAAACGGAGACCTGAGTAGTAGCAAACAAGAGCAGTTCTGGGAAGGACTGGTGCCTACCTCAATGTCAAGGTGTGGTCTACAAATGGCGATGTCTTCCTGAGCAAAGCAGCTAAGGCTAGACTCCGAGTGTGTTGCCATGGCCGTGAGTCTGAGGAAGCTGTTCTCGGGTGGGCTTTTCTCAAAATTGGAGGAGGACAGGCTGCAGGTGATAACTGAAACGTGACAGGTGGAGTCAGTGCAAAGGACTGAGTGTGTATGTGCCCCGGAAACAAGCAATAGTTGCATATACAGTGCAAAGGAGTCAGGATCTCACCGAAGCTAGGAAGATGCCTCATCCCTCACTGCAATTTCAAATTTGAACTCACTCAAAAACCTACCCCTCACCACCATCACCACCTCCCTTAACATTCTTGGCAGACCATCTCAGTGGTGTTGGGGAACGGTCCTTGTGAACTAGAACATGTTAAGCTCTCTTGGCTTCAATTTCCTTGTCTAATAATAATGCCTGGTGGGATGGCTTGTGTTAAATGAGACACTGCAAATGAAGTGTTTATCTCAGACTCTCCCACACAGTCATTGCTGAACATATGCTGAGTTAGTTCCTTCCCATTCTCTGCTTCTTCTCTTTTTCCTTTTGCAGAGAAAATAAAACCACCTTTCAGTCTTCAAGAATCCTCTCAATCTCATGCTCCCATTCCAAACCTACAGACGTAGACATCTACTCCTGCTGTCCCATCCGAAGGATGAGGTGGCCTCCCTGCCTGAGTCAAGTCCTCTGCTTTTTAAATATGTGCCGCATCATGACCCCACCACTGCCTAGCTGTGTAACTGTTGGAAAATTATTTAACCTCTCTGCATCTTGGTCTCCTCATCTATAAAGTGGGGATAATAATGACTCCTGCTTAATAAGGTTGTTGCAAGGATAAATGAGACAATGCTCATAGAACACTCAATACCATGTTTGCCACAAATAAGTGCTCAGTCAATGTTAGCTATATTCTATTGCCTCTCATTTCCCCAAGGGTTGTACCATCAATTATAACCCATCTCTCCTGAGGTTTCAGTCTTTTCTTCTTTGCTGATTACTTTCCTCAGCAAGTAAGCAGATTTTGCTCTCTTTCATCATAAAAGAAAACAGCCTTCCTCTATCCAGTGTCTCTGGCTGACCACCACCCAGCCTCTCTCCTTTTTCCATTCATTCTTCTAGGAAAGACTGCATACCTCGTCTCACCTCCTCAACTCTCAATCCATTTAACTCCCAGGAAGCTGGCGTTCGCCATTGCTTCTTGGTAAAACCACTCTGTCCATGGACACTTTTCAGCCTTGACATCTCGTAGCCTCTCTGCTCACCTTGCTGGTGCCCACTTCCTCTCTTTGACTTCTCAGTTTCTCTTACTCTCTGCTTGTTCTCTACTGCCCCCTATATGCTGGTGTTACCTGGGTTCCCTCCTTGCCTCATTTTCTCACAGGCCTCCCACCTCTGTGAGCTCATCTGTGCCATGACTCTAGGCCACCCACTCTGTGCTGGGATTCTCACATCTGGTCTCCAGCCCAGGTCTTTATCTTGAATACCAGGTTTAGGTTTCCAGCTACCTACTGGCCATCTCTGCTTGGATGTCTCATGGGCTTTCAAACCCAACATGCCATAGACAGAACCCATCATCTTTTACCCCAAACCTTCTCTTCCCCATTTTCCCTATTCTAGAGGCTCACTCAGACTGCAAGTAACATCCCCCTACACACATATACACATAGACATATTCACAAGTACGATCTAAAACCTCCTTAATATGTCTTCATTAGAAGTGCTGCTAGTCTAGCTTATCCTTCATTTCTTGACTCGATTATCACAAAACCTGCCAACTTCTAAACCAGTTGTTTTCAGCATTGGATGTACATTAGAATCACAAAAGGGGAACTTTATAAAACAATCCCAATCTCAGGCCATACCCCAAATTAGTTATATCAGATTTTGGCGGTGAGGCCCAGGAATTGGTATTTTTAAAGTCCCCAGGTGATTCATTGTGCAGCCAAGGTTGAGATCCATTACTCTAATATGACCCCTTCAATTCCATTCTGCCCAAAGTTCTGTTTTAAAGATGAATTTCTGATCATATCGACTCTCTGGTTAAAAACTTTCACCAGCTCCCCATTTTCCAGAGAACAAAACTCAAACTGCTTAGCATGATATACAACCTTCTGCATGATCTGGCCCATCCGGCTCTCACATCACTGTCTCCCTCCCTTCCTCTTTAGGGAACACGGTGGAGAGACTGGGGACAGATGGGGGTTAGTTAGGAGGCTGTTGCAATAATGTAGATGAGCTCTATTCCACTGATTCTCTCTTGCCTGCACACTGGAATCACCCAAGGAATTAAAAATTTTTTGATGTTTGGCTCCAACCATGTAATTTCTGATTTAATTCATCTGAGGTGCAGGCTTGCATCAAACTTCTCTAGATGATTTTAATTGCAGCAAAGTTTGAGATCAACTGCTCTTGTCTAGAAAATTTCAACCCTAGAATAACATAAGGAGCTTAAAAAAAAACAAACAAACCGGTGTCTGGACCCTATCCCAGGCCAATTAAATAAGAATCTTGGGGAGGAGGAACCTATGCACTTGTTCCTTCTGCCTGGAATGCCCCTGAATCACTTTTCTGTCAGTTGTTATCCTGCTCATCCTTTTAAACCCAGTGCAGTCTGATCTACTTGGGGGACAGCCTGCTCCAACCTGGATACAATGCTCCCCTGCCCTTGTACTCTGTTTACCTTATTAAACATTTCTTACACTGCTGCTATGATCCATTTACTTATCTTACTGCAATGAGAATTGTGAAATGTTTTTCTTTTTTCTGTGTGAAGCGCAATAAATATACGAGATAGGCATAGAGAGAGACAGAGAGAGAAAGAGAAAGAGAGCGAGAGAGAGAGAGACTGAGAGAGAGATGGGGACGGGGGAAAGAGAGACACTGAGAGAATACCAGGAACTAGAAGCCATCTATTCAGACCCGCATGGGGAGCCCTATGCCTGCCGTCTGCCCAGGGTGGGAGCTGGGTGTGTGGGCATCTGGCAAGGCCATAGAGAGTTACCCTGTTTGGCACCGAGTCTAAGCTGCTGCTTGTTCCTCCAGAGCTCAGCAGCAAGGACTCCGTTGTAGTACAACGCCTGTACACCAATTATCAGCTGCACTTCCTTTTCTTGGTCACAGGAGTTAAATAAGGTTATGGAGAACTGAGCATCCCCTCTCAGGGGTAGGAAACTGGGTGCTTCCAAGAATAGGTACAGAGGATCAGTAGTCTCAAGACTGAGAGGATGGATGCCATTGTCTTCCTTATGTTCCAGTCTCTCTTTCTGGACTCTCTCCAGCACCTCTTTTTCTTGAAGAGATCCTAAAGAATGGGAGGAATAAAACAGGCCTCTTATCCAGCAGGTAGACCCTTTTAATAAAAGCCCAGGATTAAGATTCATTTATTCACTGCTGCTCAAATGCCAAAGTCACAAGAGCTTTGCAAACCTCTAAGGCCATATTTAGCGAGAAACAACAACACGAAGGTCTGTGTTAGGCAGATCCACCACAGATACAGCGTGTCCCTTCCAAGTCACTCAAGGACCAAGTTCTTTTACAAGTGCTATGAATTTGTTCCTTGAACAGTTGGGAGAGCAAGCTTTTGGAGAAGTCACACTGTCTCTGAAGACAGTTTGGCAGGGACTTGAATCTTCCTTAGTAAAGGAGTTTGGAATTATTCCAAGGGCAACGGGGACCATGGAGTTTTCTGGAGCAGGGGAGTAACGTAATTATATTTGTGTCTTAGAAAGTTTATTATGGAAACTGAAAGTCGGAAAGGGAATAATGATGGAGAGACTGGAAGCAGGAGTTTCTAGTTAGGAGGCTGTTGGAATACTGCAGACAAGAGATGACAAGGCCTCAGGGTTACCTATAGGCAATGGGGAAGGAGAGGTGGATAAAGATGTGAGAGTAATGTGGGGTGATGACGGTGGCGGGGGTAGGGGCGTGGGCGGTGTGGTGAATCAAGGAGAGTGCAAGACTTCTCATTTGGATAAATACGTGGACGGTGTTGCCATTAACTAAAGTGGAGGGAGGAACAGGTTAGTGGGTGTTCAACAAAAGGGAAAAAGGGAGAACATCTTCTGGCGACTGAATGGTTACCTATAGGCAATGGGGAAGGAGAGGTGGATGAAGATGTGAGAGTAATGTGGGGTGATGACAAGGGGTGGGGGCGTGGGCGGCGTGGTGAATCAAGGAGAGTGCAAGCCTTCTCATTTGGATAAATAGGTGGACGGTGTTGCCATTAACTAAGGTGGAGGGAGAAACAGGTTAGTGGGTGTTCAACAAAAGGGGAAAAGGGAGAACATCTTCTGGCGACTGAGCTTAATATTTTTTCCCCATTCTTTAATTCCAACCCCCCCTCCCCGCCCCCCGCCACCACTTCCACCCCTGAACTATGGATGTTGCCATTTCCCCTTAAGAACTGGATCTCTGAGGGCGGGGCATTTCCTCCTACATGCTCCCAGCGTGCACCCTGGGCCTGGCTGACTGGGGTATGGTCCATGGCTCCACCTGGGGCACAAACCCAGGACCTTCTGTGTGTAAAGCAGACATGCTAACCACTACACTATGGAGCCACCCCGAGCTTAATATTAAGTGTGTTATTTTATAACAGTAGTTCTCAATTGGGGCAATTTTTCCCCTCAGGGGACATTTGGAAATGTCTGGATACATTTTTGGTTGTCACAGCTAGTAGCGGTGTGTGTGGGGGGGTGCTGCCATCTAGTGGATAGAGGCCAGGAATGCTGCTAAATATGCACAATCCCCACAAGTTACCTGACCCAAAATGTCAATTGTGTCAAAGGGAGTGGAGAAACCCTGTTTTCTGTGATGGGGAAAGGACTACAACCTTCTGTGGCCTGCATCTATCTGGCTGACCCCTTGCCCTCTTTTGCTGTTTCAGGGGCTAGGAAGCCTGCGGCCATTCCCCGGCCTAATACCTTCAGGATACTTGTAGTTTTGAGTGATGTCCTCACAGCGATCCGTGCCCACACCTTTGGTGCTGATGTTGTTGCCAACATACTTAGTGTTGGAGTTGGTCAGCTCCAGTGTCCCATCCTCACAGCACTTCCAGACTACACATGAGGCATTCACTGAGGCAAAAACGTCTGATACTGCAGGGGTCAGCCCCAGTGTCCCCTCCTTGACCGCTCTGACAGGGACCAGATCACAGGCCCTCAGGACTGAGGGAGAGAAAAATCAGTGAGTAAAAAGAACCACACCAGACATCTGCTTGGGTCAGAGTTGCATAAGCTCCGTCCCCATCTTAGACCTTATTTTCACTCTCCCAGGATCAAGGTCAGAGGTGGGCACCAGGCAGGTTTTCTGAGAGGGCATTGCAGAGGTGAAACTCACAACTGTTTAGTGATAATACTTTTTGGTCAGGTGTTACCTAAGGAGAACATAGTACACAGAAGTTCCTAAGCCAGCTTCGCTACAGATATGTTAGGAATAGGTCATCTTTATCGAGCACTTATCATGTGCCAGGCTCTGTGATTGTTCTGTTCTTGGGAAAGGAAGAGCCATCCTTTTATGGCTCCTGAAGATTTCTTCTCTGAGCTTGAGCCTATCTTGATACCCTCTTCATCCATATCCAGAACCTCAGAAGTCCCACTCTATAAGATCCTGACCTAGCGTATCTATCAGCTGTCTTAAGACCCTCTGCCTTTCATTGAGACTCAGCTCTCTTGCCTGTTGTTCTGAGGTGGGGCTAGTCTCCCCACAGCCCTGGGCTAAGATGGCTAACACCTTTGTCCCCTTGAGTCTGCTGGCATCAGGTCAGAATTCTGCCAGCCACTATTATTCTTTTTGCTTTTCCTCTTTTAGGGGATGCAGACCCCCTTTGGACTATCTGCTGCTCCTGTTTCCTCTCTGAGAGGCTCCTTCAGCCCATGCAGTTCTGTGGAACTCTGGGTGGTCCTGGGCCCACCCTACGCTTTACCTCCACCTCCATTAGGAGAACTTGGGTGCAGAATCTGCCATCCGCCATAACCCTGGGGCAAAGCAGGCCGGGTCATCCAGCACTCAGTGGAAGTCTGGAAGATCCTGAAGGTAGCAAAGGGAACAGTTTGAGTGGGGGAAAAAAGGAGTCCTGAAGAGATTCTAGAAATGGCAGAGTCGTTGCCATGGGTTTGGGAGGATGCTGTGTAAAACTGGTGGCGACACTCCCAGGAAGGGGTATGCATACCACGACCGACCATGAGCGTCCTGCCTCCAAGAGTCTTGTACACCCCCTCTCAGTGCCTGGGCCACTTAGGGTGTGGGGGTTCCCATGGGATTATTCCACACACATTGGAGCCCTTCCAGTCTGAAACCTCATCCCCTTTGGGCTTCTCACCATATTCTGCCTCTCTGGCCTTCTCTGTTCTGAAGCCCCTTCTCACTGTAGTATTCATTGACGAGCAGGCCCCCACCAGTGCCCTGGGCTGAGGTGAACGTGGTGACTACACGAGCAGGGATTCCCAGGCACCGCAGCACTGCATGGAAGGGGCAGAGTAAGAGGGTGCCAGAGAGGCCTAGGTTTGGGGCGGAGGCAGGATGGCTAGCATTTTCAATGCATCCTCTGAGCAAGCACTGTCTTAAATGCCACGTAACACCATGGAAAGAGGAGAGGCATGGGCACCGAAAGTTAGAATCTGACACCAGACACAGGACCTATAAAGGCTCAGAAATGAGATATAAACAAGTTACACAGCAGGCAGAGCATACAGCAGAGAGAGGCAGGCAGAAGACACAACAGAGCACTGGGGCAGGAGAAGGGAAAGTCTCTGGGAGAAAGTGAGTTTGGGAACAGAGGTCGCTAGATTGGCCCCTTTGCTGAGGAGGAAAAGAAGCAGAAGCTGGTCAGAAGATGCTGCTCAGGACAAGTAACTGGTTTCTGGGCCAGATGGTGCATCTGAACCAGTTGTGAGTGCGATGAAGGTGAGGAAATGCTGCTGAGTGTAGGAAGTGTCTACTGTTAGGGATGTCCCTCCCACATGGGGGACCACAGGGCAACCTGAGAGGCGGGGCACACACTCTATACAGTAGCTAACGTGACATGTGGGTGCAGCAGGCAAGCCTGCTCTGTACCTGTGCAAGCAACAGCGGCCAACACCCAGGCCTGACCATCATACACAGGTCGCCCATGGCCTGTGAACCACTGACGCAAGATGGGCACGCTGCCCCGGCGCTTGTTCAAAGACCCTTCCTGGGCAGCCTGGGTCTGCGGGGTAGGCAGGACATTCTTCTTCTTGAAAGCATGCAGCTGTTTGGGCAAAGGTGTGGATGTTATGCGAGTCCAAGGACAGGATAGTTTCTGGGGTGGGAGAGGGGTGGAGTGCGGATGGGGGCGGGGGGTGAGGAGGGCTCATTACAGATCTCCAGACACAGTGAACAGACCATCTGCATCAGAATCACCTAAAACTTGTTAACCCTGCACGTTCCTGGGCTCCACCCTAGCTCACTGGGCTAATCTTTATGGATGGGGTCCAGGTCCACAAGCCAGGGGATTGTGGACCATACTGGCAAAGAAAGCTCAAGCCACAAGAGGTGCATGAGTGGCCTCTCACTGAGAGCTGGGTTCCCTGCTCCTTCACTTGCCTGGCCCCAGGTCCTTTGAGGGTGTTTGTACCCAGGGCCTTGAGGCCCACTTATGCTAAGAGCCCTCCTCCTCATAGGCTGGCCCTTTCTCTACCACTTCTTCAGAGGGTAGTTCAGTGGCACAAGAGGAAATGAAAACACGTTACTTCTGTGAAAGAACTCTTAGGGACAATGGAAAAGCACCAAGCTACCTTTATGGTCTGCATATTTATGGCAATAATTGAGAAATAAAAACAAGTTCCTCTGACCATCTTAGCAGCAAACCCTGAGTAAGATGGACCCCAGTCCCTCCCTCCCAGGGAATATTCTCCAGTCTGGGCTAGAGGGAAGAGGCAGGGGACCGGGGAGTGCTCTGAGGAAACCCAGGCTGATTTTAGTCCTTGCTGCTTGTGTCCTGAAGAATGATACTTCTCTTTGCTTTTCTCTCTCTTGTGGATGCCCTTCTCCAGGAACTATCCCCCATCCCCTGGGAGGAAGGGACCATTTGTGTCTTGAAGATATCCAGAGCCATAGAGCAGGGGCAGCTCCGTCAGAGAGGTCCAACTTCCCCTCCTCTCACTCACCAAGGCGCCCAAAATGCAGGCCACATGCACTGGGTTGCCCCACTCCTTCACCTGCTTGTCCATCCTCAGCAAGGCCAGGCTGATGTCCATGACATCCCCCTCAAACTGTAAGGACGACACAGGTTCATGATGAAGGGCCTCCATCCCACAAGTCAGCCCCCATCGCTTCATCATTCTCCCAGACTCAGGCTTTATTCCTTCCTCCCTTGCTTTGTTGTCCCCTTGTGGTATGTGCACGTGAGGCCTCGAGGCCCTCTCTTCCTGGTCCCTGTACCTGGCAGTCCAGTCATCCGCCTGTTCTGTTCTCTGACTCTCTGGATAGGGTGTGAGCTCTTGAAGACCAGGGCTGTGTGGTTTCTTTTCATTTCTATCTTTTTTCATTTAGTGCACTCCTACTGCCCCTGCCAGCACTGACCTGCATGTGGATACCGAGGCAGCGCCTACTCTCAAGGAGCCTGCAGTTAGGAGTGGAGAGGGACGGGTAGCCACTTACACTACAAGTCTTAGCAATGTGGCCAGACTCTAGGAAAGAAGCTTATCCAGAGCAGGGAGCACAGTGGAGAAATTCACTCTGCCTTTGGGGTTGAGGAAGGCTTTCAGAGGATCTTTAAAGATGGGTAGGAGCTTCCCAGGGGATAAATAAGGGAAACTTTTCCAAGCAAAGAGAACAGTCAGCCTGCATGTCCGGGGGCTGGCCAGGAGCTGGAGCATGGGCGGATCTTGGGGAAAGGAAAGCAGTGGCTTGGCTGTGAAGGGACTTGTGTGTCATGCCAGGCGATTTGGTTTTTATCCTGTAGATAGTAGGGATTTAACAGAGTTTTAATTTATGTGGTCTTTAGGAAGATAACTCAAAGCTGTTGAGGTTGGTTTGATGTGGCTCTGAGGAAAGAGAGGCACCACACAGCTGAAATTGCCTAAAGACATGGCCTCATGACCAGGGGATTTTGGACCTGCCAGCTCTGTCTGGCCTGAACACTGAAGGTTTTGGAGCAATCATCATCCCCTCACCTTCCCCTGGAGGCCCCCGTACCTGGCCAAAGTCCCAGGGCTCTGCCTGGATGCAGTCGGCAGTGCCCAGGTAGATGAAGCCGTTCTGGTTCAACAAGTACTCCCTGCGTTGAGCCTCATTCGCCAGGAATACAGCATCCTCTGGTGAGAAGCAGGCAGGGAATAGGCCTGTGAGTGCCAGGCCTGCTCTCTACTTACAGGCCTCTGCCCTCCTTGCATAGGTCGGGTTTAGCTGCGGGTCTCCCCTTCAGCTCTGGGGACCTGATAAAGACTGAAGAACTCCTGCTTTTCACCATTCCCACTGGGACCTGGCCTCTACTCTGGTGGAATGTGGGGAAAAGGGTCAGAGTTTCTGGGTCAGCCAAAGTGGCCTTCATGGTCAGTCAGGCAGACAGGAACAAGTCAACCTTTAAAAAGCTTACTGGTGTCCAGAGGACATGGCAGCCAGAGTGCTTATCAGCTCAAGAGAATTTTGCAATAGCCCAGGGAGCTTCTCAGTGGGCCCGTTATGTCTCTCCCACATTTAATTAAAAAAAAAAAATTAGTGTTTCAGAAAAAAACAATACAACGTAAGTTGACAGGGGTGAGCAGAAGAGAAGAGGAGCATTTTGCAAGATGGGGTCGGAGGGAGCAGTGAGGCTGGTGAAGTGGAAGCCAGAGCATTGGCTTTCCGTCCTAGGGGTGTCCAAGTGGGTCTAGGACTCTCAAGGTCTCTCTCTGGTGTCCTCATCCAAGGGTTGGGCTGGGGAGACGGATGGGGGCTTTAACGAGGCCATCACTCACTTTAGGAAGCTGGGAGTATCTGAGGGGGTGGATCTGCTCTGCTTGCCAATTGCCTTTCCCTGCCCCTGGTGCTGGGGATGGAGTTGGGGGGTGGTTAGATTTGTTCCTGGAGACTAAAAGGAGAAAAGAATTTCCAAACCATCCTCTATAGGCATACAGCTGGAATGAGGGTGCTCAAATACACAGGATAGGATATGAGAAATCAGGAACCCCTGAAATGCCTGGGGCCTAAAATCACAGAACTAGATGCCCAAGGTGCCCTCGACTACTGCCCCTCCATCCTCAGTACTCTCTATGAAGTCAGCTAGATATCACTTCCTCGGGAATCACTTCAAACAAACGTGTTTGGCTCTGCAAGGCTCTGGGAAGTACAGTGCCAGAACACAGGTGACACCACCCTCCACTTCTCTGCTTAGGTGCTGCCTTCCTTATATAAAGTTTCCTGCTTATGAATAAAAATCTGACTTTCATTATAGGGTGCAAAATTTCCTTTGTCGTTTAGGAAAGTCTCATCTCCAAGTATGCTAAGATGAAACCGAGTCACAGATAATCTCTGACAATCTCTTAATCACCTCCCAGATGAGCAGGGCATACAACTCACTCCTGCTCAGGTAGACACCTCCATACACACTTATATAGAGACCATCCCTAGGCGGTCCCTACAAGCCAAGCATAGAAGCAGGAATCCTGGCATGGAGTGAAGACTGTGGGTTCCCTTTGAACTGAGCCCTGTTCTAGAACTGTCTTTGCTTGGGTGACCAGAGCCTTGTTCTGGATGTGGGCTTAGAGTCAGCAAGGCAGGTACACGAAAGCCTCAGCTCTGAAGGGAAAGGGCTTGAGGGTCTTTCTGTCTGTATATGAAGAGCCATGGGGCCTCTTCCAGCTGAGGGAACCCTGAGTCCACACTCACCCACAAAGAGAGGGGCATCCGAATGGATATTAATTCCCATCTATTGTTCCACCTGCTCACTCCCTTGGAGCAGGAAAGAAAGCCTTGACCTGAAGACAGGAAGTCCTATCGAAGGGAGGGAGGACTGGAGAACCCCACCCTGAGCAAGAGAACTAGAGAGAGAAAGCTCACTGGGATTAGGGTACCACACGAGGGAGTCAGGAACTGGACCAGAGGTAGGGACTGCAGGAACTGAAGAGGATCTCTTCTACTTCCCCATGTTTCTTCTCCTTTTCCAGCCTGGCCTTGAAATGAGGCCCCCTTTAGGCTGGCAGTGAAACTTTCGAAATGAAAAGGCTATGCACTTATTACCTGAAGTAGCAAGGATAGGAAAGCTGGGAGAACATGTTTTTTATTCCTCCAAACAACCCCTCAGGAAACCCAAAGAATGAAGGTGGGTAGTGGCAGATTTAAAAAAGAAAGACAGACTCAGGCTTCAGAATGGAAAGGAAGAGAGGCCCTGTTGGCTCCTGTTTGGGCCACTGATAACCTTTCCTACATGAAATAGTCCTAATAGATTGGGCTGAGCTTTGCCAGAGGTGGTCACTAGTTGGGCCCCAGGAAATCACTTGACCCCAGGAAAGCCCACCCATTGGCTACTGAGGTGGAGGAGGCTGGCCATTTAATGTGTGGCTCCAGTCAGCTATTTAGATAGATACTGTTCTATTTAGGGGTATCCATTCATTTGAGAGGCCATTCATTCAGAGAGCAGACATCGCAATAATGAGTGCTGGTGCTGCCCTTAGAGGAAACTGTCCACTGGTGCGTGGGGCAGGTGCTCCCTGTCAGAGCTACACCCAGATCCTGTGCCCTGAGTACCCTGCGCAACCTAGACTGATCCAGGTCCAAACTCACCTCGAACCCAGGGATTAAAGAGCAGTGTGAACTGGCCCAGGAGGCACGGCTTCCTGTTTGAGACCTGCAGCAGGAGCGAGTATTGGCCAATGATAGCGTCTGCGGGCGTGGTCATGGAGATGGTCCAACACAGGTCGTCTCTCTCCTCCACCACAGCACTCCACCACTTCCGGTCCCCCAGGCTGGAAATCGGGAATATGGCTTGGATCCCGTTGGCTTTGGAGGACTGCTCTCCTGCAGTCACACACAGATGAATTGGTCAGTCGGACCTCTTGGTCACAACTCAGAGTAATAAAGTCAAGTATCGCAAATTTGAAGCAGGTAAAAATCGGTTTTGGAAGAGAGTAAAAGAGGCCCGTCCATTAATGGGAGGCAGTAAGAGGTGATGGGAGTGCACAGGTTCTCAGTGCCCATGGACCTGTATCTAAGAAAGGTTCATGGTCTGTAAAATGGGTATAATAATAATACCTGCTTCATAGGACCGATGTGAGGTCTTAATGAGATATTGCATGTAAAGCCCTTGGCCCAATATCTGACATATAGTACAGATTCATAAATAGTAGCAATTAAATGTGATATTCAGCCTGGATTAGATCCCATTCAGGCTTTTCTACAAAACTGATTTTACATTTGTAACCAAAAGAAGCTTGTCAGTGGTAATGCCGCTGAGCAACAATCTGAATCGTGATAAATAATGCTTATTGTGCACATTATCTCCTCCTCATAGCAGCCCTGCTGGGTGAACAAAACTTCCTAAGGCCCAGGTGCTTTGTGGGCCCTTTTCCCCTTAGTTCCTTGAGAGGATACTGGAGAAAGAGCTGCGCTCCTCCTCCCACCCCCAGTCATGAGCCAAGGGGGCCTAGTCCTGCCCCACTTACCAGTTTGTGTAATGAGGGCCACCTTCCTTAGGGCAGGCAGAAATGCATGGACTGGAGCCTGAAAGTGCAGCCTGATGGTGAAGGGCTGCCCCCTCCGCACAATGAGGCGCCGGGAGCTGATGTCCTTGGTGTGGTGCTCTTCATTGTTTCTTGCTGCCTGGAAGTCGCAACTCTTGATCCCCAGGGCTGTGAGGAAAATAGAAACCACGGAGGTGAGGTATGTGTGACACCGTGAGTAAAAGCAGAGATCCTGGAGTCAGAGAGACCAGGGCTCAAAAATCCTTGGCTTGACTTACTTACTAGATGTGCCACCTCAGGCAAGTAACTCTGAGCTTCAATTTTCTCTTCCTTAGAATAATCATGCCTCCTTGCAGAGTTGTGGAGATTAAATGAAATAATGTATATACAGTTGTCCCCTCTTTATCCATAGAGAATACATGCCAAGTTCCCCAGTGGATGCCTAAAACCATGGATAGTACCAAACTCTACATATATTACATTTTTTCCTATACATACATTCCTATGATAAAATTTAACTTATAAATTTGGCACTGTAAGAGATTAACAACAATAACTATTAATAAAATAGAACAATTATAACAATATACTTTAATGAAAGTTATGTGAATGGTTTGAGGGCCATTATTAATTAAAATAAGGGTTACCTGAGTGCAAGCTCTGCGATACCTCAAAAGTCGATCTGATAACAGAGATGGCTACTAAGTGACTAAAGGGTGTGTAGCATATACACCATGAATATACCGGGCAAGAGGATGCATTCACATCCCAGGAAGGATGGAGCACAAGGTGCAAGAATTCATCATGCTCTTCAGAAGAGCACACAACTTAAAACTTATGAATGTTTACCTCCAAAATTTTCCATTTAATATTTTTGAACCACAGTGACCACAAGTAACTGAAACCGTGGCAAACAAAAATGTGGATAAGGAGGGACTACTGTAATATACTTAGCACAGTGTCAGACACATGGTAAGTCCCACTAAATGAAACTCATTATTATCATTAAAAGCAATGCTTATTCCTATTATTGACCTCCTCTTCTGGTCCCAATCCAAAAGTAATGATTAAAATCCAGAATCTTGGTCACTCCTACTCATTTTTTCTTAGAACACAATCAAATAATTTTAAGAACTGGTTTTGAAATCGCTAATTCCAGTTCTCTCATTTTATAGATGAGAAGAGCGAGGCCAAGAGAGTAGAATCAACTCACCCAAGATCATACTTGGCTGCTTCACCTAAAGGCTCACTAAACGCACAGCACCATGCAGCCCAGAAGGACCCCACAATGAGGGGACTTGAGAGTATTAAGACAGTCTCTCAGGCAATTCTCATTTTACAATGAGAATTTATAATGAGACTTGTAAATGTGCTAACAGAGCCATGCAGAGGTCCCTGAGGTTTCTGCATCCTCTGGGTCTGCCTGTTTTCTTGTTCGATGTCTGTTTTTTCCCCTTTAAGTTGAATTCCCTGACTCTTACCTCCCCTTCTCTGCCATTTAGCCTTGGACCTATGACACCTTCATGCTTTCCCAGGGTCATCTCCCATAAGTATCACCACCCAGTAAGAATAGTCATGTTATGATGGTCCTGGGACAAGAATATAAATCTATGTTAACCACCATTACCGTCTTACCACCA
The DNA here is from genome assembly GCF_000325575.1 of Pteropus alecto. Taxonomy (NCBI): domain Eukaryota; kingdom Metazoa; phylum Chordata; class Mammalia; order Chiroptera; family Pteropodidae; genus Pteropus; species Pteropus alecto. The sequence continues at coordinate 26,452,104 of NW_006442109.1, read as the reverse complement.
TCATCACAACTATGACCACCAATTTACCACCAACAACGTACCTTATTGCCGCTCTATAGCCCCACCACCATCACTTCCACAACTACCAGTACCTATTACCACTCCTCCCTATAGTCACACCACCATCACCACCACCACAATCTTACTTCCTTTAATGAAAACATGTAATGATGGAGGGACTACTGATAGTCCAGCAAGCCCCATGGACAGCTGACTTGGCTTACCCTGTCCCATGATTGCAGGCTGCTCTTATCCACTTGGCCACAGGAAATATCTGTTTTGAATGGTTGCTCTGGGCTCCTTTTCTGAATCTGTCTTCCAGACAGAAAATGATGGAGGTACTTTTGTTGGCTTAAGAATTTGCAAATAGTGGAGTTTCCTTCTGCTTCTCCTATAAGCTCCCCGACAAGCTTCTTCTCTCCTACTCCCTCCCCACTGGTATCTCTTGAACCAGCTCCTGGGAGTGCCCCATTTTCATTTTATCTCTTGTGCCAGGAGGCCCATGCAGGGGTATGCCTGGCAGGCTAAAGTTGAGGGGCAGAGTAGGGAAAATCTTCCCACTGGAGAACTCCAGGAGAAACCTCTAAGCTTGTTGCTTCAGTGGCCTCAAGAGACCCTTGGAGATGTGCCTGGATGACACTGGAAGACTCTGGAAGAGATGTCCAACCCCAAATCTCAGGCCCTAAACATATCATGGGCTGCAAGTTGCTAGATGTTCATGGGCTGTTTTGATACTATAAAGAAGGAACATGTCTGGGATTTATCTGTGTGAAAGAGATGAAGTAGAATGTGTTGGTGAAAAATAATGTCCTAAAAGCTGAAGTCAGAGCCCCAGCTTTTCCAAGCCTTCCAGGTTTGGGACACTCTGTCAGAGAAAATTTGGAACTATGTTGAGACTCAGAGACTATGTCTTTTCTATTTCTACTTGTCTAGTCACTGAAGAGATAGGACACAAGAGAAGATCTCCTATTTGGCCATCTTTAGCCTTCTAAAGCCCAGCTTTTGCTTGGGCTTCTGAGACTGTGTCACTAGAAGCACTCTCAGGGTAGCTGTACTGGCCTGCATATATGTGGGATAACTATAGAAGGATATAAAATAAATGACAACATTGACTGCATGTGAGGAGAGGAGCTGGAGAAGGTGATTTTTCTGGTGTTTACTCTGTTATACTTTTAAAACTTTGAACAATTGAAGAATCTTATAATGTAAAAAAATTGAAGCTACTGCCTTCTTACTCCCCCCCCCCCCACAAAAATTCTTCATGAGGAATGAAGAGGCAAATTTTTTATTATTTGAAGATGATATGATCTTTACCTGGAAGACATAAACTACTAAAAAATGATTATAAAAGGTAAGATAATTTAGTAAGCTGATTTTAAGTTTCATGCATTCCCAATCAAAATGCCAACAAGTTTTTTCTCTGACACTCAGAAAGGTGATTCTAAGGTTCAAAAAGAAATTTCTAAAAGGGGAGTGTAGTATAATCAGGCTTCTTAGGTATTAAAACATAATATGATATTACTGTAATTGAAAAAATACATAGACCAAAATGTATGCATTAAGCATGTGTAAACTGTGGATTTTGAATCATAGAGAAAATAAGGATTCACTAGTAAACAGCTTTGGGATAACTAGCTTGCCAAAACAAAAGTTGGTTTTCTACCTTGCACCATAACACCAAAATAAATTTCATATGAATCAAAACTCTAAATGTAAAAAGTTAAATATTAAAAGAACTAGAAGGAAAGATAAGAGACATATTTTTAAGTTAGCCTGGAGAAGGCCTTTTAAAATATTAGGCAAACCTCAAAGCCATAAAGAAAAGATTAATAAATTTGATTCCTTAAAAATTTTTAAATGGAAAAACTCATAAACAAATTTAAAGGATATACAACAAACTGTGGGAAAATGTTTGAAACTGATATCACAAAGCGTTAATTTCCTTAATGTAAAAGGTACCTACAAATCAATAAGGAAACAAAAAATCAATAGAAATGAAGGAAGGATCTGATGGATAGTTCACAGAAAAGAAAGTTCAAATGTCTCTTACATACATGAAGAGATGGCCAGCTTCATTTAATAAAATGCAAAATAAAACCACCCTGGGATATCATTTTTTTTAAACCTATCGGACTGGTAAAGATAAAATAGTTTGACAACTTTCTGAGTTAGTGATGATGTGGGAAAATAGTTACTCTCTTATAATGCTGGTAAGAGTGTAAATTAAGGCAGCTTTACGGAGGGAAATTAAGTAATATCTACCAAAACTTTAAATGTTTATACTTATGAACCAGCCATTCCAATTCTAGATATTCTATTATGCAAATAAACTAACATGTATAAAAATAATTATATACAAGTATATCCATTGCACTGATAGTTATAGTAGCAAAATATTGGAAACAACCTAAATGTCCCTAAATAAGTCACCGGATAGATAAATTATGGGACATGCATTCAAAAGAATACTATGCAAGTGTGAAAAAGAATGAAGTAGCTTGATATAAACTGATACAAAACAGCCTCCAAGCTATATTGTTAAATGGAATAAGCATGTTAACTGTAAAGAATAAGCTACCTTTGTATAAAGTGGGGTGCACGGAGGAGAACATATATGAATTTACTTGTGTTTACATAGAATTTTTTGGAAAGTTATGACTTCTGGATAAAGAAATTCAGTGCTTGAGAGTAAGGCTTTTTCCCCTCTGTTTATACTTTTGTATCTTTGTAACACAAGCATATATTATGTGTTAATATATATTTTTAAAAAATTTGGAATAGAAGAAAAAGGCTGACTGGTTTCACCACTGTGAGCTCCCCATGGGTAGGCATTGGGGAGATCATGGGCTGGCTCCCCTTTTGGAGATTTGTTCTACTTCTGATACTAGCAAAGAGAATATCCTCTTTTCAGATATTTTTCTGATGGAGCTTCACAAATACCCATGATCTAGCAGTATTTCAGTTGGGGCACTTTAGGGGGAGCCTATGATGAGAGAGATACTGCTGTATTTTGATTGAGCTGGGGAAGGCAAATGGGAAATGTGAAAAGGATGGAGAGGAGTGACCAAAAAGATCTATCCTGCTTCCTACTGAACCCGTACCTTCCAATTCTCCAGCTTCTGACAGAAAAGCAAACTTCCAGCTGTGTATACCAAAGAACGATTCATTTATTCATTCATGCCACAATTATTTATTGAGCACTATTGTGCATCAAGAACTGGGTTAGGCATTGGTAATATGATAATAAATTAGATAGATGTGTCCCTGCCACTGAGGAGTTTGGGAAATAGACAGTACTAAGTGCTTACGCTGTCAATTATTTATTTGCTATAAAGGAGAGGTTTCAGGTTCTAGGACCTAGGTGTGGAAGTCGGGAAAGCCTTTCCTGAGAAAGGATATTTAAACCAGGATAAATAGGAGTTAGCTAGGTTAATGGGGCAAGGGTAGGGTGGGGTGGGAGGAAAGAGAACAGCATGTGCAAAGGCCCTAAGGCAAGGAACAACTGAAGGAAAGCCACTGAACTGGAGCATATATTATGAGAGGGAGAGGTAAGGCAAGGGCTAAATCTTGCAGAGTTAAAGATTTTGAATTTTATCCTCAGAACACTGGGAAGCTATTGAATAGTATTTTAATCAGATTTACATTTTAAAATACCACACTGACTGAAATAAGGAAAATCATTTAGAGGGGGCAAAAGTGAAGAGGACTAGTAAGAGACTATCATAATGGTTCAAGCAAGAGATGATGGTGGCTCAGTCAGGGGAGTGTTGGTAAAGATGGAGGTGGACAGATTTGACAGAAATGTAGGAGATTAAATTGGCAAACCGTGCTAATGAACAGGATATGAAGAGAAAAGAGAAAAAGATACAGAACGTGTCTCCCAGGTTCAAATAAATTAATCATGCTGGTATATGCTTTACAAAGCACTTTCATACACATTTTCTCTGAACCTCATATAATCTGAACCTCAATCTGGTAAATCAAATGAGGGATCATTATTCCAATTTAATTGGTGAGAAAACAGGTTCAGGGAGTGAACATTTTTATTTTAATAAATGAATAATGAATAAGTCAATTAACATAATTCCTTGTTCCAGAAAAAATTTAAGATTACTAACAATGAAATACGATGTTTTGGAAGAACATATATTAAAATGATACAAAAGATGAAAGATGAATAGAAATGGAGATAAAATAGAACCAACGATGAGGCCAAAAATGCACATCATGATCTGTCTATATATATGCTATCCACACACTGCAAATGTATCTCTAATCTTCCCGGGAGTTGAGGCTTTCCCAGCATCTCACAGTTTATGGTAAGGACTGGACTCAAACTAGGGTCTTCCAGCTCAAATCCCACACATTCGATTTAGATTAGCCTATAATCTAAACCACCACTAAGAAGGGCTCTCTATTCAATCTTTTAAAATTTCTCAAGGATTTCTGTTTCTAGATATAGCAGACTATATCTAGCTTGAAAAGTGGAGACACTTTTGAGAATAACTAGAAAAGCTGAATGAAATATTTTAAATATCTGACAGTGTCAAGGCAGCAAGGATTTGAAGAATGGAGAACTTGAAGAGAAGAGAAGCTCAGAGAGGTGAGCCTGACAAAGTGTCACTTTTTCCTTTTGGGCATTTGCTGATTCATATGTGGCAGATGACAGCCTGAGAATCTGAGCTGATCTTCTGGGAGTCTCACAGGGTTGGAGGTTCCAGGGCCACCAAGGATGAAGGAACTCCTTAAACACCTTCGGTTTTCAGTTGTGACCCTTGAAGGGCTATACCCCAAGAGTAAAGGTAAATAGAAAATAGGCCAACACTTACAAAGAACTGAAACCTAATTTTGTTTGTTTTTAATTTAAGTACTTAATCAATGGA
>NW_006442109.1:26419752-26447207 GCF_000325575.1 Pteropus alecto | reverse complement strand
CTGACATGGTTATGGATGTTACTATTATCATAATTATTTACCTTATATAGTTGTAAATGTTGGAACAGCATAGGATGTTTTAAAAAGTCTTTATTGTGCTAGAAAACACCTCATAAAATTGATCATCTTAACCATTTTTAAGAGTATGGTTCAGTAGTTTGATACTGTTGTGAGAGAGATATCCAGAACCTTTTCATCTTACGGAACTGAGACTCTATACCCATTAAACATAACTCCCCTTTGCCTTCTGCCCTCAGCCTCTAGTAATCACCATTCTTCTTTCTATATATATTAATTTGACTAATTTGGATACTTCATATAAGTGAAATCAAATAGCATTTATCAATTTGTTCCAGACTTATTTCACATAGTATCATGCCCTAAAATTTTATCTGTGTTGTAGCGTGTGACAAGATTTTCTTCCCTTTTAAGGCTGCATAGTACTCCATTGTATGTATATACCACATTTTGATTATCCATTCATTTGTCGATGGACATTTGAGTTGCTTCCACCTCTCGCTATTGTGAATAGTGCTATGAACATGGGCGTCTAAATATTTCTTCAAGACCCTGCTTTCAATTCTTTTGCATATATACCCAGAAGTGGGATTGATGGATCATATGTTAGTTATATTTTAAATTTTTTGAGGAACATACTGTTTTCTGATGCGTTTGCACCATTTTACAATCCATCAACAATGAACAAGAGTTCCAACTTCTCCATATCCACACCAATGCTTGTTATTTTCTGTTTTTTTTTTTTTTGATATTAGTCATCTTAATGAGTGGGAGGCAATGTCTGAATGTAGTTTTGATTTGCATTTTTCTTATGATTAGTAATACTGAGAATGTTTTCATATGCTTGTTGACCATTTGTATATCATCTTTGAAAGAATATCTATTCAAATCTATGCTCAGTTTTAAATTGGATTATTTGATATTTTTGTTGTTGAGTTGTAAGAGTCCTTTATATATTCAGGATATTAGCCCTTATCAAAATTATGATTTGTAAATATTTTCTCCCATTCCATTGGTTACCTTTTCACTCTGCTAATTGTGCCTTTGATAAATGAAAGTTCTAGAGTTTGATGCAGTCCCATTTGTCTATTTTTGCTTTTATCGCCTGTGGTAAAATTCCATTTAAATCAACCTGGATTATGGTGCTTCTCCCTACCGCAACTGCCTGCTAGAAGGAAAATTCCCTTGAGGATATTAGTGTTGTCCAGAGCCTGACCTTATCTTTATGATTTTTACAAACAATATCTAACATTCAATCTAAAATTACCAGACATAGCAGGTAACAAGACCAAATGGCTAAGAACCAAGAGAAAAAAATGAGCAATAGAAGTAGGCCCACAGGAGATCCAGATATTGGAGTTATTTATCACCGACTTTTTAAATGCAATTATTATATTCAAGAAAATGGATCACTACCTATAGAATTTCAGCTGATCGAAATATGTAGAAAATAACCAAATGAAGATTCTAGTATTGAAAAATACATTAATTGACATTAAAAACACTACAGATGAGTTTAACAACAGAACTAGAAAATAAGTCAATAGGTCAAATTAAGCATGGAGAGAAAAAATAATAGAAAATACAGGAAGCATAAAAGACTTTTAGAAAAAATTCTCTGTGAAATTGTACTCCCAGAAGAAGAGAGGAAATGGGGCAGAAGAAATGTTTGAAGAGATAATGTCAAGAATGTTCCCAAACTAAAGCCACTAATTCAAGAAGTGCTAAGAACTCTAAGGAGGATATTTTAAATATTTTAAAAACACATATTTATTTCAAAGGAGCAAAATGATATTAATAGATGACATCTCAATAAAAACAATGGAAGGCAAAAGACAAATGAAATAGTATTTTGAAAAACGCTGAAGAAAAAAATGGTTAATTTATAATGACATATATGTATATGTATAAGAAAATATCTTTCGACAAATGAAGATATATAATGCCTCCTTACCCTTCGTTCTGCCTGCCCACAGTGGTAAACATGAGGGCTCAGGGCACATTTATGTACTGACTGAATGAACGATTGAAGAATTAGGAATTTGAACAAGGATTACCTAGAATGTTTAGTTTTAAATTATCATGATAATGCTAATATCTACATGAGATTAATCATTGATAGTCTTTTAATGGTTTTCTTGATGGAAGTTTATTACTCCCCCAAATTGGGCAGCTCTCCTTATTCCATAAAGGAGGCAACGTTTAAAAATATGTAAGGAAACTAAGAGTCAGTTAACATAAATCTCGATCTTTCATTCTGAATTTGTAGCTCAATTAATATATACAAAAAAGGTCTCAATGAGGTACTCTTTTCTTAGACAGTTCTGCAGTCCAGTTTAAAACAGTTTAAAAGACAACATGACTTTTTAAATTTCCTGGAGGATTTTTTCACCCAAACAATTGTGAGTTAATGCTCGGATATTTCTGCATTAAGAAGAAGGGAGTGTAATCTGTCAACTCACTAAAGGCGAGGAGCTGAGCTGGGGTTCTGGATGGAGCCGCTTCCTTTTTCCTTATTGTGCCACAGCTGGACACCTCCCAGAAAAAGTGTATGAGCAGCTGGGCTTCACTGCAGAACTTCAGACAGACTCTGCAGTCCAGCTATGTTTGCATATCTATACACGGTTACAAGTTTTTTGTTTGAGCTGTAGCTCCTATAAACTGTGAGAACTTTGACTCCTTTGTCAAGTGTGTGACACACAGTACTGAATAATGAAGGCATTTGCAAGGTAGTTCCTGGGCAGTGCCAGCTGTACTGTGGAGGAGTAGCTGTAGAATATGCTGTTTATAAATGAGAAATAGGCAATTTCAGCTAATTCAAAGACCAATTTTTGTCAATGTTTGAGTCACCCCTTTAAAAAAGAGGGATCCTTTAATCCGAAAGTGGAGTATGGACTGTCACCCAAGGCCAGCTCTGCATCTCACCCACTGTTTTTCCCAGCCAGGGCTTTCCCCTCTGGGGCTCAGTACTTTTCAAGTCAGGAAGTGGAATTAGTTACTTCCTCTAGTGGATATTCTCCATTTGCCCCTTCAGATCCGTTCTACACCCTTCTCTGTCTTGTCCTGTACCCTAGAAACTGACCAATGTGGACCCTACACAGGGCTCCCTGTTCTCTGGCCTCCTGTTGTGTTCTTTGCCTGAGAGGGCAGGGTGCACCTGCAGAAAATCGGAGGGTGGGAGAAGAGCAAGCTGAAGTGTTAATTCTCCTGATTCCCTCCCAAATGTCACCAAATGTGATAGTTCCTGGCAGGCAGCCCTTTCCATACAGCTCTTTCTGTCTCTTATTTCCAACAATTTCTCCCTGACCTCACTCCTTCAGGCATAAGCGATCTAAGTACCCTAAAGTTACCATGGCTTCGTATCTCCTGCACACCTCCATGTAAATAGCCCCTCTCCTCAAAACACCCCATAGACAAAATTAAAAGAAGAAAGAGATAAATCCAGAATCATAATGGGGGATTTTAACACACTTCCCTCGGTAATTTATAGAACAAACAAAAAAATTACTAAGAATGTGGATTCAAGCAACTGATTAACAAACTCGACCTAATGGACTTATATAAAGCAATGTGCCACAACACCTCAGACTACACATTTATAAATGTGAAACATTTATCAATATGGACCAACTGCTGGCCCACGGGTCTCAACAAATTGCAAAGGATGAAAATCAGAGTCTGTTCTCTAACCATGTTGGAACTGGGCAAGAAATCAGTAACAAAAAGTAACTAGAAAATCCCCAAATATATGGAATGTAAGTGATGTGTTTCTAAAATCAGTCTTTCAATTTTCCTCTGTTTCTAATCTTGATCCCTCTCCCTCTACGTTGGTGAAGAATGACAGAGCTCTTTTTCCCATTCTCACAGATTCATACATTACCCCATCTCAAGCATTTCCTGAACACTCTTGCTATGACAAGCACTCGGCCTGCCTCCATGCTCCCGTAGTCTGAAGACAAGTCCTAATCTATGCGGTCCAAGGCAAGCTGGGAGCACTGTGCAATCAAATTCTTTTTGGCTGTACTCTTGAAAAAGTGGTAGACCCAAAGCTGGCCTCTAGGATAGAGAACTATTTGTACTTTCAGTGCTTCTCAAAGCACATGAAGTCTGTTCGGTTCTGCAAAATAGAATCAACTTTAAGCACTGGCATTACAGGCAATGACTGTGATCCAAGACTTTGAGGAAACAGATGCCTGAAGATGATTGTGGTCCAAGCTCCTTAGACTGCCATCTGAAACCTTCACTCCCTAGCGCTTGCCTCATTTTTTTTCCTGCTACTTGCTCCCTCCTGCTCTGATCTCTAGCCATCTGAATGACTTGCAGTTCCTGACTGCTTTACTCCATCCCTGCCCCTGAGACCTTGAGTCTATCTGGCTAATTCTTAGTCTTTATCTTTTAGCTTAAAGCCACTCCCTCCAGGAAGCCCTCCTTGATCCACAATCCTAAGACTGGACTAGTTGCCCCTCCTCGTGCTCCCACAATACCCTGCATTTACCCCAGTGGTGATTCTTGCCACTCTGCGTTATAACCTCCTGTTTATTTTTCATCTACCGTGTGCTTAGACTTGAGCTCCTTGAGAACAGGCCTTAGTCCTTCTCATGTCCTTGGTGCCTAACTCAGGGCCTGGACCTTAGTAGAAATGCAGTGAATGTTTTTTGAGTAAAAGAGTTAATGAATGTGGTCTTAATATCAGGATTCATGAAAGAGTCAGAGGGTGTGGTAGCCGAAATATTCCAAGTACTTCAGAGCTCATTGTCTCTATAAGATGTCCCCTCCACGATTTTTCCTTAAACCATTTTTCATGATTGGCAGGCAATATTTCAATAAAATGAAATAATTATAGTAGTCTTCTTCCTCAGTTTTGCTTTCTGCCATTTCAGTTACCTGCAGTTGACTGCAGTCCAAAAATATTAAATGGAAAATTCCAGAAATAAACAATTCGAAAGACATTTTGAGAAACAGAGACCACATTCACATAACTTTCATTACAGTATACTGTTATGATTGTTGTTTTATACTGCTGTTAATCTTTTATTGTGTCTAATTTATAAATTAAACTTTATCATAGGTATGTATGTATAGGAAAAAAACATAGTATATAAAAGGTTTCGTACTATCTACAGACTCATTGAAACGATAGGATACTCCTAGCATCCAGGAAACAGGTGGGAGCTACTGTAAGGAAAGTGATGTTTGCATGTGCACAAAGGAGATGAGAACAAGGACTGAAGTTTATTGGTACTAAGAAATTAGCTATTGCAATGACAAAATGATTGTGAGATGCTAAGCCAGTCTTCTTCTTTTCTTGGCATCTGGGTGAGAAGTAAGTCATGGCCAACTCCAACCAGTCTCATTGGACCTCTGTGCCATCTCACACTTCTGGATGGGACGCCATGGAATCCCTGGGCCCTCTGAATAGAGTCCTGGGGAGCTGTGCAAACTGCCCAGGGGACTATCCATCACTGGCATCTCTTCTGCTGCTCATGTCAGAGCCCCTCAAAGCCTCTATTATGGTGGGGAATGGCACAGCTGCATTTGAACTTGCTCCTTTTCCTGAAGCTTAAAATCTATGCATCCATCTTCTTGTCCTAGAATTTATAACCTCAAGTCAACGTAGACATTCCTGTAACCCTTGATGTCTTTAAACTTGTTGCTCCTCAGATTAGCTTGGATCTGCCTTTGGCCACTCTTGAAGGGGACAGTCTTTAGAGTGATGCTGGCCCTGTGTTGGGGTCTGAGGACTCCAATGCTGCAGCAGAGAAAGAAGAATGTCAAAAATCATACGCAATATGATCACTCCGAAACCGTTTTCCACTCAGCAAGCTGGTTTCTCCTTTCCCAGTGTTCTCAGAGCCTGGTCTGAGGGCCCATGTCCAGAAAGAATAGCATCAACCCCAGGATAAGACAAGAGTAAAGGCTGAGCACCCCCAGCACTCACATAACTTTCTGCTGCTTCTTGAAGAGACCACTTCCTTCCACAGTCAGCACACAGTCTGCGACCTGCTCTGAGAGGGGGTTTGAAAATATCACCTGTACGGAGAGTGGCTGATTCACAACGGCTACTCCTAGAACCTAAATAGAGAATTCCAGAGGAGAGGAAGGAGCAGAGAATTAGTCTCATTTTCCAATTCACTACACTTTCATGAAGGGCATTGTTCCCTAGATCTATTTTCTGAAGAGCTGGACTTCCATGGCCTGTGTTTTTCCAACTATGAGTTAAAACCGACTTAATAGATTGTCATCGCATTTTTTAAAAAATGAAATAGAAGAAAATATCACTGCACAATACACAAGATATAGTTATGTGAAACTTTTGTTTCATTTATACATGTATGGATGTTTGTGTAAAATATTTTACATCACTAGACCCAGCATATGGAAAAGTCTTATGAACTGGGTGCCTCCCGTGATGTTTCCTCTGCTCCAAGGATTATATATCCAAGCGTTAAATAATCAATAGCTCCTAAAGGATTCTCATGCATAACTTGAGTAGATAGAATCTTCTTTGGCACTTTCTTCATGTTGCATTTCTACCCGATCCCTTCCACCATTACCACCACCACCTCTTTTCATAATTGGCTCAATTCTTTTCACACCAATCTGAGTAAAAAACTCATTCAAGGCTGTAGAGGCAAGGAAGTAGCCTCAGGAAACCCTCCCTAAAATGGACTCCTGTGGCTGGGCTTGCCACATGCACCCCACCAGGGGGCACCACAGGCTCACTTAGCAGAATTTGGGAGTTGCATGGCCTTGGGAAGACGGCACTTAAAGGAAGGGACCTATGTAAGTCCTCCAATTCTGAGGACCACAGAACGTCAGAGCAGGAGGTGTCTTCAGAGTACATCTAGTCAGGAGGTGTCTTCAGAGGCCATCTAGTCTAATCCTCTCATGTGACAGTTCAAGAAGCAGAGGCCCAGGGGCTTGTCCAAGGATGTACAGTCAGGAAATGCCAAATCAAACTTGAGCTGACCTTCAGGCAGTGTTCTCTCCCTACTCAAGTCCCTCCCATTTGAGCACATATTGACCCTGGGGAAGGCCAACAATGGGAGGTGGCATGAGAGAGGGACCTCTCCATGGCAGCTGCTCAAGGTCCGCCCATAAGGCCACTAATGGTGCCAGAGGATGGAGACCTCACCCTGTGATTTCAGGTAAACCTCCTGATTCAGGTAGAAGGTATCTGGAAGCACCAGAAGAGGCAGAGGAAAGAAGGGCCTGCTCTCTTGAGCAGGCTCTCAGAGGGTTCCACCTCCTCCCAGCTGACCCCAAGTAGCCCTCAGGCCACTTGCAGGGCTCTTGCCTACATTAATCATGATGGCGGGATAGGCTAAGGTGATGATCTTGTCCACTAGGATCTTCTTGGGATAGCTCTTCTCTTCTCCGAGGGCACTGATGCGGATCAGCTTGTCTGTTGATAAGTACTGGCTGTATTGGGAATAGGGGATTTGGCAGGGATGAGTCTTTGCTAGGGAGAGAACACAAGGATGAGGTGAGACTAGTTGGGGAATCCGCTGGGCCTGCTAGATCTGGGAACCCATTTATAGAGAGGAGAAAGCCAACATGTGCTATGCCCCAGTAAAGTTCAGTCAGAGTCTGAGAAGCGAAATGGCTTGCCCAATTTCATTCTTCTGGCAAATAGATGAGCTGAGTCTCTAACTAAAGTTTAGATGACTCCAAAGCTCAGGTTCTCCCCTACAAAAGCAGGCTACTTCTTGGGTTTAGTAAAGGAAGGATAGGAAGAGGAATAGGAGAAAAGAGAAAGAGAGAAGGAAGTAAGGAGAAAAGGAGGAATCTGTGCTGGGGGAAAGACTAGCGTCACAGGGGTCAGCCCTCAGAATCCTTGTTTGGCCAGCTTGATGCCACTGGCATTTCCATAACTCACTCTGTGTACACAGAGTCCCCATGCCCATACCCAGAAGCCCATACCTTCTTCAGGAGAGAGCGTGATGAAGGCTGTGTCCTGCCAGAATGGAGGCAGGGGGCTTCCATCATGCATCAGAGACTGGGCGCTCAGGTTAACTTTGAGGTCCTTGAACTGGGGTGACATGTTGAGGGCCAGCAGGACAAACTTTATGTTTTGGCCCATGTTGGGTGGGTCGAGCAGCTGAAGTTTCAGGGAAACCTGGATAACATCACTGGGCCGAAGGGAAGGTGAATCTGAGCTTCGAGGACCATAGTGGCTCAGATGCATGGGACTGGAAGGTGACAAGTCTGCTCCGTAGGGGCCTTGGGAGCTTCCAATCTTCAGCTTCTGAAGAGCCTTCAGAAACACTTTCCTCTCCTGAGGAGAACCTGGGAGGGCAGAGACAGTACCAGCTGTGGGCCAGGCTGGCCCAAAAGCTAAGCCATGGTTGTACTTCCTTCTCAACAGCCTCCCCAACGCTGCAGGGGTGCTAAAACCCTCGTTTCTAACAACAAACACTCCCTACAATTCATTAGGTGCTTTCTAAGTGTCAAACTCTACTGAGCACTCACTCCTTTCACCCTCACGTCAACCATGAGAGAGATGTATTATTATTATTATTATTATTATTATTATTATTATTATTATTATTAATCCATCTACAGATGTGGAAAACGGGCCTCAGAGAGGTCATGTCAGTTCCCAAGTCATACAACTTGAAAGGGGCAGAGAGTCCAGGTGGAAATCAAATCCACCCACCTTGAAAATCTGTACTCATGACTACTAGACTATCCTGCCTTCCTTATGGGAAAGAAGAAGGCCCACAAATGCAGAAAATAAGCCCCTTAAAGACAACAGGGCATGGTATGATTTCCAGTTCCAGAACCAAATTATTGGTCTGATCCACATCTCACTGGGTCCTGGGAAAACCGAGAGGCCACAGTGAGGAAAAAAAAAAAGAGGAAATTCAGTCAAGCAGAGTTCCTAGAGCTCCCCGACCTCAGTCCTGGGGAGGCTCTGCGGCTGGGATGTGCAGGAATACTCCCAGGATGTGCAGGAATATGCCCCATGCTTCACTAATAATCCAGCAGCTGCCTTTACTGACCACTTACTGTCTCCAGGGCCCAGCCTCACCCCAATAGTGCATCTTCACAGCCTCCCCAGGCAGAGGCCACTTTTGTCCCCTCGCTCTGGATGTTTTCTAAGCCCTGTTCCAGGCAGAAGAGGATCTTGAGACACTGGCTTCGGTAAGAGTGGACCCAGTGAGATGTGGATCAGATTTAGCTCATCCATTGTCTGTTCCACCCCCAGATCCTGTCAAGCTGCGTGGGAGGAGACAGAATACTGCCAGACTGAGCAGCACACTCAGGCCCACTGGAACATAGCTCCAAACCCCTCCAAGTTCACAGAGGAAGCCTGTGGACCTTGTAGCAATGCTGTCAATGCCCCGCCCACACTCCCTTGGCACTTGACATTTCGGTGCCACCTGCTTTAATTTCAAATTCTAGCCTTGCTACTACTCTTTGTCTGAGGCTTTCTCTGCCAGCAGAGTTGACTCTGCCCAGGCGTGGGGCAGACCAAAAGTGCTCAGGAATTTACACCCTCTAGGAGCAGCCCTCAAGCCCTCACCAAATAAATAGCCTAGCTCCCTTGGATAAATAGCCTAGCTCCCTTGCCTTTTGGGTGGGATAAGGCTGTGGTATTGTTCTACAGTTTACACTGAATTACTGATGGGGTGGCCAGATTTAGCAAATAATAATACAGGGCCATTTAGTTTGAATTTCAAATTAACAAATAATTGGGGACATGGTTAGACTAAAGCATTATTCATCCTATATTTTCCACAGCTACTCCCCTGGCAGAGGTCCCTAGTAGGACTGAGCTCCAGCTGCCCATGGTGCTAACAGGCTTGATGAGGCACCCTGCACAGGCTTCCTCCCTTCCCTGTCTTGCTTACTCACTCTCCTTCCTTCCATTAGATCCTTGCCTCAGGATCTGATTCTGGGCATCCCAACCAAGATAATAGAGGTGGAGAGGGTGATGGATAGACTGCTGGGCTTGTCTTTTGCTGTGTAGCCCTTTCCTAGGCTTGGATTATGGAGCTTCTCTGTGTTGGCCCACAGAGATGAACCACAGATACCTACATGCCAGCATTTTCAGCAATTGCTCAGCTACCCCTCTCCTCTAGCCACTGCTCAGATCCTGCCCTTCACCCAGCTTCTGACCCTCATGAACTGGTTATTTTTAGCTTGGCTCCCTGTGGTTGAACCTGGTGGTTAGTCTTCCTCAATTTCCAGGAATTTAGCTGCCGCTTTGCCCCTGCTGGCTTGGGCAATAAGCCCCTGTTAGGTATCCCACCTCTCAGAATCATCTTCTGCAAAGGGTGGGCATAGAAGTGAACATCTGGCCTTATGTCAGCCTTGGCACCAGCTGGTGGTCTGACCTTTTCTGCACACACTCAATAAAATACAGTGAATTAAACAGTAAGTTAAGTAATATTAATTAAATTAATTAATAAGAGAGTTTACTAAGTTTCCCACTACCTTCAGTAGGAGGCTGACTTTTGGGGAAGGCAGGGACAAGAATTCATATACTGTTGGTGAGATGTCTGTCAATGACCCCACAGTCAACACGAACATCTGTGGAGGTGCTCAGATGTGGGACATGGGGTGGTATTGGCATGAGGAAGTGAGGTAGTGGGGACGCCTCAACTGGGACCTTAAAACCGAAGAACCAAGGAAACAGTGGACCTGGGTCCTGCCCAGCAGATACCCTCTAGTTCCCCAGAGGCCTGTCCCAGTTGGCTGGGGAGGGGAGGGGTGTCTCTGGAGTAGGGGGAAGGCATCCATCCACAGGATTTGGACTCTGAATGGAGCTGGCTTAGTTGTACCTTCTTCATACTTGTACTTCTCCGTGATGTCATCCCGCTCATCACTCTGGATGCTCTTGGTGCTGATAAAATTGCCAACAGAATTTGTGTCTCGATGAAGTCTCTGCTCCTTTCCTCCACGGACAAGCCAGGACACACAGTCAGCATTCACCATGGAAAAGACAAAGGCCGTGTCGTAGTTCAGATCCACCTCTCCCTCTTTGATGGCTCTGACAGAGGCAGGGCCGCAGCAGTAAAAGCCTGAAGGAGAATGGAAAAGCCATGGTGGGCCTTGGCTGCAGGGACAGTCAGGGGCAGGGGTGGTTTCCGTGGGAGTGGGTTCTGCCTTTCTACTGAAGAGCCTCACCGTTGCTTGTCTCCTGAGGTGTAGCATCCAGCACCTGCCAGCCTCCATATCCAGGAAGGAGGTCGTTTCGGGCCATCCAGCACTCATTCCAGACGTGGAAATTCCTGAAGGAGAAGCCAGAGGAGCCAGTGTCAAAGGAAGCAATGGGAGTTTGTAGTGCTTCTGTTTCTGGAACAAGGCATGGGAGGATGAGTGAATGGACTGCCAAATAGAAAGACAGACTTAGATCCCTCTAGGCCTGTGGGTGAGTAGTGACAGCTCTTCCTCCTGTGAGCCTAAACCTGCTTTAAAGAAGCTTTCTTCTGTTTGTGAAATGAGAACGAAGGCTTCCAAAACCAACTGAAGTTAAAAATCCTTCACTCTCTCTCAAAAAGTTTCTCGTGATCCTTTCCTGTATGTGCTGCTGACTCACAGAGGCAGTCATGGTCTTTGTGTCTGGAGGTGAGACTTCAGGCTCTCCCGCGGTCACAGGCTGAGTATTAAATGAAGGTGACAAAGGGGAAAACCTCACCCAGGGCAGAGAGCTCTTGTGATGTGAGGATTCTAAACTCAAAATCATTGATTTTGTTCAGCTGTGTTCCAGACTTAGGATTGGGGATACCAAGCCCAGGGACTGATGAAAGTGGGGGTGGAGTCCTAAGCAGGCAGCAGGCTCATAGGCACAGTCCCGCCCTACCTCCTGCTGGTGGGGTTTGCCCTAGAAAGAGACTGAAAGGTTGTCTCTCACCAGACAGT
Source organism: Pteropus alecto (assembly GCF_000325575.1). Lineage (NCBI taxonomy): Eukaryota > Metazoa > Chordata > Mammalia > Chiroptera > Pteropodidae > Pteropus > Pteropus alecto. The sequence continues at coordinate 26,435,318 of NW_006442109.1, read as the reverse complement.
GTCTTTCTTCTTATTCTTCAAAATCCTGCCTGTGTTGTCATAATACTCATCTATGATCAGGTTTCCATCTGTGTCGTGGCCAGAGTCAAAGTTGGTGACCACTCGGGTGGGGATCCCCAGGCATCTCATCACTGCAAAAAGTACAGAAAATCTTTTGTGGGTTGTGGATCCAGGAGCTCTATGGATTCCTGGACTTGAGACCTTGGGCCCAGGGAAATCATTCATTTGGCACTTTCAGGACCAAGCAGGAGCTGTTTGGGGCGCTGGTTGGTGTTGCTGCCAACTTCCCTGCCCACCTTCCTGAGCTCCTCTCTCTGGGATCACAAACAAGACTTTATGCAAAGGCTGCTGGTTGCTCTGATAAGCACTGCCAGGGCCAACAGAAAGTCTAGCAAGGTTCAGATTCTCCTGCCTGGACCAGCAGAGTGGGATAGGCATACCTCCTTTGACAAGACTCTGGCCTGACTGGGTCTCACTTCTCTCCCAGACATAAATCTCCATCTTTAAGCCAAATAGCTGAAATGTTTTCTTTCCTGTGGCAAGGATTGTTGGCTGAGAACATCAGGTTCTTAGGCAAAGAGTTCTGTGGCTTAGATCTCCCTTTTTCTAGGGGTGTATTTTCTTAAAAGCATCTCAAGGAAAGCATCACAGATCCAGCCAGGAAAATGTGTAACAACAGCCTAGAAAAGCAAGTCTGTACTTGGTGGAGAAATTCTGAAGAAGAGGTTAAATGTTGTCTTTATTCCTGGAGGAGCATCCCTTCCAACTTCTTTTCTTTGTCCTCTGCCATATTTTCCCCCTTCTGCACTCTTTTAATAACAGCAATATCCCCCAGCCCATCCTGCCACCAATGCCCCGGGGATCCCTGTCCTCCCAAGTCCAACAGTGACAGCCCATCCAATTCGATGATAATAATAATAATTATTATTAAAATTATAATATCTACCAGCAGGCATGTTGCTGTTTTACATACATTATGCTCAGGACAACTCTACATGAAAGCTGCTGTTATTATCCCCACTTTATAGATGAAGAATCAGAGGCTAAGAAAAGTTGGCTTACCCTCACCAAAGTCACACAGCAAGGAAGTGACACAGCTATCCCTCAAATCCTGGTTTCACTGCTAAGCTTATACTTAATTCTGAGGCCACCTCCCAGTATCATACACATAGTTCAGCGTTCTAGTATTTTTGTCATATTATGTATCCGAAGCATTTTCCTGTGCTATCAAATATTTGCCAAAAACAGGATTTCTAGTGGTGATTATTTTTAGATATTTGTTGGTTTCTGATTTTTTCCCTGTCGTAAATAATGCTGTGATGAACATCTTTGTAGATCAGTCCCCTCACCCCCACCACCTTGGGACAGATTCCAGGAATTAAAATGACTGAGTCAAAAATATAGATATTTCTAAGGGTTCTTCACACAAACTACTGTCATTTTTTTTTAAATGTTCATAGTCTTTACTTTAAATATTTATATCAAACATTTAATTGCTTATAGATTTTAGTTCAGGCTCCTTTTTATACTTTGACACAAAGCCTCTCTCCAGGCCAGGGTGTGGACACACTCTTGGATGTAGGCCAGGACAGGGAGGAGAGAAGCCCAAAGGGGAACCTGGAGTTCTCCTTGGAGTGGCAGGTCTGCACAGGGCCAAGGAACAAAGGCAGGGAGTGAACAGAGCTGACAAGCGAGTTATAGGTGGAGGTGACACAGGACAGTCTCAGAGGGGAGGGTGAAGGTTGGAAGAGCTGTCACTGAAGGAACATGAGACAGGAGTGAGGCAAGAGCTCATTAAATTTGTGTTGCAGTGAGTTGTCTTAAACTTGTGAACGAGGTTTCTGCAGAGTATCACTCCTCATGATTCACAGTTTGATATGTGACTCAGGTAACTCTTTCACTGACAATTTTGTGCGAGCTGAGTCCCTTGTAAAAGAGAAACCCATATGAGTATATTTGTATGTGTGCGGAAAAAGGTGGACAAGATCTCAGAGTCAGAAAAGAACTGAAGTGTTCCCAAGGTATATTATACAATGCCACACTCCTAGCATGAATTACTATGTCTCTTCACTCAGCATTTAGCACATATTCAGTGACAAGTGTCAAGCTGCTGCAATGAACCAGGCAGTGAGTTAGATGCAGAGTATATAAAAATAAAAGACATTCCTGCCTTCAAGGAGTGTAGCTTCATTTCTGACTCGTGGTGGACACTGTCCTGATGGTGTGTTAAAACTTGTGATCTATTTCAGAACTGGCCGTGAAGGCTTCTCATAAGTTCTTCCCCTTCACCACCACTCCTGCCTCCTCATGTGGAATGTAACTCCAATTTTATAAGAGAAATGAGTGGAAAATTAGAGTTCAATTTATTTATTTACTGGAAGTCACTTGGTTACTTTTGCTACCATACTTCCATGGCTTACATTGAAGAATACAGTCAAAACTCTAATAGAGTCAAAGTAATTGCATTTAAATATGATGATTTTTAACATCTTTTAATTCTTCCTGGATGCACTAAGCTTCCAAGAGGTGAAAGTATCACTTCCTGCTACCCCTACCATGCCTTTAATTGTCCCCTGTAAGAAGATGGTTATATTGCCTTGGTCTTTCAGATGTCATCATGAAGTCATATTTGAACTGTTCTCTCCTTTCTGCAGTGACAATGAAACCTAAAACTGATCTTTAAAAAAGCCTTAAAAAATAAAATAAATTTGTAATAAAGCCTATTTTAAAAAATTACAAACATGTAAAGAAGCAAGAATATATGACCCATAATCAGGAAAAATATCAATCAATAGAATTAGATTCATAAATAACAGAGATAATGGAATTAGCTGACAAGGACCTTAAAACAGCTATTTAAAATACTATAAATATGGTCAAGAAGAAGTAAAGAAAAACATGAATATAATAAGAAAAATAGAAAAAAGACCCAATGGAACATCTAAAGGTGAAAAATATAATCTATAAAACGGAAAACATACTGGACAAAATATTGCACAAAGATAACAGTGCACTTTTTTGTGAGAACACATTCAAATACAATGCTGCATATTAAACACATCAAAATGTTTCTCTATCATGGGGGGAGGTGAATAGAAATGGGTTATGAGATAAATAGGGCAGGGAAATCAATTGATTAGTTAATTAGTTGTTTAAAAGAGAGGCCCGAAGCAGACCTATTATGATACATGTCATGGCATGAGAAATATGATTAATTTAATTCTAAACACTCCAAGAAACAAAAGAAGGAAATAAAGTTGAGAAGTGGTAGAGCATAGAGAACTGATGTTTGGGGGATGGCTAGAAATACCTTTTAAACGAGAGCCAGCCCGAACTTTGGAGCCTAAGAGGCAGAATTTTAAAAGTATCAGTCTAATTATTATAGTTAATAATAATATAGTTATGTAAAAGTTACCATGTGCCAGGTATTTTTCTAAGGCTTGCCATATATTAACCCATAACCCTGTGAGGGAACATTCCATGTAATCTTTGATGTCTCATAATAAATCAAATGGAAAATAATGGTAGATTTGTGTTTAAGCCAAAGATTGAGACAAAATAACACACTGGTGCCCTGACTGAAGTTCTTTGGTTGAGAGGAAAGGGCTCAGTAAAAATAATGAGGACAAGAGTTATTATACTGGAATGAAGATAATGAGATAATTTATAGAGATTATTATACAAACAAGTGAGAAGAATTCTTAGATTAGTTTTGGGTGAAGAAAGGAGGGCCCAGCCCCAAACACCCAGCCTCTTCGTCTCTACACCATATCCTGCCATGACTCTGGGCCCAGGATCCAATTTTACAGAAGAGGAGATAGAGTCTCATAGACCTGCTCACAGTCACATGTTCAGAGTCTTCCGACCCTCAGCCCCTCACTTCTGCCCCCACCCCTACCTATGAAGTTGTGGGCAGGAGCTGGCCTTGACCAGGCACATTCCCAGGATGCCTGGCATTTTTTAAAAAACAACTATATTGAGATAATTTACATACCATAAAATGCACCCTTTTAGAGTGTATAATTCAGTGTTTGGTAGTACAGGTGGTATAACAATCTCCATTATCCAATCCCAGAACGTTTATCACCTCAAAAAGAAACTCCGTGCCCACTAGCAGTCACTTTCCATTCTCCCCTCACCCTAGCCCTAGGCAACCATTAGTCCACTCTCTGTCTCTATGAATTTGCCTATTCTGGGCATTTCACATATACGGAATCATACAATAAGTGGCTTTTGGACACCTGGCTTTGGGAAAAATTTTTAGGCAAGAGAACATCACTGTTCCCTCTGTTCCCTTGTTACAGTGCAAGGCTCCCAGGCTACTCCACAGACCTCAGCCAAGGGCTGAGGGACCTGACCTTGTCACAAGGAGTGGATAGCCAGAACAGGAAAAGCCTGATGACTGAGAGCTGATGAGCAGCTGGCCCTGAGCATAGGAAACGTAGGCCAAGGATTTTTCTGAAATTTCCAAAATAATGCTCAACTAAATGGATGTCAAGGAAACAGCCTATCCAAAAATTATAACATTATCTTTGATGCATCCAAAGTCTCGTTTTTGTGTGTGTGTGATTTTTCTTTAGGAAGTTGAAATCAATATGTTGACATTGAAAGGCAATACTGGGAGGCAGAGCTGCTAGGGTTGGAGAATCTACTTCTAAATCAAACGAGAGTCACATGGTCACTTTAAACCTCAGTTTTCTCATCTGTAAAGTGACGGTATTGATATCTACTTTGCAGGTGGTCGTGAGGATTAAAAAAAGGAAAAGTGCCCAGTGAGTGCCTGAAGTATGAGGAATGCTGGATAAATGGCAGCCACCAGGAGTTTGCACAGTATATAACCTAGTGGTTAGAGCCAGCCAGACCTGGATGCGAGATTGACTCTGCCACTCAATTTCTTCATCTGCAAAACTGAGATAATGATAAAACCTACCTCCTAAGGTCATTTGGGGGATCAGACTAGACCATTCTACTTGATACTGAATACTTGCTGTAGCCAGGCTCTAGTCTAAGCATTCTCCATGTATGAACTCACTCAAATCCTTTCAATAACTCTGCAAGGTAGGTACTATTACTTTCCCCGCCATATGGCTGAGGAAACTGAGGAACATGTTGAGTGACTTGCCCAAGGTTACTCAGCCAACTAATTATAGTGCTGGTATTTAAACCCAAGCAGTCTACCTCCAGAACCCTCGTATGCTTCACCATTACTCTAGGCTGTCAAGATTTTAACACAATTCCTAGCACAAAGGAAGTCCTCAATAAATATCAGCTATTGTGATTGTGAAACAAACAACAACAACAACAACAAACGTGCTTTGGCAGCTGAATTGGGTTAAGGAGTTTGATCTACTCCTAACTTTTAATGGAAGATAGAGACTGGGTCTTACTCATTTTTGTACTCAAAAGTATTTGAAGCACAATGCCTAGCATATAATAAGTATTGTTGGATAAATGAATGAGTTTTTCAAACTGATATATTTCTAATATACAACATAGTAGCTCTTTTGGGGAAGACTGGTGCTGTCTGAGCTACATTTGACCCACTTTGCCCAACCCTCTGCTTCCCAAGTCACTAAAGGGCCATAATTCTCATGAACATTTTTATTGGTCTGCTCTCCTTACATAATCTCCATTCTCTGGCTCTACCTCTGTCATCACCCAGTTCCAGACAAGTGCACCCAAACCCCTGGCCCTCTCCTTCTACACACATATCCCTGGCCCATTAGATTCTAGGCTTTCCCATGCACAAGAAGTTTCCCTCTCTATCGTGTACAAGATCGATCCATTCTGTCATTCTTATGCCTCCTCCCTGGATGATTCAGACATCCCAGTTCACCCAAATGTCTGTCATTTTGTGTATCAAAGCTGTCAAATTCTTGATTTCTTATCCAAAAAACAGGGATTCTTTGAGCAATCGAAGCATCCAACTCAAGGTGGGTGTGTGCAGCTGCATGGGAGTAGCTTAGGGCTTCCTCCTCACCAATCCGTGTGAAGTCACCCACTGCGGGTGTTGACGGAAACCTCCTTGTGCCCTTGGACAGAGGCCTGGCCCTTGCTCAGCAGCCCACGGCTCTCTAGGCTCCCTCCACGAGCCCGGAGCTGCAGTGCACACATGCACACAGACTGCACCAGGCCTTGTCTTAAAGGGAATTTCTACGTGAAAGGCCTCGGTTCTTAATAAATACCAAGTTGTGGACAGATCTGGTCTCGCTGGATTGGACTGGAGAGTGCTGTGAGCGAAAGCCATACTTGGCATCTTCCCCCTTGGCATGGATATGCATGCCAGGAGGCTGAGAGCCAGCCTAGGCAGGGGGGCAGGGTGAGGGTGATGGCCAGGAGCAAGAGTTGGTCCTCGGTGAGGCAGAGTTCTCCTCCTGCTACCTCCACATGCCACATGCAAACCAACTTCCATTTACTTTCTTTTCCTGTGCCTATATTTCAACTTTTCTTCTACTAATGTTGCATCCACTCCCTATCTGAAAACATGACCTCCCATTTCCTCCCACCTTGTAATTCTCTGGCCTGACCCAGGCCTCCAGGCCCTCTGAACTTGTGACAACTCCAAATTCAAGGTTATCATACTTCAGCTGCCATCTTGTTCTAACCCCATGGCCCATATCACTGCTCAGATGCACATTTCCCTCTCATATGAACAACTTCACTAAAACCATTCTCCGTGCTAACCAGTTTGTAAGTTTTCTAATTACTCGGTCTCTCATCTCATTCCTATCTTTTATCAGATAATTTTCAGTCAGGTTCTTAGGAATATTCTGTTAGGCTATCCACAATCAGAAGACTGGAAGGGCACCGGGTTCTGGGAAGTGTGTGATTTCTACCTTAGAACCATCCTCTGAAATAAGCCTAGAGGTTATGTGAAGATATGTGAAGCCTAGAGGTTAGTGATGAGACATTTTTGCTGGAGAGGGCTTCTTTCCAAATGTCCCTTTGTGGGAACCGTGTAAGTTGGAGACAAGAGTTATTCGGAGGGCTAATACATGAGCCATTGCATTTTCATGAGGAACTTTCTACTCCCTACCTGTGCACATGATGGCTGCAAAGACCCAGCACTGCCCATAGCGCACTGGCTGGCAGCCTGTGGCATGCCATTGTCTCAGGATGGCCACGCTGCCGGTCCACTCTGCAGGATTGATGCCATCTGAGTAATTCTCACTCCATCTTCCATTGAGCACCCCATTGTCATCATTGCTGTTGATCTGAAGAGAAACCATATATAGAAGAATTAGTAGCATCCTTTTCCTCACCAAATTTGATGTGTGGGCTACTTTGCAAGGCCCATGGGCCTGAGACACAGAGGAGACTTTGATCTACTTTTACCTGTGAATTTCTAGACCTGCTGGGGGAGGAGTCAGGGTGGGAAGCTAGCTATTCTGATTTGTGCTCCACTGTTAACTAGTTTATTATTTATTTCTACACACACCTTTAACCCCCACCTCCCTATCCCTTGCAAACCTAGAGCTTGGCTCTGAGAGCTTTTAAAAATACTTCAGAGCAAAGGAAATTTAGAAACAGTAAGACCATTTCACAAACCAGAGCTACATTCAGCCTTTCCCAAAACATGCAATTTGGAATTAATAGAGGTGAGGGCCTACATCCAGCTATTTCAGAGCTCAGTTAAGAAAACCTGTTAGCCAAACTCTTTCATTAGTCTTATCTAAAATGGCTTTGCAAGAGGGCCCGTGCCTCTGAACAATTCATTCTCCCATTGCCCAAGGGCAACTGCGAATGGTCAGGGCTTTCCCAGCACAGCTTTCTCCCACCCCGGACATACCCTGGGTGGACAAAGCCAGACCCAAGCTCACCATGGCACACACCACTCTGCTGATATAGACGGGGCTTCCCCGCAGGGCGCAGTCCATGGCTGGGTCACTCTGGAAGTTCAGGCTCTTGTCTAGCAACTCCAGGCAGATGTCTATGATATTCTCTTCAAACTGCAAGGGGAAATGCAGAGAGGCAAGGCACTCATGCTTGGCACATGTAGATATGGAAAGAGATACATGAGCCACCCAGCTCTCCAATGGAGTGTGTCTGTGGAATATAGACCTATTTGGAAGATAACTATGTCCAGTAGCACAGCCATGAACTGGCTACTGGGCAGGTGCAGGGTCTCAAATCTCTGGGGTCACAGTTTTTATGTCCTGAATGTCAAATCCCTGGAATTTTTTCCAATGTGTCTGACTGGCTGAAAAGTCTATTTCTCCTTTTTCTCTCCTCAATCCCCACACTCTTGGAGCTCATGGAATGTTCTTGTTAAAATCGCACTGCCTCTTCTTCCACCCCCAGCTTAGCATTGGCAGCTACTGGTGAGGTGATGGTGCCAGCTTGCAATGGTGCCTGTGATTCAGTGGGGCTGTAGACTGACTAATAGCATGTGAGTTATGGAAACTTCCCACCCAAGGCAGGCTGCCTCCCATCCTTTAGGCTGGGTGTGAATGCCACTTCTTCTGAGGCTTTCCCTGAGCCTGAGCCTGGTTTAGCTCCATAGCCCTGGCTACAACTTTACTCATCAGACACAATTGTAATGACGTAGTCGAGGTCTGCCTTCCCTGCCTGTGTGTATGCTCCGTCTCTCTCCAGCTCTTCTTGCAACTCAACACCTTCTTGCAACTCTACAACTCTACAGTGTCCAGCACATTATAGAGATTCTGTGCATCTTTGTTGAATGAGAGTAAATGAATAAATTGATTCCATGTAATGCTGAACAATAAACAAGATTAGGAGGCTTCTCTGATTCATCTTCCCCAGGAGACAGTTTGATCAGTTCACTTTTCTGCTTTAAAATGTTCAAAGGCCCCTATGGCCTACAGAATCAAAGTACTAACCTCCTCTACAAATCACACAAGACCGTTCGATTTCTCTAGCCTAGTGTCTCAATACCCCCTGCCTCACCAATTTTGCTCCAGCAATACCAGATTCCTTGTAACCTCTGCAGTAGGCTAAACTGTTTTTCGCCTTTGTGTCTTTACTCATTCTTTCCTCTGCCTGGGATATTTTCCCTGCCTTCCCGCAATTGGCACGCTCAGTTCAAGCGTCTCCTCTTCCGAGAAGCTTCCCTGACAGCCTCATGCCCAGCCAAGTGCTCTTGCTTCAGGCTGCCAGAACACCCTGTGCCTGTCTGGCAATCTTTACATATCATGTTGTTTATATGACTGAGTTCCTACTACACTGTGGGCTCAGGGGCAGTGTTTTATTCATTATTATATCTGTAGCACCTAGAGCTCTGCCTGGCACTGAGCAGGTATTCAACGTATGTTCATTGAATAAGGGGGAAGGGAGAGTGGAACCTGGGGCTCAGAAAGCAGCAACTTCTCACTTCTGTTTCTCATAGATGACAACAGACTCCTATAGGGGTGCTTTCGAGGATCCCCATCTGCCCATGCTGAGTGAGGGGTTGGGGATGTCGGTTTGGGCCAGTTGAGGCTGCCATGTCTCATCTTGACTATATCTACCTAGGCTGGGCCTCAGGGCGCATGTGTCGGACAAGTCCAGGAGAGGAACCCATATCAAACTGATACAAGACTCCACAAGCACCCCTAGGATTTCCCAGCCGACACCCTTTCTGGGCAGCCGGGGCTGGTCCTCTCTCCTGAATAGCGTTCTGGTGCTGGGGCTCAGCCTCAAGAACCCTCTTCCCTGAATTGGTCCTGGACTTCCTAGAGTACCTGCTAGAGGCCGAGCTTTACACAGGAAGCAGGCTTTTGGCAAGACAGAAGTTACAGAGCATTGTGATTAATACGATGCTCTTCTAACAAATAAAATCACGTTTTTAGAACATGTGTGGGAAACAAAATGTAGAGGAACATATACCACACTGGAAACACAGTTAACAAAAAAATGGGCACCATTATGGCCGCTGTCACCGTTGTCACTTCATCTTCACCGTCAAACTCAGTGGAATCCCTGGGTAAGTACCTTTAGCTGCCCTTCCTTCTCTAATCCTATTGTCCAATTCAGACATGATCAGCATAGTACACCTTCCAACTTTCTATGGCTGCTCCTCTAGCTCCCTGGGATCATATTGCACATCCTTCTGGTGCCATTTAGTTCCCATTTGTCAGCAGTTCTGGAGGAATTTTGCTTAAGGGGCACCCTCCCAGATCCCCTCCGGCTCCCCTCTCCCCTGAATGGTTCATGAGCGGGGCTGAGACTCACTTGTCCGTAGTTCCAAGGGCAAGGGCGGATCCAGTTCTTGTTCCCTTGGTAGACGAAGCCGTAATCATTCATGACATACTCCTGCCTCTGGGGCTCACTGTCCAAATAGACAGTGTCCTCTAGGAATCAAAGTGGGAAAACACAAAGCAGAAAGGTCATCTTGCCCTTCCTGCCCATTCCCATCCCAAGGAGGCACAGTGCCATGGAAACTGAGCTCTGAGGAGGGCACTGGATGATAAGAGGGGCAGCAGAGGGTAAGTGTCTCTGGGTAGGTCTAGGAAAGACCTACTCTCCACCATGCCTCAACATCAGCAACAGGCTCAATGTGAACATCAAGAGGAATAGTAAAAATTTACCTTTGGTGGAATTTCTTGTTTTGCAAAGCACATTTACATCCTAGCCCCCATTTTAAGGTTGAGAAAACAGGCTCAGAGTGATAAATAATTTGTCCAAATCACACATGAATTCTTAATTTTAAAAAGATATTTTTAATATCAAAAAGCAACACATATTCATTCCAGAAAATCTAGAGAATGCCAATAGGCAAAAAAGAGGAAAGAGGTGCATCGAAATAGTGGAGAAATTGTAGCCGTTAAAAAAAAAATGTACTGCTAGGAAAATACGTCCAAAGTTGAATTTTTAAATGAAAAAAGCAAGTTAGAGCATGATCTGTATAAAATAATCCCCTTCGTGTTATGCGTTGTATAATCACATACACACGTGCATAAATACGTATTTGGTTAAGCACAGAACATTTTCGTAAGGCTGCACAGGAAAAGGCTAACAGTTTTGTTCTGGACAATGGAACCTGGAGATTGGGGTAAGGTTTCACTTTTTGCCTTGTCCTTTCTTTCTTTTATTTAATTTTTCGTTCTGCGTTGTTTTGCTCTTTATTCCATTCCACAATGCACTTATCACTCTTAAATGAAGAAACTCGAGTTGACTTGAAAATGTATAATAAAGGTAAATGTTAATAGTGTTCAAATTTAATTATAATAGTTTTCCTTTTAAGTAAAGATAACTTGGTTTATAATTTTAAAATTTTAGATAAGTAAATAAATAGCAAGTTCTCCCTGCCCTACTTGTTGGTGGTCGAAGGGTAATGCTGACTGCATGGGATTGGGGAGATTTTTGGTTTCCCAGGGAGCAAGGGTGTAGAAATCCTTGAGCCTGGCTCTCTGAGGCATTGACAAAGGGGCAGAGACAAGGGAATCCCACTTGGGCACTCTGCCTTACCTGGGCACCAGGGATTGAAGAGCAGAATGAACTCTCCAAGCTGATAGGCTGTGACAGACCCCTGGAAGGAGTCGATGTGAACTTTCAAAAGGTACCGACCCATGGACGCCGTGGGAGGGGCATACAGGCTCACCTCCAGGGAGGTGGCCCTGTTGGTCTCCAGTGAGGCTATCCAAGGACTGGGACCACGATGATCTGCCAGGCTGAACACAGCTCGAGTCCCCTTGGCCAAGTCTGGCAGTGGTCCTGGGAGGGAAGCAGAGCTGAGGCCCTCTGAGGTGATCCCCCACCCCACATACACACAGCCCTGTACCAGCAGGGGTCCTCACCAGTCTCAACCACGAAGATGATATTGTCCAGGCCCAGCTGGAAGCCCCGGTTACTGAAGTACAGAGTGATGTTGAAAGCCTGACCCCGGCGAACAAGGAGGCGGTCAGAGCTTATTTCCTCTGTGTGGTGCCGCATGTTGTTCCAGGAGCTCCGGAAGTCTATGACGGACAACTCTAGCCCTAGGATGGGGCAGCCAGGGGCAGACGAAAGAGCAGGGCCATGTAGACTCGTTCAGTCCCGTCCACCACTTACCAGTTGTGGAAACTTGAGAAAGAAGCTTAGCCTCTCTGAGCCTCAGTTTCTAAGTTGGTAAAATAGAATCTATACCAGCCTTACAGGGTTGGTATGAGGATTAAATGAGGCTCCATGCATGTAAGTACTTCTTTCTTATTTCTTTCCTCTCTTCCTTCCCTGCTTCTCTGACCTTCTAGTCCACCTCCCTTCCGTCCTCCTGGAGGTGCATAGGTTTTTTCTCTCTGTTCAACTTCTTCTGTTGGCCTGACCAACTTTGCTCATTTTAGACTACCATGTCCCCAGATTTCATGTCAGCATCCACATTCTTAGATACAAGTTAAGAGTTTCACTTGTCCCTGTACCAGCCTCCAGATCTGGAACCAAGTCCCTGGGTTAGCTGCCCTTAAGTTAACTATCCCTGGATTAGCTGTTGTGCTTTTAGTAATTTTCTAGCTCTCTGACTACCACTGATGCCATGTGCCCAATGCTTCAGAAGCTGGGATGCTGAGGACAGTCAAAGAAAGGCCCACCCCTAGGCTTCTGGAACTTCTGCTAAGATACAGACTGACCTCACTGTTCTCCAAGTGTGCCTCCCCTGGAAGGAATTTATTTTGGTCCTACAATGGTCCACAGGCACCTGGGCTCACAACCTTTAAATCACAATTGGCTCACCTAGCTCCTTCTCAGCCTATGTTCATAGATATGTCATAAGTCCCTTCACTCCTTCCATTAAAATGTCTGTGATGTCCATCTGTCTCTTTCCACATTTACATAATTCTGACTTTCTCACCCTACTCCTAGTGACTGTAACAGCCTCCATCAGGTCTCCTGCTTCCTGTCTCTCCACATCACCTACCCCTTAACACGTCGCCAGATTACCTTTCCCCAAGACAATTTGAGCATGCCATCTTTTTGCTTTAAAAGTTCTAAATACGCTATAGCCCACCATACAAAAGGCACGCTCCTTAACCTGACACTTATGATCTTCCATACCTAGTCTTAACTTAAACTTCCATTCTTACTTCTCACCACTTCCAGTATGGATCTTCTCCTTCAGCCAATCTGTCCCCAAGCAAATGATAGCCTTACATGTCCATGTATTTTGATTCTGCTATAGCCCCTAGTCAGCATGCCCCTTCACTATCAATTCAAATTCTACCTGTCCTCCAATGCCTATTCAAGATCCACCTTTATGAAGCCTGTCCCAGTTGGCTCACCCTCCTTCTTACCTCGGACTGTTCTACAGCACTTAACCGCATCACTTATAGAGAAACTTAACTACTTAACTGACAAATTAATATCATGCTCATTCGTTCATTTATATCAACAAAATTTTACTGAGAGCCTACTAGTTTCGGGCTCAGCATTACATGTTAAGATAGTTTTGTAGTTATTTTTTTGTCTGTCTTCCACCTGTAGATATAAGTCGATGAGGACAGAGGCTTAGCTGTTTTGTCTCAACTGTATTTAAAATTTAAGAAATATGAACCAAAGCATTTGACAAAATCCAATATTCTTTCATAATAAAAGTACTCAACAAACTAAGAATAGAAGGAAATTTCCTCAACCTGACAAAGGCTATCTATGAAAATCTCACAGCTAACACCATGCTTAATAGTGAAAGACTAAATGCCTTCCCCACTAAGATAAGGTGGAAGACAAGGATGTCCACTCTCATTCCATCTATTCAACATTGTACTGGAAGTCCCACTAAGGTGGCTATAACAAGAAAGACAAAAAAATAACAAGTGTTGGTGAAGATGTAGAGAGATTGGAACAGTTATAGACTGCTGGTGCTATTGTAAAATGGTGCAGCTACTTTGGAAAACAGTCTGGCAGTTCCTCAAAATGTTAAACTTAGAGTTACCAAATGATCCAGCACTTCCACTCCTCAAGATTCCACTCTTATACCCAAGAGATTGAGAAAATGTTCACGCAAAATCTGTACATGAATGTTGATAGCAGTATCATTTATAATAGCCCCAAATGGTTACAACCCAAATGTCTATCAAATGATTAATGGATAAACAAAATGTGGTATACCTATACAAAGGAATATTATTCATCCATAAAAAAGGAATGCAGTACTGACACAATCCACAAATGTAGATGAACCTTGAAATTATTATGCTAAGTGAAAGAAGCTAGACACAAAAGGTCACATATTATATGATTCAATTTATGTGAAATATGCGGACTAGAAAATTCATAAAGACAGAAAGTAGATTAGGGTTTACCAGGGGTTGGGGGAGGGGAAAATGGGGTATGACTGCTAATGGGTAAGGGGTTTTTTATAAAAGAAATATAAGCATAATGATCAGCACATTGGAGGTATTAAAAAATGTTTGCTAGGTTGAATAAAATTCTCAATATTTTGCATAATCACCCCATACTTATTTCCGATTTCAGATTCAATGAACACCTTATTGAGGGCTTGATTACTCTGTGATAGGCACTGCCTTAGGTACCCTAGGACAGTTATCTCTTTGAATCCTCATGACAACAGTGGAAGCATGAAATGTCATGTCATTCACATTCAGAGTTGAGAAAACCAAGGTTCAGGCAGATTAAATGTCTTTCTGAAGGTTAAATCTAGGGATGTTGGCCCAAGTCCTGTGCTCTTTCCGTTAATCAATAGCTACCGCCCACTGCTGGCCTCGCTCATGTTCAGAAAGGATATCTGACCCACTGCCAGCCTGGAAAGCACTTGGCTTTTTTCTAGTAGTGGAAAAAGCAGCTCATCCATTTTGGAGACTAATTGACTAGACAGAGATTGCTCACTGGCCCCTATCCAGGTGGGGCACATGACCCAAACTATTCAACAGGAGTGGCAGCATCTGCCTGACAGCAGCACTGGGGCCAAAGCTCATCCTCTGGATATATCCTGGTTAAGTTAATCTCTACCCATAACACAGGGATTATTCTTCAGCCCAAACACCAGATATTCAAATAGGAGGTACATTTCACATTGGGCATATTTGTTCTCCTTGATGTGTAGGAAGAATGGGGTGAAATGATCAATAAAATAGAAAGAACATTATAGGAAGAACTTTTAAATTAATCTCAGTATCTATCCTAGAGAGAAAGTCACTCACAAGCACAAGGAGGCATAGATGAGAATATGTATTGCCACATTGCTTGTATAGTTGAAAAATGGGAATCAACCTAAATGCCCATCTATAGAGGACTGGATAAGTAAATTACTTACATCCATAATATAAAATACTATGCAATGTGAAAAACGTTGAGGTAAATCTATAGGTACTGAGTGGCATGAAAAAAAAAAAAGCATCCATACATGCTAATATTATGCATTACATTGAGCATATATGTATGAATATAAATGTATAGACAAAAGACTGGTAACAGTGGTCTCTCTGGAGATGAGGCTGGGTTGGGTGGCAGTAAGGGAACAGTAGCTTTATCTGTAATTATTGCTTTATTTTACTCCAACTATGTATTGGTATGTTTCTTATGTAATTAAAACTTATAAAAATGTAAGAATAAAGGTTTAAACACAAAACACAGTAAATGAAGGTGAAGTTATTACATTTTAGAGTTTTTCACTCATTTCTGTAAATGGTTTCAACTAACTT
>NW_006442109.1:26408342-26419688 GCF_000325575.1 Pteropus alecto | reverse complement strand
ATTAGCTAAGATGAGGAACAGAGAGCCCCTGAAGTGGGAGAAGAAGAGAAGATGTGAAGATTTAGGAAATTTTAGAGCTGGAAGACAACTTTAAGATTGTCTGGTCCAATTGCCCTCATTTTTCAGTTGTAGGGGCTGGGAAGTAGAGAAGTGACTTGCTCAGTGTCAAAGGATCAGCTTGTGGAAGAGGAGAACAGGAACCCTGACCCGCGGATCCCTGGCCCTGCCCTGTCTCACAAGGCTATGGAAGCAAGTATGTTGGCACACAGCTACTTGGCTGTTTACCTGCTGGCATCTATCTTGTCTCTTGGTTCTCGGGCTACCAACCAATTCTGAGGTTCTTGGGGTTTCTACTTTGTCTGCCTCCATTCTTTATTTACTCATGTTGTTCCTCTGAATCCACCCTCCCTTGACTTCCTATAGTCTCTCTGTCCTCCTCATCCCTGACCTCCAGCATCCCGATGGGCCTCCCCTACCTTGTGCCATGGTGGCTGCCTCCGCTCCTTGGGCTTCTCCTCACAAAATAGGTGGATAGCCTGGAGCTTCGGGAAACTGGTCCTGGAGTGTCTGCTTCCCTTTCCATCCCCAAGGCTTCAGGAGACACCAAAGGCGGGGCTAGCTACCTCACTGCCACCTGCTTATTGGGCAAATCGCAACTGGTTTTCTCACTTGCCTTCAGGATTTTCTTGGCAGTGTTGCTCGTCTGGGATGAAGTGAGGTGGCCAATGAGCTGACAGGGCCTTCTGCCATGTGGGCCTTTGATAGCTCTTGGGCAATGGGGCATTCCCTGGTAGGTGCTGTGCTGTGGCAAGGGAGCTAGGTGAGAGAGGTGAGCTGATGGGGCCTCTAGACGGATGAAGGGGGCTGCACCTCTGCAGAAAGGAATATCAGTGTCCTAAAACTTCAGCTCACCGCTGAGAGAACCTCTTAAGCCTAGAACTCTGCTTAGAACCTGAGCCCTCTCTTTTATCCTGGAGAGTCGCTTCCTGGACATCAAATGCAAACAGAGCCCACTCTGGATCACTTTTGTATGATTTTTTTGGCATTTATTTTTTGGCAGAGGTATTGTCTTGAGTGAGACCTGCCAGGTCCCAGGTGACTCTCAAATGAAAGCAGTAGAGGGAAAAAACTTGGCAAGATTCATGGGAGAGTTTTGAATATAGATGAGAGGGTGGGGATAACAGTAAGTGACCTTGCTTCTAGTAAAAAAAAAAAAAAGTATAAGTCCTTGTAGTGAGCCTGTAAGAGAGAAAAGAACAGATGGGAGAAGAGAGAGGGAAGGAGAGGGGGAGGGATTGGGTGGGACACTTTAAAGTACCCTGCCCCCACACCTACCCTGCCTTTCCCTATTGCGGGACACTTCTCCCTCTGTCTCCCTGCTTTCTGGGTCCCTTGTCTTCTCTTCTCAGGAAACTCAGTCACCAGCTTTCATTCTCTCTCCTGTATTTTTAACTCTGTCCCCAATCAGATTTTAAAGTGTGTGTATATGTGCGCATATAGAATTGACTGCCTAACATTCAATCCAAAATGAAACTTGTCCCCTCTCCCCTTCCTCCTGCATCTCTGGTCTTGGTGAGTGAGGATGGTGTCCACCCAGTCACTCTGGGAGAAACCCAGGTGCCACCTCATCCTTCTCCATCTTCCTTACCTCCCTTAGCCCATCAGTTGCTGAGCCTTGTCCAGTCCAACTCCTGATTATTTCCTAAAACTGGCCGTGCCCTTGGTCCTGACTTTATTGAAGCTTCCCTTGCCTGGACTCGCTCCTAACCAGCCTCCCACCCATCCTTTTTCCAAATGAATCGCCAAAGTGATTTTTCCCAAGTGCCAATTCAACCAAGTTGCTTAAGGTCCAACAGTGGGTAAAATCCAAACTTCTCAACATCACCCCCAAAGCCCTTCAGGATCTTTCCCTTCCTGTCTGGAGTCCAGGCAGGCAAATTCCTTCTCAGATACAGACCTGCTCTCCCACACCTCTGTGCTCTCGCATGAGTTGGTCTCTCTCTTTCTGAAATGTTCTCCTCTCACTTGTCTACTTTCTTGTATCCAACATTACCCACCCACTCCTACTTCCAGAGAAGTCTTTCTGACTTTCTCTCTCTACCATACCAGGCATTCAAGAGCACTCCTTTTGGCATTCCCTATTAGATTACTCATATTCTACATTATAAATACTTAATCTATCTTTCCCCCTGTCTTTCTTGAGGATATGGCCTGTGTCTTACCAATAAGATCTCCAGTACTTAATAATGATAGTGGCTAATGGTAAAACCACTAATTGAACTAATAACAGCTTTTACGTTTCAGGCACTGTTTTAGTTCATTGTGTGCATTATCCCACCTAATTGTCACACCATTCCCATATAATATAGCAACTATTATCATTCCTATATTACAGATGAGGAAATAGAGGCTTAAGAACATGAGATAGTTTTTCCAAGGTCACTCACAAAGAACTGGTGGAGCCAGATTTGGACACAGACAGTCGGACTCCAGAGTCCCGTGTTAGAGTGCTTAATGCAGCCAGTACCTGAAGCATGGCTGGTTTTCCAGTTCCTACTTGTCCGATGGAATGAACAAATTAAAAGATGACCCATGCATGAACAAATAGGTAAATGCCTGAACCCACCACCACACTAGCTGAGATGGGTTAGCTTGTGGAGAAAGAAGAGGCTTTGGGCAGGAGAGCTTAATTGTGAGGGGAGACAGGAAGGTAGGTGTAGCTAGGGTGGGCAGGACTGGGGAGGTGGGGTAGCCAAAGAGGAAGGTGCTCAATGGCCACCAGGCAACAGCCTACTTCCTGGCTCTGAGCTAATGAGCAGACTTATAGGTTCTGCCTGTCATTTGATTCCTACAAATATTAGTAGGAGGGAGTGTGCTGGGGAAGGAGGCAGTTCTGATCTGAGCAGCTTATCTCTGGTCCAGGGTTAGGGAGGTAGAGGAGAGCCAGGGAAGCTGAGCAGAGTTGATAAGCACCTTCCTGTTTGGATAGAAGCAGGGCTGCAGAGAAGGAGCTCAGAGAAGACCCTGGAACACAAGTAGAGAAGTGTGGACATAACTGCCATCCCCATGGGGCAGGCCAGCTCTAGCAAGGTGAAGAGGGGAAACCTTCAGACCTTTCTTAGACTCAGAGAGACTAGGACACTAATCCTGGTCCTGTTGTGAGTCCCCAGTGGGCCCTTAGGCAAGTTTCCTTGTCTGTAGAATCTGGATCCTTGGCTCCATGGGTGCCCAGGTCTGAAAACAGAGTGAGGAAGTTCCCTGCAGATAATTGCAAAGGGAAGCCAGAACTGGCAAATCCAGGTAGGTTCCTTTGCTTCCAGCTTCTTCCCATCCCCCAAAATGGAGGCAGTCACCCAAAAGAAGTGATCTCTTTAGAATACACTTTTTCTCATTGGATCCTCACAGCAACCCACTGAGGGAAGGAAGAGCTGGCACTGCTATTATTGTTGCTATCGTTTTGACCTGAGGGAGCCATGGTCACACCACGAGAGAGACAGAACTCTGTCCAGAGCTCTTTGCTTTGTATCACACAGTGACACGGAACAGCAGAGACCCCAAAAGTACCAGCCAAAAAGACATGAGGACAACGGTCTGCATGAACACCACGGGGAACGAGAAGACCAGCAGTCAGAAGATGAGGGTGTTAGCCTGGTTTGTGCCTTTTTGCTCCACAGGCTAAAAGTGCCTTTTGCCAGATTCATCTGTGGATACCACTGCCGTGCCCAGTGGCCCTACCAGGTTGTTGTGAGAGGAAGGGAGCACCTAATCTCAGGACCTAATCTCTGGGTACTAGGTAGCAGTGGATATGAACCCCAGAGTCCTGGGCTCTAGTATGTCGGAGCTGTAAGGGAGCATTAAGACTGTCTGCTCGTCCAACTGAGGTGGAGAAATGAAACCAGTCAGACTAGCCAATGTGAAAAAAAGAAAACACTATAGAGTGTAGTTTTTTAAGCCAATTTTTAGTTGGAGAGAGAGGAAATATTTGAAAGGTCAACTGGAAAAGCAGAGATGGCTAATATCGTCATGCCCCTGGGAGGCCCAACAAAAAGCCTGCCCACCGTTTCCCCTTCAGTGACATAAGTGATGCAGCCAGGGAGCTTTGAGCCTCTAGATAGGAAGGACAGTGATTAAGTAAAGGAGGACTGGGCACTCTGCAAATGGAGCAGTTTCAGATTTCCACAGGAGCCAGCCTAGCTACCAGGTCTCCTGTGGGCGGGTGGTAAGCCACCTGGAACAAAACAGTGACAAAGCAGTGACAGAGCCACACAGAAATGCCCATGGCATTTAATGGAGACAGGTGCAGCTGGTATATAGGGTGGAGTGTGGGTGTGCAGACTCCTGCCCTTCCTGCCCAAAGCAGCCTGCGATAGCAAAATAAATACAAAACAGAGAGGAAGAGGAGGAGGAGGAGACCAGGGTGGTGAGAGGAGCAGAGTGAACCTGCAGAGTCACTGGGCCGGTGAGGAGTGGAGAATGGCAGCCACACCTTGAGAACCTACAAGAGGACGTGCTCCTCTGTGTTTCTGGACCGTCTAAATTTTCCATAATGAAGCAGTGTCCATTTGTAATGATATCTTTATTTTTTATTGAGATATAGTTGACATATAACATTGTATAAGTTTAAGGAATACAACATCTTGATCTGATACATTTATATATTACAATATGAATAGCTAACACGTCCAT
Organism: Pteropus alecto; assembly: GCF_000325575.1. Taxonomy (NCBI): domain Eukaryota; kingdom Metazoa; phylum Chordata; class Mammalia; order Chiroptera; family Pteropodidae; genus Pteropus; species Pteropus alecto. Next base: position 26,415,002 of record NW_006442109.1, on the reverse strand, counting down.
CAGGTCCCAAAGTTATTATTTTTTTTTTGTGGTAAGAAAGTTTAAGATCTGGTCTCTTAGTAACTTTGAGGTATATAATACGGCATTGTTAACTATAATCTCAGTGCTGTGCATTAGATCTCCAGAACTTATTCTTCTTCCAACAGGGTGTTTTATACCCTTTGACCAATATCTCCCTAGTACCCCATCCCCCGCCCCTGGCAATCACCATTCTATTCTGTTTCCAAGAGTTCAGCCTTTTTAGATTCCACATACAGACATTCCTCATTTTATTGTGCTTTGTTTTATTGAGCTTCACAGATGTTGTGTTTTTCACAAATTGAAGGCAAGACCCTCCACCAGCAAAAAGATTACAATTCATTTTATTGCAGTGGTCTGGAACGTAACCTGTAATATCTCTGAGGTACGTCTGTATACATGAGGTCATAGAGCATTTGTCTTTCTCGGTCTGACTTATCCCTCACTTAACATAATGCCCTCAGGTTCCACCCATGTCGTAGCCAACGGCAGGACTCCTTTTTTTCTCACAGCTGCATAATATTCCATTGTGTATATATCACATCTTTTTTGTCCATTAATCTGTTGGCATTTATGTTGTTTCCACAACTTGGCTATTGTCAGTAATGCTGCAGTGAACATGGGGGTACAGATATCTGTTTGAGGTAGTAATTTTATTTCCTTCAGATATATACCCGGAAGTGGAATTACTGGATGATATGGTAGTTCTAGTTTCCATTTTTGAGGAATCTCCATACTATTTGCCATAATGGCTGAACAAATAGACATTTCCCACAACAGTGCACAGAGTTTCCTTTTCTCCACATTCTCGCGAACATTTATCTCCTGTCTTTTTGATGATAGCCATGTAACGATAACTTTAAAATACACAGTGAAACGGGGGAAAAAAACACTAGAAAGATAGATGGCAAAATGTTAGCAGTGATTTCTTTTGGGATGGGAGAGCGAGATATTGGTGATTTTTCTTTTGTTTCTTTTCACTTTTTCTGTTCTTTCCAAATTATCTAGAATGAGAACCATAAAAAGGAAATACAGGAAAGTGGCTCCCTGTCCTTCAAATGACAAAAACAAACAAGCAAAGGAAGAGAGGCTGGGATCAGTTAGGGTGAGTTGGAGAGGCTGAAAGATTAGGGAGAATGAGTGGGGTGAGGGACCGAGAGGAGAAGATGGGGTCAGGGAAAGCTAGGGCCTGTTTCGGGGGGCAGCCAACTGTGAAGTGCTTCCCAGTTATCTTGAGCCACCCTGAGTGGGCCCTGCCCAGCTGTCCCTATGCTCTCAGGCCAGCAGAGAAGTCCTACTGGGCATCTTCTTTCCAATCCCCAAGCACTGCAGTCACTGTCTTCCCAGTACATTTAGGCTGTCCTCCCCCAGAGCTCCCAGCAGCCTCTGCCGGCAGGCTAACTAAGACAGTTTTAACGTGGAGACTGATCCTTGATGCCAGAGAGGCTGACTTAGAAGGATCGTGTTGGGCTTATTTTGTGCAGGGGCCCTTAAAGGAGGAAAGAGAAGACAGGTAGGTCAGGGAGGGCACAGCCATACATCAGGCAGCCAAGCCAAGAGAATTAGCTGGTAGCAATAAGTAGCTTTTTAACACAGAAGAGAAAATACCAGTGATCAATAAAGATGTCTCTATAGTCTCTTTCCAAGATACATTGTCTCTTCTCAAGATGCACAGGGGTTCTAGGAGAGCTTCATTCACCCCCAGGCAGGCTGGGAAGAGGACAGAGGAGCAAAGATAAAACACACCTCCAGAAGTAGGGCGGGTCAGGGAGGGGACTGGGAGGGCATTGGAGGTACAAAGGAGGAAATTTGAGGAGTCAGGGAAGGCATCAGGAGGGCAGGGTGGGACCCAGGGAGGTCTGGGTGGGGACTAGGAGGTCATGAGGGGAAGTGGGCAGGGGAAGGGCTGCGGGGGCAGGAAGGGCCTGAGGAGGGTGGGGGTGGGACTCAAGAAGCCCTGGCTGCAGCTACAAAAATATCCTTGTAGCCCTTGATCTCTTTGACTTCGTTGCTGCTGATGAGGACTTGTAGCTGGTGAGGTCCAGATTTGAAGGGGTAGAGGTCCAGTTGAATTTGGATAGTGTGTCCTGCCACCAGAGTCCCAAGGCTGAAAGTCAAAAAGAGCCTGTTAAGGTCTTGAGGAGTAACTGCTGGGGTGGGTGATCTGGTGTCCCCTCATGGTTGCTAAGCACCTCCCACCTCCCAACGCCACAGAGCCAAACTTCCCCAAGGAGGGTGGGAAAGTGAGTACAAGAAGACACCATCCAGGAGCCTGAGGACCATGCTCGAGGCAGCTCTTATCAGAGACCAGCAGACACAGGTAAATGGTGATGGCACTTACTCATTTGATATCTGCCCATGGATGAGGCCACTTCCCTCTAGCACCATCATGCAGTGACTCAGAGCGACCGTTTGAGTGTTGGTGAAGGTGATGTGGATGCTCAGTGCTTTGCCCACCTCAGCCCTCTCAGACAGCTGTGTGGAGAGAAGAAAGGGATACCATGGGCGACTGGCCTCATTCCTGCGGCCTCACTCCCCCATTCCTTTGTTGACCACCAGCGACTATTTACTTAGAGCGAAGAAAGTGCAGTTGGGAGAAAAGAATATGAGCTGAGAGTATTTAAGGTTAACACACATCCTGGCCTGTCTTAGGAGGTCATGATATTGCAGAAAGCCACCACCAACTGAAAACTACCCTGAGCTGAAATCTATTTCCCTGTCCATCATCTAGTTCGGGATGGCAATTAGATTTCAATTTAAGTGCCAGCTCCTGTCCATTAGTTGTGGCTAATGAAAATGTCATGTTAAAAAGGATCCTGAGGACAAGTCCAGAGTCAGAGAGTCCTGACTGATTAGTAGCGTCTGACAGAGGTATAGGATAAGGAAGTTGTGTCATGTGTGCCATCTACATGCCATTAGCGATGTCATTCTGAGGCCAAGGTCACAGGATATATTAATGGCAGAGCCAGCACCTGACCCAGCTGTCCCAGGCCCCAGCCAGGACCTTTCCCCCAAGCTGCTCTGTCTTCATATACATCAGCAGACACATTCTGAGTTTTTCCAGGTATGTTCAGTGCATCGTATGTGAGGTCAGTGTCATAGGGCAGCAAGGCCTGTGAGTGGGAGGCCTGGATTCTGTCCCACTCACTTCTACAGCCCTGGTGCCCAGTGCAGTGCCAGCCAAATGATGCATATTCGGTAAACAAGTGTTGAACTGAAATGAGCTCTAACCACCCAGATTGTACTGTGTTATGTTCTGGTGCAACCAGAGAATCAAGGAGAAGGAAGAACACTTCCTGACTTCTCTAGAATTCAAACAAAAAAAACAAGACCCTTGTACTCTAATGAGGGTCTCAAAGTAGAACAGGTAAAAAAAATAAAAAATAAATAAAAAGAACTTTGGAATCCAGCATAGTCACACAAATCATGCCCAGGTCTCTTACCAATGGGGACCAATTAATAGCTTACTTGGCATCTGATGAGTTTGCATCGGATCCTGTTATGACCAGGCTCTAGATAACGGACAGGGCCCTGACCTCAGCACCAGGCTGTCCGCACTTGCGATTCTGCCCACTGTTTGCCCCACCTGGAGACTGCCTGGCATGACTTCGCCTGACAGCATGCCCAGGTGAAAACCGTCAGGTGGACAAATAGTTTATGATACAGAGACACTCAATTCTTGTTCTGGGTGGGGGTAGGATGTGCCATTGGGAATCTATCAGGTATGAAACCAGATTGAGACTAGGCCGAGGGCAAGTCTCTCAGAGTGGGAAGAGAAGGAGGGGAAAGGAGGCTCCTGGTAATAAATGGGGAACATCCTGCCCTTCATTTATCCTTCTTCCACCTGTATTCCTTCCTCATGCAGTAGTCTCTCCAGCCCCTCAAAACTCTGAACTCAAAATCTGAGGCTCACCTTTTATGTTTCCCTCCTTGTCACACCCATCTTATCAGCAATCGCCTCTTGAATTTGACTTGTCTCTGTCAAATCTCTCTCCTCGACTCCAACTCCCAGTCATTGCTTTTCTTGTCTCTGCCTCTGCAAACCTATTTCCTCATCTCCATTTCAGGTCTCTATATAGTGTCTTCCTATATCCTCCATTCCATTTGCATCATCTGTAAAATGTCATCTCTTCTGGCTTCTTCATGCCCTGCCCTTCATGCTTTGCACAGAGCACAAAAGACCACACCACACCTTTAATCATCCATTTGGTGTCGAGGCAAGGACCATGTCTCATTTGCCACTATACTCCCAGCCCCGGGGCTGGGTGAGTCAGAGGGCCCCTGGATCTCATCTCTGTCCATATGTCTTACCTCAATAGATAAGTGGGGAGGATCCAGAGATATATCTTTGAGGACCAGTATGGACTTCCCTGTCCCCTCCACTTTGGCAATGCCAGACACGCGGATCAGCTTTTCATCCGTCAGTTTGTTTCTGTAATTGTTGTAAGGTAGCAAGAACGGCCACTGTATCTCTAAGCACAGACAAAAGGCATCATGAGTCTGGGGAATGGATCTCAGAAAGAGAGAAAGGAAGCATGTGTGAGAGAAAAATTAGTTAGAACATGTGTGTGAGTCTAGATGGGTGTGTGAAAGTGTGTGTGTATTTAAGAGAAAGACAGTGTGCTTACCCTGCCCTCTCTGCCCCCAGAGGTTGCTGCTGTGTTTCACTCAGTGGGATGGCATCAGAGGTACAGCACTTGGCATTCAACCTCCTGCCAACAGCAGCTTCACTGCCTAGCATGTGTGTGTGTGTCTGTGTGAACGCATGCATGTGTGTGTTGGGAATGAGGGAGTCTCTGTGTGATCTGGCTGGGCCAGGCCAGTTTTTTGTTCGTAGCCCCAAAGCTCCCCTCCCTGTAGGTAACTTTCTAGGTCTGCCTCATACTCACCCTCCCCAAAGTCCAGGTTCAAGTGCACTATATGCCTCCAGAGGGGCTCCCGGGTGCCACCTTTGTGCAGCAGAGCCTGTGCGCAGAAGCGGACCTCCAGTCTGATGGGACCCTGGGGGTGAGTTCTGTCTGGCACCCTCCGGGCATGCAGCTTCAGCAGCAGGTCCTTGCCCCACTCAGGTGTTCTGGCCAAGTGGAGCTGCAGCTGCGCTGGCTGATCCCCCAAACCTCCGGACCCCAGCAGATCCAGGAAGGGTGAGGAGGTCCTTCTTGAGCCCAGCATTTTCCGGGAAGCCTTCAAGAACACAGACCGCTCCTCATGGGATCCTGGCAGAAAAAGGAGATGAGAAGACATCAGTGGGAGGGGTTGAGAGGACCAATGACTTCTCTGGAAAACAAGCCACCCAACCACATGAAGTGCTGCATCAGGAGGCAATACAGCATCATAGCTGAGAATATGGGGGTTGGTGTTGCCTGGTGCTGGGTTCGATCTTTGCTCTTTCACAGCCCCTAAATCTCTCTGTGCTTCAGTTCTGTCATCTATAACCTGGGGATATCTCCTTGCCTCATAGAGTTGCCAAAAATTTAGGTTAAACGAGTTGTTCTTTGTCATCAGTGTTGCCACCATCATCATTATCATCATCATCAAATCCAGAGGCTTCTCTCTCCCATCAGCATCCTCACTTCTAACATATATGCTCAAGGCTTATAGAGCTTCACCTCTTGCCCCTGGGGTCTACTCAACATTCAGGCTTAACCCCAGCTCACCCCAAACTGTGGACCTCTCTAGAACATTTACTGTGCACTAGAGGCACTGTTCCAAGTACTTTCTGTGTATTCACTCATTTAACCCTCACCACATCCCTCTGAGATACTATTAACCCATTTTACAGATAAGAAAGTGGAGGCACAAGCATGGTAAAAATGTGTCCAGGCTCACACAGTTAGAACGTAGCAAACTCTTAATTAGTACTCAGACAGCCTGACTCCACCCAGGGCTTTTTCACAGGGAAGTCTGCTCCCTTCCATAGGCCGAGGAACCTTTTCCCTCCATAAATGTCCATCTCTCCCATTGCTGCCACCTCCACTGCCAAGAAAACTATGATGTGACCCTAGGATATAATTACCAGGTAAAATAAAGGTCATTCAAATGACCTTTTGAATGACCATTCAAATTTGAATTTCAGATAAACAACGAATAATTTTTAGGATAAGAATTCGGGACATATTTATACTCATAAAATATTTATCTGAGTTTTTCTGGAATTCAAATTTAACTGGGCACCCTATATTTTGATTTGCTAAGTCCCTACCCTGGGGCCACATGGCCAGGGTCCAGGAAAGCCCTGGGAGTTTGCTGTAAGGAGATTATTAGGTGGTGATGGTTTTAAGGTGGGAGTCATTCCCACTGGGAAGCAACACACAGGAGGTTATGCCCACCTCCCTCCCCAAATCCCCAGACTCCGCCCTGCCCCCCCCAACCCAGTACCTTCTGAATACTTGTAGAAGCTGGTGATGTTCTGACGCTGATCTGACCCTACCATCTTGGTGCTGATTTCCTTCCCGATGGAACTGGTATTATGGGCCAGAATTTCTTGGGCTTGGCCATCCCTGAAGAGCCAAATGACTTCGTCGGCGTTCACCTCGGCGTACACAAATGGGGTGTCATAGGCCAGGTGGACCTCCCCTTCCTTGATGGCCTTCACGGAGGCAGGGCCACAGCAGAACAGCCCTGTGTAGGGGAGACGTTGTG
>NW_006442109.1:26370849-26408320 GCF_000325575.1 Pteropus alecto | reverse complement strand
TGTAGGGAATAGAAGTTGTGGATGGCCAACACAGCTGCTGACACATGGACCAGGGTCATGGCTGTGGGAAGGAGGGAGATGGGATAGGGAAGGGCAGTGACATTAATGTCACTCTCTAGTTCTCATTATTTCAGCTGATCCTCATTGCCATCCTGTGAAGTGGCAGTTATTAGCATCATCTTGCCCATTTTACAGGTAAGGAAGCAACTGAGAGGCCCAGTGACTAATCCGGGTCACCCATCTGCCAATGTCAAAGTTAGACTCCTGAGCTGAAGTTGTCTCTGCTACGGCTTTGGGAAGGGGATGAAGTCAGAAAAACACCTTTCCTTTCTGGCCTCCTGCTCACTCTGATCGGCCTTTCTACCAAGCCCAGACCCTCCCACAGTGGTCCTCACTCACCGCTGCTGGTTTGCTGGGGAGTAGGATCCAGAACCTGCCACCCATTGTATCCTGGCGGGAGATCTTTCCGAATCATCCAGCACTCATTCCAGACATGGAAATTCCTACAGAAAGGAGCAAAGAGACAAGGACTCACATGTTCAGAGGATTTGCCAGGTATGAGATTCTATACCGAGTGCTTTATATCATTGTTTCTTCTGGGTTTTTTTTACATTTTATTTGGAAGTAATTTCAAGCTTACAGTAGAGTTCAAGAATAATACAAAGAATACCCACATACCCAATTTATCTATTGTTAATATTTTGTCCTATTTGCTTTATCATTGCCTTTTTTTCAGTATGGATATGGAGATTTTATATATACATGTATAAATATAAGTTTTGTGCATATTTTCTAGAAATAAGGATGTATCCTTACATAATCTTATACAGTTATCAGTCTCATACATTTAATGTTAATATGATAATTTTATCTAATTTACTGTTTATATTTTTAATTTTGTCAGTTGATCTAATAATGTCCTTTATAGCATTCTTTTCCACCCAGTCCAGAATCACACAGTCCAGGATTTCCTCATGTTTAGACTCAGGTTATACATTCACAGACAGCATTCTACATGAGTGATACATCCTTCTCAGTTACTCCACCGCTCCTTGAATCTGGGAAGTTTCAGCCCTCTAGATACTCAGAGAGAGTGGAGGCTCCAAGAACAGCAGCTAGTTCTCATGCAACTCAAAAGTCTTACCTGGAAACTGGCTGGAAAAGGAAAAACAGGAAATCAGATTTGGAGTAGAACAGAGGAGAAAGGAACCAGGGGAAGAGACTAGAGATACAAAAATAAAGGAGTGCATGGAGACACACACACACACACACACACACACACACTCATGCATGCACACAGAAAGGGAGTATGTATGTATGTGCAGGGAGAGGAAGATGTTGAAAGAGACTGAAGGAAGTATGCAAAGGCAGCTAGTTAAGGCTTTTTTCCCTGACAAGGGAAACAGAGAACGGTGCAAACAAAAAGGCCCAAAGAAGGAAAAGTAAGATGAATACAGATTTGGAGGTCAGTATTCAGAGAATACACAATCTATTTATTTGATTGCTAGCTTCAGAATGTTATCCTGTAGTCTTGTCTCTGAAAAGAGTTTGATGTGATGATCTAATTATCCAGAATGATCTCCTGGGGACTTACTCTCTGAGCATCAGCAACAAGATATAGGGCAATACTGCCTCATAGCTAGAGAGAATTAGGTCAGAGTGTTCCTACCCTACTTGGGATAGAGCAGATATCAGTTCGAGATAGTGCCCCTTACCATATTTTATCTTGTTTCCAAGTTGACAGAACCTCTGCATTTTGGTCGTAGTAGGTATCGATGGTCAAGTTCCCATCTGCGCTGTGTGCAGAACGGAAATTGGAAACAACACGGCTTGGAACACCTAAGCATCTCATTACTAAAGTGAAGAAAAAGCATGGAGAATCACCAAATTCATTTCAAGCAGAATCATTTGTTTCCCAGGCATACTTTCTAACTTTCTAGCCGGACAAGAGAAAGAAGGCCAAGATTCTTGCAGATCCATTCCTGTAACTCCTTTATCCTCAGAGTACCTCACCCAGGCCCAGAACCCCGCTGCCTACCTGCCCTATTGAAGGTCTCCATCTCACCAGAAAAAAAACCATTTGAGGGTAACTAAAAAAAACAATAAACAACAACTGAGTTCATCATTTAGAACTTTTTTCCATTCAGCAGCTTTCAAAATTAAAAATAGAAAATCTGAAACATTTGATAATGCAAAAGAAAATTAAAAACAACTTTAGGCCTATGGTGAGAAGCCGCGCGGCCTTAGGTAAGTGGCTTAATTTCTCTGGGCCTTTGTCTCCTTGTATATACAAAATAAGGAGCTGGACCAGATGATTTTAAGTTCTGAAATTCAGGTTCTGTAATTCTACTGAAAGACAGGGTTTGGAGGAGGTAGAAGAAATCAGAATGGATAGAAGATGAGCAATGTGAGCAAGAGAGATTTATAGAGATAAATGGAAGACATCAGAGACAAAGGGAACCTTTGACCATCTTTGGTAAGACAACAGCACCCTCTTGTGGCTCTCAAGATGGTACTACAAAGGCTTTTTAAAGCTGAGTTAAGATTTCATAGATGGAGTCATAAAAAACAGACAGTAGTATACCACCACACACACACCTGCCCGGAGGCAGATGAAATCAAGCCAAGAATCAAATGTGACCTTTAGAACACAGGTCCCCACCTATGCCAGCAAGGCAGGAATTTTAGAGAGAGGTTTATCCTACCCCTTTCCTGCTCAGGAGGAGAAAATGGTGCCTATCTACTACCTAGGTGGCTGGGAGGATTACAATGCTTTCAAACATAAAAGGAATCTTGAGATCAACCAATCTTTCTGTTTCAATTCATTCGAGAGCCCCAAAGAGTACCATCTGTCCACAACCACTTCTCTACTCCCAGCACAGGCCCTGGGCTTTTTACAAACGCTTTGTAAGGGTGAGAGCTAGACTAGGGTTGCAAAGTAGAAGCAGCTTGACAGGAACAGCTCTGCCCTTCCTTGTTCAGTGGTCCCAGAACTCTATGGCCTGGGACTGAGGAGAAACTTGGAGATGCAGCAAGGATGTAGGCTTAGACTTTCTCCCTCTCATTCTACCAAGCCCGACCCCTCCTCCATAACGCCTGCTTAGCCAGGGACTTTCCATGGAAAATTTGACTATACTAAATACTGGTGCTGTGCTGAGCATTTTCCAGTGAAAACATAGAAGCAACATGAGGTCACTTGATTTTAACACAGATTTAAACCTCTTCTTTGTCAATAGCACTTCTACGTAACTGCAAAGCTATGCTGCCCCTCTCAGAATTTTAACACAGATTTAAACCTCTTCTTTGTCAATAGTAAAGCTATGCTGCCCCTCTCAGAGAAATCTAGAACTTTGTCCTCTGTCTCTGTCCTCCCTGTTCTGTGTTTTCTCATTCTCCAACTCAGAGTCAACCCATGAGTTCAGACAATACTGATCCAGGACCACAGTGTAACAGGCAGCACTGTGTGAGGTCCCCTCTGTCTTGCACAGGGGGAGGCAGGCAGGCAACTCAGTACTCTCCATCTTTCCCTTATCTTTACAGATAATCTGATCAATGACTTTGAACTAAATTGTAAGTAACTTATAATGCCTAAAACCTTGATCTACCTGGTCCTTCAAAGCCCATCAGCTCCATGGGCTAGGAGTAGGTAGCAAGGTAGCAAATCTCTACTTGTAACTCCTCAAGAATCTCTCTGAGAAGTATTTGGGAGCGTCCAGCTCTGCTTACGGGTGAGATCAGCTCTCCCAGACAGCCTGCTTGCACCTCAAACTTCTCCGCACCTGTCCCAGACTCCAGGCTCACCTTAAGTTTAGAAACCTGAGCAGATGGCAAAAAGAAGCCAAATTTGCCTCTACTTTGGGACCACAAGCTCCTCTATCCAGGTGACCATTTTAACAGTCTAACCGCTCCATCAGGGAAATTGTGGAGTGACTGTAACAGGTCAACCTCCCTCCTGGGTAGATGTACAGGATTCCTCAAGACTACAGATCATATTGGTTAAGAGCCCAGTGCCCACCACTCATTAGCTGTGGGACTATGGGCAAACCACAGTTAACTCATGTGAAAATTGAGGTATCAGAGCTCAACCTCAAGGGTTAGCATGAAGATTAAATGAGTAAGATTCCGCATCTCCGTCTCCCCTCACTCACCGGTGCACATAACAGCTGCGAAGACCCAGCACTGTCCATACTTCACAGGCTGCCCGCCCTTGGCTGACCACTGCCGCAAGATGGCCACGCTGCCATTCCACTCCAGTGGGCTGACCCCCAGGGAGTAGTCCTCTCCCCAGTTCCCCTGCAGCACGCCATTGTCATCGTTGCTGTTGATCTGCAGAGGACGGCTGGGTGGGTTTCCACATTCCCTGGGGGGAGGTCAGACGGTCCTCCGACAGGAGTGGGGAAGCTTCTGTCCTTACCATGGCACTCACCACCCTGCAGACATACACCGCATCATTCCTCTGGGAGCAGTCTTTGGACGGGTTCTCCAAGAAGTATAGGCTCTTGTTGAGGATCTCGAAGCAGATGTCTATGATGTCCTCTTCAAACTTCCAGGTGAGGGCAAGAGAGAAAAAAGAGAAGCATAAAAATATCTAGAATTCTGAAACCTCAAGTTTGTAATATAGACTTTTAGTGAAGGTGTGTTTGGGAGTAGGGGGGAGCTAAATATTAGACAAGAACCAGCCTTTGAAGAGCTTACAAATCAAATTGGGAATGTATTAAATTCAAAATTCTAAAAAACTGACCTATGTGCCTCTGATGAAAAACGCAAACAGAATTCAGAGAGATGAAAGATCCTTGTTGACTGAAAAGATCCGAGAAGACCGTTGGAGCTGATGGGCTTTGAAGGACCAGGTAGATAGAAAGAGAGGAAGGTGGGGGCATTCGCCTGAGGTCTTTGAGCATGGCGGGTACCAAGGACAGGGGCTTAGAGAGTCTCATTTCTGGAGGGCTGTGGGAAAAGATCAGATGGATTGATAGAGGGCCAGGCAAGTGAGGAGAGGGAGAAGAGAGTGGAAGGTCTTAAACTAGGTAGAGGATTTAGTACTGATGCTGTCAGCACAGGAGAAGCCAGTGTAGGCTCATGACATTCATTTACAATATATATTTGTGATATGTTGCAATTCTTTGGACTGACAAATGCACTGGTATTTGTCTCCGTTTCAAAAAACTACACAAGTTGCCACAGTTGGAAAACAGGGAAACTGAGCTTCCTCAGCAAGTCTTCCTGCCTCCCCTGATACCCGGTGTGTGGACAGGGCTAAGAAGCCAGTGCAGCGGGAGAGAGAAACTATACCAGCCATGGCTGTGGCTGAGAGTGTAAGAGTTGCCCATAGCCAGAGGTCCCACTCCCTGTACACCGACTGGATATTTAATGTCATTAAAGAATTGCTATTTGTTTTTCAGTTTTGATAATGTATTGTGGTACAGTTTGCAGAAAGTCATCTTTTAGAGCTATATTCTAAAGTATTACGGGCTTAAATGATATGGCATTTGTAATGTGTTTCAAAAGAATCCAGTAGCGGTAGAGGAGTATAGACCAGGGATCAGCAAACTTTTTCTGTAAAAGACTAGATAATAAATATTTTAGGCTTTGTGGGCCAGAGGGATTCTGTTTCAACTACTCGACTCTGCCACGGTAGCACAAAAGCAGCTGCGGATGATACCTAAACAAATGAACATGGCTATACTCCCCAAAAATGATATTAATGGACACTAAGGTTTGAACTTCATATAATTTGCACATCACAAAATATTATTAAATTTTTTTTCAACAACTTAAAAAATATGAAAACCATTCTTAGCTCGTAGGCCGTGCCAAAACAGGCAGTGGGCCTCATTTGTCGCATGGTCTATAGATTGTAAACCCCTGGTATAGATAAAACAGATAGATTCAACAGAAATTGATCACTACTGAAGCTGAGAGACAAGTTCATGGAGGTTCGTTATAGTAGCCTGTCTACTTGGATTATGTTTTAAGTTTTTCATAATAAAATATTAAAAACTGAAAAGGAAAGGCATCTCCTTTTCTTCCTTGCCCCTTTCACTGGACGGAAAATTGGCCCAGCACTGCACACTCTGACTTTTTTTTAGCAGTCCTTTGTGAGCCCATCGTCCTGTGATAACCTTACCTGCCCATAGTTCCAGGGTGAGGAGGTGATGAATCTTTCATGACCCTTGTACACAAAGCCATAGTCCAACATAACGTACTCCTGCAGCAGCGTTTCACTGGGCAGGTAGACATCATCCTCTGAGTGGTTGAGAGCAGTGGAGGGGGTAAAACACCAAACCAAAAAAACAGAGTAATAAAATTAAAAAACAGTAATGAAAGTATCCTGCTGGAAAATAGGAGAAGTAATGGGTCGATGGCAATAGAAAATCAAGAGTGGAACCTCTTAGAAGTCTATGTGCTTTCCTAGAGGCCAGAGATAGAATCTGTACTTAAAAGAAAACAATGATTCTGTTTTTCTGATTGTAAAAGTGGCAAGCTTGTTGTAGGACTTGGAAAATGCAGATGACAAAAAGAAGACAATGAAAATCACTCATTCCCACTACTCAGAGGCACCCTCCATTACATTTTGGGGTATTCTTTTTGTACATACATGTAATACAATTACAGATCACATTGTGTTCCTGCTCTTAATCTATTTCACTTAACATCGCACCATGAACATTTTCATCATTCTTTGTAAAGATAATTTTTAGCGAGCACATAGAAATGTAGCGCATAGATATGCAACGTTTTATCTTCTGGGCTTTCTAACTAGAACCTCACAAAGCGTTTCCAGGGGATCAGGTTAACATTACCACTGGTGAGCAAATCGTACCTGCACTCCAAGGGTTAAAAAGCAGGATGAAAGTCCCCAGGGGGTGAGTCACGATGTGATCCTGCCTCTGAGAGATGTCTATCTTCAGGGTGTAGGAGCCGATGACTGCATCGGCTGGTGTGAAAAGGGAGACCAGGAGCGAGTTGGAGTCAACGGTGAAATCAGAGGCACTCCACACATTCCCTCGTCGGGCCTGGGTGAGTGGGAAGGTAGCTCGGGTTCCCAGCAGCTCCATGGGTGCCGGTCCTGTGTAGGAGAGAGTGACCCCAATGTGAGGCCCAAATCTATGTGACATGATTCCGGGGGGAGGGGCGGGCAGGAAAGACCTACACCTTCTCCCATCATTTACTAATCCTTTTGGTTTAAGGCTTTTACTGCTACTGGGTGTCCTTGGGCAAACCACTTAAGATCTCTGGGCTTTAGTTTTGTTATCTGTAAAATGGGATCTTAGTAGGATGCACCTGAAAGTCTTGTCACAGGATTTAGTGTGTGGAGTTTAGTACATTGTATATTTAAAGGTTGGTTATTACCACAATTTCAGTTTGCTGAGTTGGCCAAATCTGTTCTTAACAGCACTAACAGGGTGCTGAACACTAATAGGGTCCTGAGGTCCCAAGAGAAGAGAGGGAGGGCAGATCAGAAAAGAGAGACAGGGGCCCTACAGGTGAGCTTTGCCTTGGGGTGGGGCAAACTCACCAGTCTCAGCCACGAAGGTGATGTGGTCTGTCCTGGAGTGGAGGGGTCGGTTGAAATGCAGTTGGAGCATGAAAGGCTGGCCTCGGCGCACGATGAGCCGCTTCAGGCCCATCTCCTTGGTATGATGCTCCTTGTTGTTCCTGGAGATCTGCAGGTCAATGGACCTGAGCTCCAAGGCCACCACTAGGGAAGAGGAGGAGACAGGTCACTGTTCAGCTGTGGCTCCCTGGGCTCAGCATCCCCTGACACTTCTCAACCATTTCTTTGGGACCTGGCTTTGACTTAGTAAGATTTCTGTCCAGATCTTAGCCCTCTGCCACCTGCTCCCTGGTTTCAGGACCCAGCCTGAGAGGGCCATTCAGCAGGTCCTGGCCCAAAAGTGGAAGGACAGTGATCTCGGTGACCTCTATAACTGAACCCAGAGCCAAAGTGCTTAAAAATTAGGGTCCCAGAAAGCTAATGATTTCTAGACAACTGAAACTTAACCCTTGAAATGCCACCACATACTCTTAACTACTTCTGTTGACAATCTTTCTAAAAATCACTTTATTATCCTTCTGAGTAAAGAAAGAGCAAATTAGAATTTTGTATGAATTAAGTCAGTGAGCTGACTGGAGTCTGGGATCTCAGCTACAAGCAAGTCCCTGCTTTAGGATACTGGGCATGTGGGAGCCTTGGGGTTACTTGTAGCTTATTTCTTGCTTCTCAGCCATGTTCTGGGTATATGATGGCACTGACTGCTTCCTGGGGTGCTACTGTGTGGGTATACCTAGTATATAGTTTAAAAACTCTCATAGCACAGTGGGCAAGAGGGGAAGCTCTTACTGACTCAACTGTGAGACTTTGAGTGAGTTACTTAATGACCCTAGACATCAGTGTGTTCTTGGCTGAAATATGGAGACAATGATATTCTTACCTCATAGGGTTCACATGGGCATTAAGTGAGAATTCACATGTAAAACCTTAGCATAGAGGCAAGTACAAAGTAAGCACTTGGATCATTAGTTGATATTAGTATTAGTAATATGCAGCCTCAGATTGCATTTGCTTTGCTATTTGTGCTGGTGATTTTTATTGCATTTCTAGCAACAAAAATCCTCAGATCTTTTCCTCTTCTAGTATATTAATTTATCTCAGTGGTTCTCAACTGGGGAAATTTTGTCCCTTGGAGGACATTTGGCAATGTCTGGAGATATTTTTGGTGTCAAAAATTGAGGAGAGGCTGCACCTGGCATCTAGTGGGTAGAGGGTGCAGATGCTGCCAGACAGCCTCATAGAGGAAAAACTTGAGTTTGTTTCCAGTCATGATGTAAACCATGGATCATAGTCAAAAAGTTTGAAAGCAACTGGCCGAGATCCTGTTGGAAACTGGTCGCATCTCATTTATTCCTGAGGGTCCTGACATTTTCATACCAGGACCCACTGAGCCTTCCCAGAAAGCCTCCCCACCCCATACGTAACGCCCAGTGGCCATTCCACCCTGAAACATCAGGTACCCAAAACAGGCAGTGAAGAGCACACAAGAGCACTTACATCACTTCCACAGAAAGGAGTAGGACTGGGGACAGCCTTTACCTGGCTGCTGTTCACTGCTCAAAGCCTAAGGGCAGCCAACTCAATTTTCCCTTCACCCAGGCTGACTCTTGGTTTGGGAGGGAAAGGGGAGGAGGAAGAAGGAAGCTGCCTTCCTCTTCATGCCTGGACAGGTTGCGGTACATGGAGAAAACTTATTCTCCATTGGAGGCTCAGAGATGTTTGCTGAATGGATATGTGCGTACATGCACGAAGGACAAGAGAATGATCTGACAGGAGGGTGGTGGGGCTGAAGGAGAGGAGAGGGAGAAAAGCCTGTGAGGGCAGCAGGGCCGAGATGGTGCTGTGGCTTCGGCAGTAATGGGCACAGCTATCTCTGATGGAAGAATAAAATGTTACACCTTTCTGAGGGCATTTTATTAATATTTATTACAAAATTAAAGAAAGTTTTAAAACATAAATGCCTGTGAGCCATAAATTCCTCTTCCAGGAAAAAAAAATAATAATAAAAAATTATAATCTTAAAAAAATCATAATCTGTGTACAAAAAAGTAAGCATAAGAATGTTCGGTGAAACACAAATATCCTACAATAACAGCTGGATACATAAACTTTATTCCTCTCATCTCAATGTAACCAGTGAAAAAGACAAAGAGTATGGGGAAATAATTCATAAGATATTAAGAGGCAATATAAAAAGACAAAATAACATATGTTACAGATTCTCTTTATATGAAAGTTATGGGACATTTTTCTTTTCTTTGAGATTTTTTTGGGGGGGGGGTGGTTCCAAGCTTTTGCTTTAAGCATGTATTCTTTTTGTGTTTAGGGAAAAGTGTTACTTTGATTAAAGGCAGGTTTTTGAATAGGAGTGGCATGTAGTTCTGGATCAATCCAGCTGTGGTATATAACCCAGACTGGAGGAAAAAAAGACTAGTGTGAGAAGGGCTGTGAGAACTCTGTCACAATAATCTTGGGCAAAGGCTAATGAGGACCTAAATAAAGGCGTCGGTAAGAGAAAAGGAGGAACTACTCTACGTATGCAAGGGACTGGCGTCCATGGCCATGTGGCAGGCTAATAAACACTGGTTGAAGTACCTTAACTTCCAGGGCTTCCTAAGGCCCCAGCTAGTTTGTATGAAGACTGGGGCAAGTTAAAAGAATCCACTGCAAACATGTTTTAGGCAATCAGGCCACTGGTGAAGGACTGGAAAGCTCTAGGTGAGGATGGCAAAGGGTAAGTTATACCCAGCACAGACAGCAGAGAGAGTTGGCACCTGCCACCAAATGGCCCCAGGACTTGGCGCCTTCCCTTCTCTTGCCTCTGTCCCTGGTTAGTCCAGCTTCTTGGTCAATGTCTTTTCTTTTTTCATTCCTCATTATTGTCAGTTTGGGACTTTAACAAATACTTTATTCTTTTTCATTTCTTCCCTTTTAAAAAATGTGGAAGGATCATCTGTGTGAAACCATAGAAAGATTTCTATGTGATGAGATTATGCAGTGTTTCTGCGCCTCTTTAAATGTCTGATCTCAGAAGCTAAGCAGGGTCGGGCCTGGTTAGTATTTGGATGGGAGACCACCTAGGAAGACAAGGTGCTGTAGATGTAAGAAATTAAAAAAAAATAAGGGATTGTAAACTGACAAGTTCCTTGCAATCTGCGAGGTCAACCAAGGGTTACCTTGCCTAAAAAAAATAAAAAAATAATAATAAAATAAATGTGCAAGAGTAAAAGTGTCTTATTATCTAAAGGTTCAAGTCCAAATTCCTTAGTCAAACATTCAAAGTCCTCCACACTGTGGTCCCAACATATCTAGCCAATCTTATCTCCCAACAGCCATAAATAAATTCTGCTTCACTCGTGTTGTGGCCTCTAAATAGATTACTCAACTCTACCTCTGGATGGTCCCTGACTTTCCCCCATCTCTAAGTGTCCCCATTATAACCATTTTTCAAGCAAAACTCAGCATCTACCTCCTCTGTGAAATCCTTCCCAAACATTTCAGAACATGTAGTGTTATTAAGCTCCAGGCTTTATGTGCATTATTTCCTATCCCTACAAATACTCAACAATATATTAACTCCAGATTACAGAAAAGCAGAGAGAGGTTCAGTGAGGTCAAGTAACTTTCCCAGTGTCACCTACCTAGTAAGTGGCAACATTGTCATTTAAATCTAGACAGTTTGACTCTAGAACCTAGCTATTAACCTCTGGCCTACGCTGCTGCTCTGGAGTTCCCCACTCCCACATTCCTTTTTTTTTTTTCCCCCAAGTAAATGAATATTATGCTTTATTCAAATAAAAACATAATGAACAGACCTAAGAGGAGCTACTCAGGTGGAAACACTGGAGCAGGGTCCCCTTGTAAGGCCTTAGGGTTCTAAAGAAAATGAAAACCACAGCCCTGTCTCAACCTCCTCATTTTAAAATGCCAACTGGCCAGGGCAGAACCAGCTCCAGGACCTGCCTGGTCTCTCTCCTGATCTGCGATTTCTTATACTCTGAACGACTTATTTGTGAGCTAACCATGTATTGCTTTGTTTCTTTGAATCATTATTATCATTTAATGGTGTCTACATGATTAACTATATTGTTTGATTGTTTACATCCAGTACTCAGCTAGCTGCTGGCAGGAGAAAAATGTTCCCCGTTGGCTATATAAGTTAAATCATTAGATCTTTTGCAGCAAATATAGCATAAGATTAACATGCACAATATATTAAAATTTCTATAAATATTTTAGTCTTGCTATAATCAGATAAACAAAAACAATAATGAGATCTCATATTTGATTTGTTCAGAAATGTTAAAAAGAATACCAATAATCTATTTTGTGAGAGTAGGTTATGGAAATGGACTTTCTCATATATTGATGGCAGAGTGTAAATTCATACAGACTTCTTAGAGAAATTGGATAATACTGAAGGGTAAGAGAATATGCTATCCCAAATATGCCACTTTGGCATAAAGATTATTTTGAGCTGAAGGCAATTGAGAAGAAACAGATAAAAGAAAAACTCTCTGCCCCTCTCCCCACCGTTTGCCTAAAAGCAGGATATAAATTTGTAAAGGTGTCCTCCCTCTCCTCTCTACAAGGAAAGACAGAGTTAATAACCAGAGGCAGCTCTAGACCCTCAGCAGCCCAGAGAAGCACAGAGGAATCTACATAATAAACTATTAATAGCGTTTATCTTCCATTAGTTCCTCCGTACATTTACTATCTTACAATTTGCTACCCTAGAAACTCAAAGTGCTTTTCCTTTGTCTTTTGTTTCTCTACATATTCATTGTTCATTTGTTAAGATGCTATATAAGGCCAAGTTCTAACTACTCCTTTGAGTTACTCATCACTGTGTGTTCTCATATGTATGTGCAATGCACGTGTTAATAAACCTCTATTTGTCTTTCTCTTGTTAGTTTTTGTCTAATTTAAAAGTCCCCAGGAACCTAATTGGTAGAGAGAAAACCAGTTAAGTTTTCCTTCCCCCACAATATCCATTAAAAAAAAGTGGATGTTGTCTTTGATCCAATAGTTCTTCTTTTAGAAATCTTTCATATGAAAAATATTTACACACACATGCAAAGTTATATCTGTTAATAAGGATGTTAATTGCAGCATTGTTTATAAGAGGAAAATATTGGAAACAATCTAAATGTCCATGAACAAGGCATAGTAATAAACAAATTAATAAATATGTTAAATAAATTGTGCTTTTATGCCTAGAATGGAAAACTATAATTCACTTCAAATTTTTGATAGACCAATATTGCACTGACATGCAAAGATTTCTAAGATATATGATTAAGTTTTTTAAAAAGCAAGACATCAGATAATATGTATTATATAATCTCATTTTATAAAACAATTTTATATAACCTAGTATTATTTGGAAGTAGTTAACTAAATTGTTAATAGTTTTTTGTGTGTGTGTGAGGAAAAAGTCATATTGGGAGTACATATATATGTAAAGGAGTACTTGGACTTTTTTTATCCTAATATATGAACTTTTAACTTTTTACAACAAGCACATATATTTTTTGTGTTATTGGTTTAATTAAAGTATAGTATTTTAAGAGATTCTATAATGTTTTAGGCTTATTGTAGTTGGGGATAATTGAGTAGAAAAATACCATAAAATTTAGCACAAAGATACCCTGGAATCTAGAATATGAATAAGCCTCTTGAGCCTTTACTATTAAACTGACTTACATTAAATAAACCATGCACATCTCTAGTTTCTAATAATTTCTAGAATATATAATTTAGAACGCAATTTTCAAAAATACATAATCCATCTTTAGTGCCCTCTCACGACAGGCCCCATGTGTCTTCCAGGCTGGCCAAGCTTGCCTTGTTTTTCTCACTCCTAGCAGCAGAGCATCTGGGATTCTGCGGGGACTCCAAAAGTCTTTGAGCTCACAAGGCAGGAGCAGCATCTCTCTAAGGGGAGCTGAGAGCCAGAGGAGAAACTGGACCAGGAGAAAGTCTAGGATCCAAGAGATGGTTCTCCCACAGCTCCAAGGTTAACCTCAGAAATGGCCTCTCAAGTACCAAGAGCACCAAGGGCACCAAGCATCAAGGGCACAAAGCACCAAGTGGTAAAGATCAAGGTCCCTAAGAGCCCCCTCAGACTTCCAAGGCCATTCCAGTCCCAAGCTGTTAAAGAAAAGATCTTCTACAACTTTATGGTTAAGCTGAATCCATTCATAAGAAAATTAATAGCTGTATGATTTGTGCCCCAAGGTCTGAATGAAGGTAAAGAAATGGGAGAAAAGTACCAGCTTACACAGAAACTACCAACATCAATTTAGGCCCTCCTATCTTTTCTGTTCACCTCTACCCTCTCTACACATCTCCCCTATTGAATTAGCACCTCAGAAAAGTTAAATTTCCAGTACTCACCCTGATCCATCTCCCTCCTGTCTGTCAGGGCCCTTCAACTAATCAGTATTAAGATTCTAGACTTAATTGCCTCTCTGAGCAATTATAGTCATCCAACTAGAAACTTTCCTTCCGAACTGAGTCGGGTGGGGCTGCCATTTCCTCCTCCTCCTAGTCCCTCCTGCTCTAAACTTTCCAAACACTGTTCTGGGAACATCTTAGCTTAAGGAAAAGGGCTCTGTCTGACGCCTTTTTAAAAATTACTGAGGGATTTGTTTCTGTGGCCTCTTTTTTAAACTGAGAAGACTCAGTTGACATGGAAGGCAAAGCTTGGTTTGGATCTGTCCCTTAGCACCTCTGTCACTTCAAGGCTTGGGACCCCATTCACTCTAAACCAGCTCATTTTGGTGTCAGGCATGACCCGACAGTGTTGAGATGGGGGAACAGAGATGCCCTCAGGAAGGTCATACACAAATGGCCATGAAAATGCCTTTGAACAGCTCATTAGAACCCAGAGACCTTTGCTTCTTGAAGAAAAATGAAGTACATTGAAATGGTGGATTATTATGCTATCGATTAAAAATGAAATTAGTAAAGTTTCCAATGACCAGGGGAAATGCCTATGACATAATGTTAACTAGTGCTGAGGGAGCAGGATACAAAACAGTGCAGCTTATCTCAGTGGTGTGAAAAATGATATTTATACGGACAAAGCCATTTTTAACAAATGGAAGAAAATATAAACTGTGGTTGTCTAAGAGCAGTGAGATTGTGAATGATTGTGATTTCCTTATTGATACTTTCCTGAATTTTTTTTTTTAAGATTTTATCTCTAAAATTGGCTAAGCAACAGGGTACCTGTAATTTTCCCTCTGACATATGAAGGACAGAAAAGAGGGCAGGAAGAATGGAAGGAGAGGTGGTAGAGGGAGGGAGGGAGGGAGGAAGGAAGGAAGAAAATTCCACAGAGGGAGAGTAAGACGTTTTTAGTCAGGGAGAAAAAAAATCTTTTTAAGAGAAAGTAAGAAAAGGGGTAGGAGGACCATGGCTTGAGCTCTGGACATGTATATTTTACCAAATTCACAGTTTAAGCAGAGAAGCTGAAATATCCAGTAACACTCCTGGAGGAAGAATTTTGTTTGGTAAAAGAATAGTGCTACAGAGAAAACATAAAGCTATTTACATGTTTACTAGTCATTGTCAAAGGTATGTCAGAGGTGCCTAATTCCTCGGGTTAATCTGTGTGATTCATAGAGAAAATTCCTGTGCCTGTTGTAACCAAAGCTTTCTGTCACATCCTCTTTCTTTTTTAATGTGTTGAGTGTATTTAGGAAATGGTCTTCAGTTGGGTACATTAAACTTGTTCATTACCAAGTGTTTTCTGAGCACCTTAGGGACTTTATTTTTGTCAAAGTTATTATACACCACAGCTCAAAAAAAATAATATTTTGGGTACTGGTGTAAGAATCTTTTATAGTAGAAATAGGTGCTCTTTTGAGGAACAGAGAATTTTAAGAAAACAACTCTTTGTAATAAAAATCCTAATTCATATTAAAGATATTTTGAACATAGACTTTTTAAATGGTAGAAGGGAGTGTACATTTTGGTAATTTTTCTTCCTGTTTTGCCTATGCTGAGGTAGGCTTTATTCCATAGTTGCAATCATCCTGTATCCCAAAGACAGAACTTGTTGAAAGTGAGAATTTCCATTTAAAACAATTTGCCATATTTGAAAATAACAGCCTTAATGATGTAATGACTTTTGCCTTGTAAAAAATAAGCTTTTACATATCAAATATTCTTTCTTTCTCTTTCTTTTTCTTTTTCTTTCTTTCTTTCTTTTCTTTCTTTCTTTCTTTTTCTTTCTTTCTTTCTTTCTTTCTTTCTTTCTTTCTTTCTTTCTTTCTTTCTTTCTTTCTTTCTTTCTTTCTTTCTTTCTTTCTTTCTTTCTTTCTTTCTTTCTTTCTTTCTTTCTTTCTTTCTTTCTTTCTTTCTTTCTTTCTTTCTTTCTTTCTTTCTTTCTTTCTTTCTTTCTTTCTTTCTTTCTTTCTTTCTTTCTTTCTTTCTTTCTTTCTTTCTTTCTTTCTTTCTTTCTTTCTTTCTTTCTTTCTTTCTTTCTTTCTTTCTTTCTTTCTCTTTCTTTATTTCAACCCTTCCATTTTATTTGGGGGCTTAAGTAGAAAAAATAGGTTTCTCCAAAAATAATCACAATATTATTATCCAAGTTATCCAAAGAAATTCTATTTGGTCAGCCTTAAAGGCCCCTTTAAGACTGAGTGTCTCAATTTTGGGTACTGCTTTCATTCCTTCTTTCCTTCATTTTACAAGTATTGAATTACTGTAATACTGATGGCACCATGTTAGAAGTTTTGAGGCACACAGAGTTAAACGCTGGTCTTAATTTAACCCCAAGGAGCTTGGAATCTTTTGGTGGAGATAACACACACACAAATGTCCTCTACAGATGAAACCACCCTGAGTAGCAGGCTCAGAGCGATGGAGATCTTCCAGAGGGGAGCTAGAGAAAGGCATTGTGTTGTGTGACCAGCCACTGGTCATGAAGGATGAAGGGGATTTTAGAGAGAGAGATGGAATGAGAAAGGCATTCCAGGCCAAAGGCACAGCATGGGCAAAGCGGGAGGAAGTGGGGAAGTGCTTCTGAAGCTGGCTCAGGAAATGCCCACAGCAACAAAAACTCACCTTATAAAGCAATTGTTTTTAATAGAGACAAGAAGAAAGGGTCAGAGGCTTACAAGTTTCAAAACTGTAAAAACAAAGCTGTTTTTCCTGCACTGCTTTAGAAGTTAGAGTTTTATGATTTAAAGTTTAGAATTTTAAATTGAGCTTTTGATTACCCTTAGCTTCTTTCATAGCACTACCTTCATCAGCTTCTTACACATGGTTGTCATCCCCATCTGGAATCTAGCTAAGTAGCTATATTGAACAACTAATTGCAAATTAAGTTACAATCAGTTGATTATGTTATGCTCAATATTCATCATGGTATTGCGAATCATGTTCTTTGATCATATTATATTCTGTTTACTCTATAGATTTTTTCTTTACAAGACAAATGCCCAATACAGTCAAGTTTTAAATTTAGTTTCCAGAACATAAAAGCCCTTCTACCGTAGAATTATCTCTATGTTGATAGTAGACCAACCTCTGCTAGGGTTAATCCATTGGATGTGCCCCACAACAAGACGGCAAGCTCTGAGGACTTTTAACTTGAAAATAAATATAGACACACTATAATCCTTGCCTGGCTATACACCCTTATATGTGCTATTGGGGTTTCCACTTAAAAATCCTGCAGTCATTTCAAATTCAACATGTTCAAAATTGAACTCATTGGCTCCACCCACCCCCCAAATTCATATTATTTCTTACTCATCCTTGTAAATATTACAAAAATTTATTAGTTGTTTAAAACATGCTATTCAAAAGTCATGTGACTAAATGGACAGAACACAGGTTTCTGAGTTAGAGTACCTGGTTCTGAACTCTTTTTTTTAAGCCCACAGCTCCCGGTATTCCTAGGTAGTTTCCCATCCAAATGGAATGGAGGAGTTTTGCCTAAACTAACCAAGCCTGACCCTGCTCGGCTTCCGAGATCAGACGAGATCGGGCATGTTGAGGGTAGCATATCCGTAGACTCATCTGAACTTAAGCATTAAGCAAGT
Source organism: Pteropus alecto (assembly GCF_000325575.1). NCBI lineage: Eukaryota > Metazoa > Chordata > Mammalia > Chiroptera > Pteropodidae > Pteropus > Pteropus alecto. Next base: position 26,390,704 of record NW_006442109.1, on the reverse strand, counting down.
AAGCCTTGATGAGAGCCCCACTCCTATATAAAACGAGGCCAATAACAGTGCCTACTTCATAGAGTTGCTTTGAGAATAAAATAGACAGCGGTAATTAGATCAAATAGATTTGTGGAAGCGTATGGATGCCTTAAAGTACTATACAAACACTAGCTAGTTTTATTGGTAATAAGAGGAATATTTGTGTTTCTTCGGAATGTGAGATTCATGTCGAGTGAAAGATGTGCTGCTAAGCCATCCAAGGAGACATTCATGAGCATGGAGAATCCAGCCTCAGTCTCACTCAGTCTTGTTAGTACTCCTGGCTTGATTTTTCTCAGGAGACTGAAGACATCATTCATATATGACCTAAACTGATTATGTCATATCTGTTTCAGACTCATCAATGGCTTGCATTGCTCCAGGGTCCAAGATCTTACTTAACATGGTTCACTTATTCTGCCACCATATTCTACCCCGACCATATCTCCAGCTGTGTTGCCCACAGTTTTTCCTCTCACTTGCTTTCTGATCTTTTGGTGGTTTGTCCAATTACCAAATTCCCAAATTAAAGTGCTTCTGTAAGCCATGCCCTTCCCTGATCACACTTTCAACCCTTTCTCCTGAAATGCACTTCCTCATAGCAGCTTTTTCTAACTAGCTGAGGTCCCATATTTACTTTCTTGGAACACTTCTATTCTCCTTCCCAGCACAGATCACACTCTAGTCATTTGTATACTTTGTCTTCCCCTCTAGACTCCCTGTCTTTCTACATGTCACTGGATGATCCCACCTGAACAGGCTGAGCCATCTACAAAATAAATCCCATTTTCTATGATATTTTAATTACAGCAATTCCAATACTTCCCCTATGATTTTAGCTGGAAATAAAGTAGTTCCTGAGATTCCCTCCCCAGAAATCCTAGAGAATCACCAAGGATGCTTACTTTTGTCCAAGAATAGGTCCTGCTCTCTCAACAACTGGCACCTGCTTAGAGAATGGGAATTCAGCTGCACACTTTCAAGGATGAGTCGACTGGCTCTGTTGGGCTAGAGGTTCTTGACCAATTCCATAAGCCTGAGAGGACTGCAAAGGCCTTCAGTTATATAGCTGGAAGGGTGGAGCAGGAGAGCCACACCCTCTGCCTGGGATCAGTTCCTGAGCCCCTGCTGTTGAGTATGGGTTCTTATGCAGACAGCCCCTGCCTGGTGGTGAGCTTCACCCATCTTGTCCTCACCTGCCTGTCTGACCTCAGTCTGGACGACTCCAGGCCATCAAACCTGTTTTCATCAGTAAATATCCAAGTTAATCATAGTTGGTCCCCCAATACCTTTTTTTCCAGGATGTTCCTCTGCCCCTTCAAAATGATGGAGGAGGAGAAATGGAGGAGTTTTGCCTAAACATCTAAAACCTGGGGTGGAGGTCATACCTAATTCTGCCACCAAAAACCTCACGAGCTTGTCCAGTTAAAAATATTTTTTTTATATATGTTAGTCCCATCAATTATGCTACAACTAAATTATTTCTTCAGGCTGCACATAATCTAAATTCCTCCTCTTCTTTCCATTCCCACCTTATCCCTCACCAGGCCAGGTCACTATCACCTCTCCTGGACCACTGCACCTCCTAATTGGCCTCCTATTGCTGCATTTTAAACTCTCTCAGTCCCTACACCACACAGCAGCCAGAGTGATATTTTAGAAAAGCAAGGATTGTCAGATTGGTCCCTTGCTTAAACTCTTCCATGTCTTCTTATTCCCCTTAGAGTAAGATCTAAAAAAAATACAGTATGGTCTCCCAAAGCCCTGCATGTTTCAACTTCTGCTTCACTTTTCCTCGTTCTCTCTCTGCTGCAGCCATTCATTCATTTGACAAATATCTGCTAAGCATCTGTAAGTGCCAGGCATCAAGGATACAAGTGAACAAGACTGATGAGGTCTCTGTTCTCATGGAACTTACATTTTAGTGGGGGAGATAGTCAATGAACAATGGGGGAGATAGTCAATGAACAAGTTAATAAGCTAAAAAATGCTCAGGTGGGGATAATTGTTCTGAAAAAATAAATAAATAAACAAGAGGTTTGAGAGAGACTATTTAGGAGCAAGATGCTAGTTTAGATTGGGTGGTCAGGAAAGATATCCCTGGGGAAGGGATATTGAACTGAAGCTAAGCGACAAGGAATAAATGTCATTTGAAAATAAAGAAAAGGAAACAGTAAGTTCAAAGGTCCTGAGGCAGGAAGCCAGAGTATGGGGAGTGGTCCATTGGAGGAAAAGAACAATCAGTGTGAGTGGGGGTAAAGTTGAGGGAATGACTGGAGAGGGAGTCAGAGAAGAAGGGAGGGCCAGACCTCACTGGCCATGTAAACTGTGGTTAGGAATTTAGAATTTCCTCTGAGTTCTCCTGCTTCCTTGGGCACATCCATTTTCTCCCTGCCCAAAGCTTTCTCACATGCATTTGTCTGGAATGTTCTCCCCTCTTCTGTTCTCCTAGCTAACTATTCCTCTTTCTTCAGGACTCTAGTTTAAATATCCCTTTCTCCTGGAATACTTCCTTAATAAATATGTTCTCACACTTTTGCAGGCATTTCGTTGATTCATTCCACAAAGATTTATTGAGTGCCTGTCATGTGCCAGAGCACTGTCCTAGGCTCTGTGTGTATAATTAAACAAATTTTCATCAAATTAGAAAGGTATGTTTAGGATGATATGATGGGAAATGTGGTTTACATGGTATACCCAGAATTCTGTCTTGAAGAATTCCCTTGGAGAGCACCTGAAAAAGATAGCCATCCTTCAGAGCTGCAGAGGTACAGTGAGTGGCTCTGGGGCTCTGGACTGAAAGAGATGCATCTTATGAAGACTTGGTGGGCCGGAGAAGGCAGCAATTTCAAATTAATTATAAGTGTTGATTCTGGACCTACCTGCTTCTCAAATGGGCAGCACTATGTATTCCTAAGTTTCTTCATTTAGTGACAGTGATGCTTTCCCTAAGAACCATACGGTTCTTAGTAAAGAGATATATTCTTATTAGTCCCTAGAGAGGACATATGGTTATGAGTGAAGAGTGGCTTTCCTAAGCTCCACTGGAGACTCAAGCAACAAGTCTCTGAGAGCTGCTGCTATTTCCCAGAGGGTAACTCTGCAACCCCAGGAGGTGTCTGCAGTGACTCTTTTCAGAATGAGCAGTCTTAGTTTAGACAAAGAAGGTTTTTAATGTGGTTATTCAACAAATAGTTTTATCGAGAGCTTCCATGAGCGTGGTACTTGACTAAATTCTGAAGGTGCAGTAGTAAATAACAGATATGGTTCCTGTATACATGGAATTTACATTCTACCAAGAAAGACAGATGTCTCATAATTAATTACTTAGTTCCAATTGAGCAGGTACAGATTGTTCTGAAACCATATTTCCAGAGGTCCTGGTCAACCTGGGGAAGGCTGGAGGGTTGGGGACAGAAGGCTCCTCTAGGGTATGATATTTGACTTTGTTTTGTAAGATGATTAAAAATTCTAAGTATTAGAACATGATGCTGAGAGGCAAGGAGTGTCCCTTGCAAAGGGAACAAACACCCCAAGGTAGAAAAAAGCAGGTCCAGTTCCCCTAACATTCCTGAGAGAAGGACAGTGTGACTGAAGTGCCTTGAGCAAAAAGGAGCATAGTATGAGATGAAGGCATGCCAGAGATTTTTGTTTTGGGCTATTTTCCTAAAAGAAATGGGAAACGAGTAAGGGAAATGAGTAGGGTAGTAAAATGTCAGGTTTATGTTTAAAAGATATTCTGATTTTAGTGTGGAAGATAGATGGCAGGGTATGGGAGGGCAAAGGTGGATTAAAGGGGACTCACTGGGAAATTCTTACAGTAAAACAGGTGAGAAATAATGGAGACCTGGACCAGGGTAGTGGCATTAGAGATGTTCTCAGTGGAGGATTCTAGAGGTATGAGAAGGTAAAACTGATAGACTGTAGTAATTGATTATATATGTGGAATGAAGGAGAAGGAGATGTCATGAGTCCTAAAGTTGTTTGCCTCTGTGCTTCTTGATGGATGGTGATATTATTCTCGAAAAAGGAAACACTAGATCAGGACTAGGTTTAGGGAATCAGAACACAGGTCAGGTTCAGGATTTATGGTTGAGTTTGAGATGCCCATTACACACACAACAGAGAGGCTGACTAGGAAGTTGAATAGGCAAATCCATAGTTGAGAGGGAAGGTCTGGGTTAGAGACATAAAAAGTTATCATTGGAGACAAGGGTTTGGGTGAGTACATGTGGGGAAAGGTCATAGAGTAAGAAGAAAGCCTAGTTCTTTGAACTCCAGCATTTAAAGGTTGAGTAGAGGACATGATAGCCATTGAGTATCCATCAGTCTGTGGTGTGATGACTATTGTACCTTAGTGAGAGAGATTTCATTGATGTGATTTATGTTGGGAAAAGATGTTGGAGGGAGTTGAGAACTTCATGGGAGAGGAGGAAATGAAGATAGTGAATGTGGACAAAGTTGGGTTGACTTCCTTTCTTGTTTGCCAAGCTTCACTTTTGTTCTTTTAAAAATAATCAATGAAGGGAGTAAAAATCAATGAAGGAATAATTTCAGGACACCAAGAGGCAGAGGTCTGTTGAAGGAAATTTTTTCATTGTTCCTTTATTTTCTACTCAAAACAATGTTCAGTAATATTTAAATATTACCTGCCTTTGTTTCAACCTTCTGCGAATGAGATTTCAGGTTTTGTTTTTGTTTCTTGTTGTTGTTGTTTGCTTTTCCAAATGATCTGGATTCCTCACTATAGGAGAAAAGATACACAGGGTTTCTTATACTGGATGATTCCTTCAAAGAAACAATGGAGGCAGAAATTATTTGTAGATATAATATTGGATCTAAACCCATTCCCTCACTTGATGCCATCTCAGTGAGCACGTCTTGCACTATTTGTAATTTTAACATGAAAGAGAAGTTGATGTGATTTGGATAGTAATTTCTCACCAAAATTCCAAAGAAATGTTACATGTGGCAGCATGAGAAATTTATCACCTGAGAAAGATGCAGTAAATCTTGGTTTAATTTGCTTTGTTTGCTTTTTTCCAACAAAATAGAAAAAAACTTCTTACTTATCTGGTGAGTATCAGGAGAATTTCAGGCCTATGAGGGGGAATTTGACCAAGCTGTTCCCAAATAACAACTTTTTCAGGCAGTTTGGTTGTGAGGGAAGGGGTAGCACCTGGAGAAGTCAAAGGAGAGATTTTTCCCTAATGTCGGAGAATTGAGCATGATTAAGTGTTGACAGGAAAGACAGAGTAAAAAGGGATTGGTTAAAAAAATACAGGAAAGAGAAAGAATAATCCATGTACCTCAAACTCAGATTTCCAAGGGGTCAAGTCAGTAACCTAAGTGAGTGAGACAGTGAGATGTAAGAAACAGAGTGGCAGAAACTACAAGAAACTAGAGAGGAAAGTACAGGCTCCTTCTAAATGTTAGCCTGAGGCTAAGGAGTCTTCTGGGGGATGATGGAATTGTTCTTGATGGTAATATACAAATATATGTGTTGGTCAAAACTTGTGGAATTATGCACTAAAAAAAGATGGATTTTATCTTTCATTTTTCTTTAAGTAAAATTAAAACAAAAGGGAAAAAAAAAACCTATATGAGTCAAACAGGCTATGTCTGTGGGCCACAAACATTGTTTTATGGCCTCTGGAGTAATTGAGAGAATAAGTCTTCTGAAAAGATATGAGGGATGGAACCTAGACCCCAGGGTGGAGAGTTTTCCCTCAGATAGAGGATGGATATTGTCTCTATAGCAACAAGAGGAAAGGTGCTAAGGGTGGGAAAGCAGACAGGCAAGCCTGTGGCAGGAATCTGAGGGATTTCTGATCTGCTGACTTCTATTTGCCACTGAAGCAGGAGGCCTAGTCATTAGCTGACTATGAGCTAGGAAGTGGAAAGTAAGATATTTGAGGAGACTTTTGATGGTTTGATATAGCCCCAGAGGAGAATTTGAGAATGAATGGAACAGAAAAAGATGATAAGATTGTTGGATAGTATTTCAGGCCCTTCTGAGTCCGGCGGTTATAAAAGAGAAAAACGAAAAACCCACATACACAAAATAATAGTTGCCTAAAAATCAAACCTTACTTCTCTTTCATATAAAAGAATTATGGAGTTAAAACTAGGACTGGTACATGATTTCATCAGAGATCAATACTACTTTTTACTTCAGCATCTTGGCTTGTGGCTTCCGTCCTCAGGGTCACCTCATGGTTCAAGATGGCCACAAGAGTTGCACCAGAAGGCAAAGAAGAGGGACTCTTCTGCTGAATCAACTCTTTTGAAGCTTTTCTTAGCAACCATTCAACATTCTCTCACATTTGCTGAAATGCAGTCATATGACCACACCTGCGTACAAGGGCTGCTGGGAAATGCAATTTTTTTATCTCTAATAGCAATGTGTCTAACTAGACATCAGGGTTCTATGATTAAAGAATATATATTAGAGTATGGAGTTAGTAGTCTCTACAACAGCTTTTTACTCTCCAGTGGGGCCCATCTCAGAATGTGGCCATGAGGAAACCTGGGAGTCGATTTCACCAGGGTTGAGGTTTTATCAGATGAATGGTATAAAACTGCTAAGAAGCAGAATCTAGAACTAACTGTCTTGAGAGAGTGACTAAAATTATGAACCATGGATTCTACATTAGGTTTGAAAGAAACGTGAGGGCAGGAGGAAGCTGATGGTGGAGAGAAAGTAGAGACTTTAATACAGTGGAAGAAAGGTTCCTGTGGAGGAAATTGAGTGGGTAATCTTGAACAATAGGAGGTCATGATGGAGAGGGAGAAGTTAGGCTTTGGACAGACAGCTGCTAATCATCATTTTATTTATTTTTTATTTTTTTATAATTTTTTAAAATCATTTTAAAGAGAGGAGATAAGACAACAACACTCTTAAGCTCAAGTGAAGATCAAGTGAAGGGAGTGACAAGAATTCACCCACCTTCTTTTCTACTTCTCTCTCTTCCCCAACTACTTTCTACCTCTATGAGTCTGTATCTGTAGTATTTCAAACGAAGGGTGTATTGGACACATCTCATGCTCTACCTCACATCTTTTTGGCCCACTTTTAACTCTAGCTATTTCTGCAACAACCAGGTGTGACCTGACAGCACTCCTTCCCACAGATGTCACGTGATAGCAGTGAGTCTCAATGTTATCAGGAATCTTCCACGCTCCACTCCGGCATATCTCTGACCTGCCGGACACTCGTACATTTGCAAACCTGAAAAGAGGAAAGAAAGTCAATACCCCAAGGGCCAATCCTTGACCACTGGGAACTAGGATCTGATAAATAAATGCTCCCTTTCATCTCCTTCAGGGTGGGTAATTCTGAGATACAATCTTCTAGGTTCTCCAGAGGTGCCTAGCAGGACTGAGCCCCAGGTGCCCATAACAGTAACTGGCTTTGTCTACAACAAGTGCATTCAGTTGTGAAACCATTACTATCTAGTTTGAGAACATTTTTACCACTCCCCCCCAAAAAAACTCATGTCCGTGAAACCATCACTCTATTTCTCCCTATCCCAACCCCTGGCAACCACAAATCTATTTTCTGTCTCTATGAGTTTGCCTATTCTGGATATTTCATATAAATGGAATCATACAATACATACTTTTTTTGTGGCTAGATTCTTTTACTTGGCATATGTTTTGAGATTCATTCATGTTGAAGCATGTATCAGTACCTAATTCCTTTTTATGGCCAAAGAATACAGTGTTGTATGGATATGCCACATTTTGTTTATCTATGCATCAGCCGATGAACATTTAGGTTGTTTCCACCTGGTCCTGGCCACAGAGCCCAGGGATGACCACATAGATGTGAGTCCTAGAGCTCTTCAGGGCATCTGGTCAACCCCATGTGTGTGGGGAGGGAGGAGAGGCCTGGGAAGGGAAGAGGGTATGCATGGAGAGTCAAAGGGCCCTTTCAAAGAGGTAAAATAGAGATTGGTTCTCATGTGGGACCAGGACCAGTATGGACAGTACTGTCAGCCCCTGCCAGAGAGGGATTTAGAAAAATTTGAGGAAGGCACTCCAAGTACTGGGCCCTCTGAGAGCCTCTTCATCCAGGTCTAAGGGTGGTAGAACTCAGAATGACCTGGGATTAATGTGAACTCCAGAAAGCAGAATAAAAGGGAAACCAGCATTTGTTTTATGTGCATTCTAATTGCCACACACTATGGAAGACTCTTGCTTTGTTTAATCCTCATAAGCACCTTATGAATTAGGTACTATTATCAAGCCCATTTTATAGATGAGAAAATTGTGTCCCAGAGAGATTATCTGACTTTCCTCACGTCACCCAGTGGTGAATTCAGGTTGTAAATTAAGTTCCTTTTCTATACCCCATGTTACTGCCCATGAAGGGTCTTGCCTTTTCCACTTCTACTAAAAGGATGGGTACTATTTCTTTATAAGAAATATGTCACTCTGATCTTTTTTTCTGGTTCTTGGACATTCTCTAGCTGACTGGGTACATTCCACACACAGTTTCTGTGACTGGGTTTCAGCCATGGCATAAAGCACCCTCTGATCTCTTGACAAATAAAGAGATATAAAACACCCTGGTTTGCATTTGATGGTTCCATTGCTCCTAAACTCCTGTTGCAGGTCCAAGGGCTCCACCTGTGTCTGACAATTCCCTGCCTGTTATTTTGGGAAGGTTCAGCTCACATATGGAGTGAACTCAAGCAACTCCCTAAACAACTTTTAAACCAAAGAAAGCAACATCAGGCTAGGTGCTAGAAGGTTGGTTTAGAACCTGAAAGAAAACCAGGTTAAGATCATTCCGCCTCAGTCTGTGGTGATGTTAATGATTATTCTGGTTTGGATTCTTACAGGTTGGGACAGACTTCGGGCAAAAATCATTAAGGTGAGGTGTGGCTGTTTTCTAACCTTGGCTGACGAAACCCTGCTCCTAGGCAAGGGACCAGGCTGTAATTTAAGGATGACTACATGGCCAAGCCATTGTTTCCACACTTTCACCAGAAGCCCTGACTAAAAGATGGCTTCATCTCGTGAGAAGTGTTGGCTTGGAATCAAGTAAGAGCTTCACTACTTTTATAGACATCTTGGTCTCCCTCTATTGACCCCCCCATCTTTTCCCTCAACCCATTATTTATGACCCCTTGATTTCTATGAGTGAATAAATAAAATAGAGCTCCTGCAAAGGCAGCAATTCAGGATTTTCATTAGAGGGAGAGGAATGAGAAGCCCCATTTCCTTGTAACCACAGCATCCTGAAAGAGAGCATCTAGATAGTATTTAAGAATGAGACAAGATGTCCTGAAATGTCCTATGACTTCAGCAACACCTCAGGGCTGGGGCAGGTGAGGTGCTGAGTATAACCATTAATCGAAGTTCTAAGGTTCAAAACAGCATCTGTTTCTACTCAGGCCAGAGAATTACTCACAATCCCCCTTAAAATAACACTTACCTATGTTCTCGTGAAAGAGTTAAAAAGATGCCCCCTAGAATGGCCTAATATCAGAACAGACATCATTTCTTCTATGTGGGTATTTATCCCAGGGTCTGAAAGTTAGTACCTACTCTTAACTTTTGACCTATAGCAAATGCTATTATAGATATGAAATAAGGAGCTGAAAGGAGTCTGGTTTCTAAGGCACTTGATATAAAAGTAGCAGATTTCTGATGAGAGAATGACTTCCAGGTTAACTCATTCCCTAGCGCTCATCCCCAAACTTGGCCATCCCAGTTAGTTTTCAAGTTAATGATGTCTGGACTGAGCACCTGGGTCAGCTGCCTACACTACTTCAGCCTCAGGAAATACCATACATTTCCATCATAAATTCATGCTTGGTTGGTTGTTCTGGACAAAAGGACAATGGTTCCCCTGATGGCTTGTGTTCAGCTGCTGCCTAATGCCTTGCTTATTTGACTTCAGCGTGGCATGAAATCATGGGCCTATAAAAGCAGTAGAGACAGAGAAGGGTTACGTAAGGTTTATATCTCAAAGTCAACAGAAATGAGTTTCAGGTTGCTGGGCTGACAATGTGGAGAAGGGAGTTTTGACATTTCAGGGGCAGGTCGATGCTGCCTGTATGGCCAGTCTGACCAGCAGCACCTTCTTAGAGGCACTTCCCTCAAGTGCCAGCTTGAGTTTGGATCTATTCCAGTTTGGGTCTATAAACTGTCAAGGCATTTTGTCATGGCAGTTAGGTATTCTTACAAGGCAGATTAGTGCCATGTTATGGGATTCAGTCTAAGCCTCAGAGCTACCTTGAGACTGAATTACTACAGGATTCTCAAACCTGAGTTTGAATCCTGCCTCTACGATTAGCCTGTGTCCACGAACAAATTACATCCTTCCTCTAAGCCTCAATATCCTTAACCTCAAAGGGGACAAAATAATTGTGAGGATTACAGGCAATAATGGTTAAACGCATATGGCCTAATTCTGGGCACAGAGTGAGCTCTCAATAAATGGAAGAAAGCAATAAGGACTATTTAAAAAGTATACATCTGCTCAAGTAGGGTTCTTCTCTTTTCTCGGCTTTCCTTATTTTTACTGAAGGAGTTCTTAGCTGGGAATACAGAATTTGACCCGTTGGTAATGAACTTCATTACCTGTCATTCCATTCCATTTCTGGGTAGTTCATCCACTGTTGTAATATGCTTACCTATGATTATTACCTCAGCAAATGACTCAGTTTTTTTTGGTAATGAGAAATCAGAACTATGGGTTGTTGACACCTTATTTGATATAATAAGTAAAGAAGGGCAAAGGTGTTTGTTGAGAACCAAAGCTGGGTCTAGCATCTGGAAATAGCTGAGCCCTGCAAAGGAGTTACTATGAAAGTTTTCTGCTGAATACAGAACAATAATGATAACTTATGGTCTCTAGACTTCTAAATTCACCTGTTACTCTACTGAGTGAATACCCTCAATGTCAAGAAAAGAAAATAAGTTACTTTTTTTAAAAAAATTATTTATTATAGTGTAAATGCAACAGGGACGATTTCAGTTAACAAACGTGTGTCTTTAAATTCAAAGATTGGCTTCACTATCTCCTCCCCATTAACTAAAAGCTTAAATTTACAGATTGAGCCTAAAAAAAACTCACTCGTATCCTGTTAAATCCCATGCTATCATATTGACATACTCAACATACCCCAAACTCAATTCATTTTTCTCCTCAAACTGCTTCTCCTTCCCAACAACGTATTTCTGTCAATGGTTTTACCATTTTCTCATCTTCAAACCTAGAGATTTTGATGTGATTTCTGATTCTTCCACCACATTACCTCTCTGATCAGAAGTCACCTGGTCCTGTTGCTGCATCATGGTCAAGCAGACTGGCTAAGATTCTGAGCTCCAACATTAGACCCTTCTGGGTTTGATGCCTGGCTTTACCACTTACAGTTGTGTGACATTAGGCCTGTTGCTTAACCTCTCTGTGCCTCAATTGCCTCATCTTTAAAATTGGAAAAATAACAGTTAATTCTTCATAGAGTTGCTGTGACAATTAAGTGAGATAATGTGCCGGCACATGGTAAGTACTTGATACAGTTCTGGTACTAATTTTATTATTATTACAAATAGTTGAGGATATGTTCCGTTCTCTCTCTTTTTGTTGTAACTGCTCTATTTTAAGCTCTTATCATTTTTGGCCTGGGTTATAGATACTGATGTCTAATTTTATCCTGTTTCCAGATTTCTCTTTCCTTAGCTTGTCCTGGAGAGCTATGGCAGACTGGTCTTTCTTAAACAGCATGTAACTCTCCAGCTCAGAATCCATAATGGCTCCTTAATACCTATGGCTTCCAATCTACTCTTTTCTGGGCAGCTTCCAACACCCTCAAGAATTCACCCTGCTCAGTGTCTGTCCAGATGTAGTGTAGTGATTGAGGGCGCAAGCTCTGGTGTGCCACCATTTCCTCTGTAACCTTAGGCAATTATGTGCCCTTAGTCATTTCAACATATAAACTCCCTGTTTAGGCTGTCTCTTCACTCTTAAGACATGTCTCCTTCCCTGCCTTCTTTCCAAGACGGGTTCTGAGTGTATGGGGAGCCTACATATCTTCACAAGGGAAGGGGCACAGACCTCTAGCTCCTCTCTGATCTTGGATGTCCTGTGTCTGGTCCTGCTGTGCTCTATTTTGCTCTGCTGACGTTCAGTTGGTCCCACCTTGTTCTTTGAATCTCATACTAGACCCCTTCCTTCTCTCTGCTGAAGTACATCTTCTGTATCTTCTTATTTTGTGTTTCAGCCTCGTGGCCTAATGTTAAATGCCGAATGACCTAAGGGAAGAGGATGTATTATATTGAAGGGTATGAGAGAGAGAGAGAGAGAGAGAGAGAGAGAGAGAGATATCCTTGTTCAGTTTGTTTATAGAGTGCCAAGTGCTAGGAATACAATAATGAATAAGATACTATCCCTGCTCTTAAGAAGCTTCGATCTGGACAGAGAAGACAGACTAGAAAACAGATTATAACACAATCTGGTAAGTGTAATACGGATGATATTTACAAGATGCTATGCCAATACAGAGGGCAACCCATCCCAGTCTAAAAGGGTGGATTTGGTGGGGAGGGTGGAGATTAGAATCAGAGAATGCTTTCCAAAGGTAAGCTTTGAAAGTCAAATAGGAGTTGTATTAACAAGGTTGGGATGATGTGAAAGTAAGGCAAGAAGAGCAATGTCAAGAACTCCAAAAGGAATGGTGTCAGATGGGTACTAGACTTATCAGGGTGATCATTTAGTAAGTTATAGAAATGTCTAATCACTGTGTTGTACACCTGAAACTAAGATAATATTGTACGTTAACTATAATTGAAAAATATTTTTCTTTAAAGAAAATAAAAAACCAGTCCCAACAGGGAGAACACTGTAAATAAAGGAATGGAGGCATGAAACAGTATCATATACTTTAGGACCTAGGTATAGTTCTGTATAACTGAGATATCAAGTAAGGGGAGCAGGTATGGCAGCGGATGAGGCATTCTGGCTTTATGAAAAAAGTTGCTAATGAAGTGTATATACACATTATGTACAATAAATATTAACATAGAAAGAAATGAAAATCAGAAACAACAACAACAACAACAAGATAACAGGTCTGAATGAAAGTGGCTCTTGGAGGGGCTTTGGGAACCCAGAGTAGCCAGGCTTGGGCCACCTCACAGAGGGCTTGCCCCTCTTATTCTTCAAGCTACAATTTGTGTTTCTAGTTCAGCCATTTTTATTTGCCAGTCCTATTCCTGTGTTTGGTATGGTTATTTACTGAAGAAGGAAAAAGAAAAAGTGAGTGAATGTAGAGGATGAGGAAGAAGATTATAAAATAGATATTTGAGTAAGTGGCTCTCATTTGGATGTCTAACAGATATCCCAAAGTCAGCATTTCCAACCTGAACTACTAATTTACGCCCACAAATCTGTACCACCTGTAATCTCCATCTCAGTTGATGGCAACTCCAACTTTCCAGTTGCTTAGGCCTAAAGTCTTGAAGCCCATCCGCATTCCTCTCTAACATATCCCATACCCAGTCCATTAGGAAATTCTGTGGTCTCTTCCTTCAGAATATACCCCAAATTCCGCCATGTTTTACCATCCCAGTTAAATCCACATCATCTCTCATCTTGGTTACTGCAACAGCCTTCCAACAAGTCCCCCTGCTTTAACTCTTGACCTCCTACAGTATTCTTCTCACAACGTCCAGAGAGATCATTTAAAAATGTAAGTCAAATAATATCACCCCAAAGCACGCACATCTCCCTTTTTCACCCAGAATAAAAGCTGAAGTTCTCACAATGAATTGCTTTAGGAGCTCTTGCCATTCCCTCTGCCTAAAATACTTTTTCCCCAATAATCTACTTAGCCAACTCTGGCACCTCCTCAAGTCTGCTAAAATTTCACCACTCAGTGAGAGTGACCTTTTCCACTCTATTATTGTTGTAATCTGCTATCCCTATTTCCATTCACTCCTGATCCCCCTTACCTACTCTACTTTTTTTCCCCCACAGTCCTTATTACTTCTAATATAATCTTTTTATTATCTTTATTGTTTAATTTCTTGTTTCCCCCTGCTAGGCTGCAAATTCCATAAGGGATTATTGGTTCACTGATATACCCTATTAGGAACACTTAAATGTCTAATGAATGAAAGAATGAATGAAAAAGTAGATATTGTTAATTGGAATCTCCACTTGACATTATTCAAATTTCCCATTCTTAACATAGCTCAGAAACTGGTATTGAGAAACAGAGGAATGAGTCACATGCATCTTAATTCTAGGGACTAAATGAAAAAAGAAAAAAAAAGTCTCCCTAAGGCATGTCCATGGGGAGAAGGAAGACTAATCTTTTAACATTTTAATGTATTTTCTTGTTGTCCTTAAGTTTTAAATGAATAAAGTTATCAGATTTTTTCCTGAATTTTGTTTGTACACATGTGTTCTTTAGGGACTTTTCTACCACCAAGATTATAAACATATTCTTTTATACTTCTCCTAATGCTCATTTAATTTAGTTTTACTTTGTTTATTAAGTTTAGGTCACGTCTTTAATATATCTAGAATTTAAGCTTGTGATTTGTAAGAAGTAGGGAATAAACATCATTTTTTACAAATGATTAGCCAGGTAGTCCCAAATCATATACTAAGTAGTCCAGCCTTTCCTTGCTAATTTGAAATGTCACCTTATCATGTAGTCTGTTCTTGAATTCTTTGTTCCTTGGATCTATTTGTCTATTCTGGCACCAATATCAAACAAATTTTAATTAGCATAACTTTATGCTATATTTAATTTTCTGGTAATAACCTCTAATTTTATTACAATTCACTATTTGTTACTAATTTTAGCCTAAATCAAACATATATCCATTCACGTGACTTTTTTGAGCATTCCAGTGTCGCGCACTGGAAATAAAAGTATGCTGGCTGGATTCAATTGTTCAAGTATAAATTCAATGGATTGAGATCCAGACTCTGTTTCTTTAATTGAGTTTGGGGTGGGGATATGGCAGGGGAAGAAAAGGTGATGGCAAAGTTGTTTTTTCCTTTTAAGTATTGGTTATGTTCCTGATGTATTTATAAATAAGAGATATCAGCTTTGCTAACTTTTCCCAAAATAGTAAGTCTAAATATGAATCAGAAGTTGAGGCTCTAATGAAAAGTTTTAAAATGTAGACAAAGGCTAGGAAATGAGAAAAGCAGAATGTAGTGAAATAGTCTAAAAACATTCTTATTACAATTTATTTCCTAGTCTTAGTCTGCCAATTAGGTGGCAAATGACTTTTCACATAAATATTAAGGCAAGGTCTTTCCTCTTCCTCTATTAAACTTGTTTTGAGAATCACACACCAAGTCATGGCCAGTGAAGCATCACCACATCCTAGGAAGATCTTGTGTGTATACTACGCTCATTAGCACATTTAATTGCATGTTCCTACTTCCTCAGATTAGCCTTTTGGCAAAGTTAGCTCACTTCATTTCCAAAGGATACGGGGTAACCATGGTCCATCGTTGAGCAAAAGAGATGAAGATCGGCTAGAAATTGCAATCAGAGAGAAGGTTCAAGTGTGATCTGTAAAGCTAGGTATAACACTGGGAAGTCTACCGCCTTTACTCAGGTCAAGGCAGCTGAATTTTAAAAACTCATAAACAGGGGGTCTTTAAAACTTTAATGTCCCCCCCACACACACACCATAATTAAGGGAATTTTGACATCTGTTTGTATATGGTAGGAACAATAGTAATATTCAAATACAACTCATTCGAGTGTTAGATTGGACCTCCATCCAACACGAATTTATTGAGCATCTACTTTGATGGGGATAAAAAAGTGAGATAGACAGACACAGGTCTTTCCCTTAGTCAAAGAAATGCTCCTTCCCAACCAAAAGCTTTATTTCATCGTCCAAGAAGGATAAATGAGCAGTCTTATAATTAAACTGTGGAATGACAGAACACTTTTAAACTACATAATTATTGACATCCAAGGAAATCTCAACCTACTGTAAAGTTGATTATAAGTTTCATAATTTCTGCTCTATATATTCTCCTTCTCTTTTTAAACATTAAATCCAAATGTGATTAACCAGGATTTATAACCTACTTTGTCAGCCTGTTATTTAATATCCCCTTCTTCATTACTGCAGTCAAATTACTTCATTACTGCTTAATTTAAATATGACGCTAGACATTGTTGGATGGTCCCTAAGATTAAGAACTTACCTTAGTGACTAGTTCTTCTGTTATTCACCAGACTCTCCAAAGAGCCCAGGCTTCTATCACACAGGAGAGAGTGGTTAATTACATTTGGGATTGTCATATGGGAGTGTTTTCTAGGAGAAGCCATATAAGATGGGTCTCAGAGTAAGTATGGGCTGTTTGAGGTTATGTTTGGGGTCACAAAATGCATATGGACTAAATCATGACTTCAAGATCTGAGATCACTGAAAGAGAAGACCAAGGCTATGCCTGGGCACTGGAACACAACTGTTATATATCAACTTCCTACCATCACTAAGGAGCATTAAATCTATATAAAGATGGGAAAGGGACATTCAGTGGTAAAATCCAGAAAGCACACAAGGAAATGGCAACACTGGCCTTTGAAGAACATATCCTAGAAGAGTTGTACTTAACCTGTTTTCATATCCTCACTGTTATGGTACACTGTCTTTGAGACCCTGACAGGGTAAATATTCAAAATAAGAAATTCTCTTCCTTCCTTAGTTTTTCTGGTTTAAAAAGAAGCACAATCACTAAATGAGAAAATGCCCTTTCATTAAATACTCTACTCCATAACTACCCCAGAGCTCCATTCCAGAATTTTAGAACAAAAATATTCAGAGGTGAAATGGAGAAGCAAAAATTGTTGTCCAATTTGTGTTCTCAGTCTGGACCACATCACTAACTGCTGCAGGTTACTGTTAAGAAATTGGGATCCAGCACCAGTCCATACCGAATATTGTTCCAAAGGCACAGCGTAAATGCTGCCTACAAAGCTTCTAAGTGCTTTAATGAGTAGAGCCTGAGAAATAACTAATTCCTTAACTGAGTATGATGCATCTATAGGGTAGAGGTGAAGGGCATGCTTAATCTGGTAATTGCTTATAGGAAACGTGGATAATTTCTCTGAGAACAAACCCAATTACTCATAATGTGCCATACTGGGCAGTTCTCAAGAGAATAGGCATCACGATACTATTAATTTGGGTCTGGCACACATCCATATTCTCTTTATGATCCTCTTACCACAACCCTGCCCCCTACACACTATCTTTTCTTTCCTATAAAGTAATGAAATAATAATGGTTGATGGCACCATCTAAAAGATAGCATAATAGAATGTATACTCTGGGCTTTAGAGTTACTACTAGGTTAGAATTCTGATACTACTGCACAGCAGAGAACACTCATTTCATCAATGTCCTACTTTGGTCTGCTCTTGAAAGTTGGAGATAGGCTGTGGTGAACTTAGAAACAGGAAATACAAATATGATCCCCTTCTGATCATAATCCTGCCAGTTCAGTACATGGCCCACCCATAGTCTTGCCAGATGCCTAGTTGTGTAAGCTCTTTATTTCCCAGGACTCACTCATGACCACAGCTAATAATTTCCCCAGAAAGGGCTCTTGCAGTCTCAAGCAAGCTGAAGTTAGACACAGGATGTCTTCTCCTAGGAGCCTTCTTCTAACAGAGCGAACATTGCTCTCTCTATACACTTAGCTTTGTGTTTGCTACTCAGTTTTTATATTAATCACCTTTGACATTCATTTATATGCAAAGTCGCTGATAAAAATGTTTAGGGAAAAAGGATTGTCATATTAATTCTATCAAGATGTTAACATTAATCGTATTTGCAGAATTTAGGTAGTTGTAGAATCTCAAGATATTAAGTTTTCAAAGATTGAAGACTAACAAGAAATACTAAAGTGGTACAGAGTGCCACCAAAGCCACTACCTTTTGTGATGCAAATTTCCTAAGGTATACACAATTTAGATGACAAATTAAGGCTCAGATTTTAAGGATGAATACCTAGGATGTTTCATTGATTTCACAAGGCTCACTAGAAAAGATGATCCATTTAAAAGGGGATAATTGAGGAGAGTTTAATGGAGATACTAATTAAAAGGGGTTGAGCAGGATTAAGGGAACCCAAGCGAAAATGGTGAAGTATCTCAGCAGTGCCCAAATCTTTCTGCAATGGTGGAAATGTTCTATATCTGTATTGTCTAATACTGTAGCCATTAGCCACATTTGGCTGTTAAGCATTTAAAATGTGGTTAATGCAACTAAGCCACTGAATTCTTAATTTTATTTAATCTCAATTAATTTAAGTTTAAATAGCCACATGTGGCTAATGGCTATTATATTGGACAGTACAACTCAGGTGTAGCAGAGCCATTAAAACTCCTAGGCCTGAAGAGGTAAGAAGAAAAAATTACTGGAACCTGGAGTGATGCAGAATTAGATATATATCTCATAGGAGGGGACAGCACGACAGGAGCTGTGGCCTTTGACAGAAAAATGCAGACACTGCCAACTTGCAGACTGGTAGGGGAAATCCTGAGAATACCAACTCACTCTTCTTGCCCTACCATTCCTCTCTGGTGCTTCTGACTGGTGGAACTCACCAGAAACTAGAAGACAAGAAAACTCATTAATGCAGTTCATAAAGGTCACCCTCTTGGGGCACAGAACATAGTGAAGGGTAGAGAGTGGATCTTGAGCAAAATATTATCATACCAAGTACAAAATGAGTTGAAACATTGTTTGGTTTATTAGCACTCATAAGTCTAATTAAATATGGAACCAGTGGCAAAAATGGAAAAGTTTTCAGTAAATCCTATGAATGTGTCACATTAAAGCTATCCCAGAGTTCTCTGCTGCACTCTCACAATGCTTTAATCAAACTGCAAATGGGTTCATTTCAGGTTTCATACATGAAGAATGATGTCAATAACACATCCCATCAACTATATTTAATCTTGGATTGTTACCAAGGATCTATGAGCCTTTTTCCAAGGTAACATCTCAAATCACAAAGCCTAGGAGTAGGAATTTTTTTTCACTTGACCTAGGCTAAAGGTCATTCTAACTCAATAAATAAACTTAGATTAGAAAAAGGGAGGAAGACCAATAAACTAGATACAGGGATCCGAAAGCCCCATTTCCTAATCTAAGGACTGTGTGACCACTCTGTTCAGGTAGGCCCACTTATGTTTTATTTTTGTACCATCTCTCTGAATGTTGGTGTTTTAACAACTTTCCACTTTCTGCACTGTAGTGCTGAGAGGAAAAAAAAAAAAAAAGACATTGAGGGTGTGTTAGTATTTATAGCCAAAATCAAAATCAATTCCTATTTGTGGAAAGCTTTATTGTCTACTTTAGCATGGCCAGAATATATCAAAAGTCCAGTCCTTACTACCCAACACTTAAGGAAGAGAGGTCTAATGTTATTGGATGGGGGTTGAAGTAGGTGCCAAAGGAAAAGCAGTTCCCACCACCTCCAAGCAGCAGGAGCTGTTGCTCTTCAGGAAAGAGGGTGCTGGTATGGTTGTGTAACATTAATGGCCATGGCACACATGTTGTGTCAATCTGATACTCAGAGCTCAATCCTGTCGTTAAATCGATAACAGTCACTCCAGGAACTGAGGAGGAATGAATCCAGACCCCTCCAACCAGCAGAAGTTTCCCATTGAGCACATGAGCTGTGTGGGAGTACCTTGGGGTAATGGGAGGCTGGATGTCTACTGATTCCCAGAGGAATCCACAAGAGGTTGGTTTCAGAAAGAGTACAGAGCTCAGTGGCTCCTCAAAAGCACCCAGACCCCCAGCAATAAGGGCTCCCCCT
>NW_006442109.1:26370216-26370837 GCF_000325575.1 Pteropus alecto | reverse complement strand
TGCCGACCTTCAGGTGTTTCCCCTTCCACTGGGATCCTGACCCAAGCCATAGTCCCCACATGTAGAAAATGCCAGTCACTTAGTACAGGTTCTACCACACTTCGACCCCCATACACAAACAAATATTTCTGATTCTCATGGGACACTTCTGTTGTTGAATGCCGCCAACATGACAAAGGAGAATCTTCTGGGTCAGGTTTTGTTACTGTTACATTTAGGTCCTCAGTGCAATTATCCTCACTCTTACAAAAACGAAGTTGGAGAACCCCCAAGGCTGGAGTCACTGGGGACAGTCTCCCTCCCAGGACCAGAATCTGAGTGTCTGAAAGTCTTGTCATGGTGTGATAAAGGCGTCCATCCCACTGAGCTCCAGTCCTCCAACTGCTTATTTGTTTGCCTTTCCATTCAAAGTCACAGTATCTTGAGAGCAAGTAAAACTTGCTCACTCGGCAATGCCGCCCCTCCTGTTCTCCAAATCCACCTGCACTGAGAATGATGCCTGGGCTCAAAAGGACAGAGGCATGGCCATATCTCTTAAGCAGTGGGCCCTGGCTATCACTAGCGACTACACTGGCAGGGAAGATCCCTGAAGGGGAAGCAGGATCTACCCGAGGAAATGCC
>NW_006442109.1:26288322-26370176 GCF_000325575.1 Pteropus alecto | reverse complement strand
CTCCCCTGGTGGCAGCCAGAATGAAATAGTGGGCACATTTCAGATGCCACTCCTCAAACTCGTCAAAAGGTTCAAGATTTTCCATGCGCTGGCGTTCTTCTGTGGGGAGAAAGCAACGATAGAATTCATTCATGTCCATGGCACTGCATGTAGTCCAGCCAGCCTGAAGGAAGCGGTGCTGCTGGGCCTCCACGTCAGGAAAGCGATCCAGACCATGCAAGGGAGAATTTAGTCTTTGAAAATGTTCCTGCATGAACTGGCCAAAGGCGTCATGCGGCCTCATCTGCTCATAGACGACGAAAAGGGCATTAGGAAAGCGCTGGGCTGCCCAGGTGATGAGGGCCGCGGCACTATCTGGCTCCAAATAGGTCAGCACAGCCTCGGCCAGGAGTAGAGTAGGTGCGGCCGCATCAAGGCCCGAGCTGGCCAGGGCCTGGTCCAATTGCTGGAGGTGCCGCAGATCCAAGCCCAGGATGCGGTAGTCCAAGCTTTCAAAGCACAGCGCCAACTTGGGGTCCCCGCTCTGGAAAGGCCCAGTTAACGCGCACAATTTCGGTGTATCTTGAATCCTCTCTGCTTTGCGCCGCGCCACATCCGGAAAATCTACCTCCCAGACGGCAGCCCAGGCCAGGAGGCCTGCAGTTTTGAGGCGAAAATAAAGTGAGTCTGAGCCGGCGCCCAGGGACAGGATCTGGGAGCGAGGTGCTCCACAGGCCGCGCACGTCCGCTCCAGGAAGGCGCGCACGCAATGCTGCACGGCGCGTGCGCGGACGTAATAGCCGCGGTGGATGAGCGGCGCGCGGCGCGGAGCTCCTGGAACTAGCAACGCGGCAAAGGCGTCGTGCACGTACCCGCGGGCGGCCAGCGAACTTTTGCTGAGGGCGCTGCTGTCGTTGGTGCTCTGTACTGCTCCCGCCCTCCGCTCGCGGCTCCGCGGGCGCATGGCCAGAGGATACTCAACAGCGGCGGTCTGTCACAGTGGTGAGCTGCTCTTCTATAGTAGCCACCTCGCGGACTTCTGTACGGAAAAATCACCCCGCCTCCGTCACCCTTCTTCCGCGGACAGGAGTGCGTCACTTCCGGAAGACCGTATCTCGCTAATCAGAATGGAAGAGGGTGTAGCTTGTGCTAAAATTCGACCGTGATTGACTTTTCTTTGATTCTCTGAGACTGCATTTTCGCGGGAAGACTGCCCGCCATGGCTTTTTGTGGACACGTAAACTGTGTCAGAGAAGCACGGCCTGTCACATTTCTACTAGCCTTTGAATGCTGAAGGGAAATTTTTATCTAAGTTCTCATAGTTGACTCAACTGTTGACAGAAATCTTTAAGAGGTGAGTCTGTGGGGACTTAACAACTAGACCTTGGATGGCAGGGTCCACATCAGTGACCTTGGTGGGCAAGGAGAAGAAGGGGTCGTTCCTTAGATGGTAACTACTAGTGCTGATTTACTTAATGCTTTCATTGTTACAAAAGAAATCCCATTTAAGTCTGAAAACAGTGAGGCCAGGTGCAAAATGAAGAAACTTTTACAGAGGTTGTGATTCACCCAATAAAGGTTTCTCCACATACATACTATCGATTCCCTTGTTTTCCTGGCTCTGTGCTAAGCTGACAATAAGTAAATCACTCAGCTCCAGTCTCAAAGCTATAAGATGACGTTCCCCCCCACTTTCAGAGTTCTGTGATTCTAGGGTAAGGAGGGAATCAGGGAAGAGGGGCGATTATTCCTTCATGATATGGTATGAGTCTTGTTGAGGGTTTAAAATAACCACCAAGTTTCTGAGTTGGGTGTTTGGGTGTCATCACCAGCAGAATACTGCTTCCAGAGATATTTACGGAGGCTTAAAATGTATTAATTGGGATTTGGTGACTAGGGGGCCTGAGACCGAGAAGGAAACCAGGATAACTGTAGGTGTGGTTACCTTGAAGCAGTATAGCATAATGGTTAAGAGCATGAGTTTTGGAGTCCAGCCAAATTGAATTTGGACTTCAAAAGTTTGAGTCAGGATAAAGGTTTGATCATTGAAAAGTTTCATTTAGATTGGTGTTTAAGCGCTCTTAATAATCTTAGAGAGCAATTTCTGTGGAGCAATAAGGGCAGAATCTATGGGTTATAAATAAATGGAAGCTACCAGTCTAAATTACTCTTTCAAGGACCTTAGCTCAGAAGGAGGGATAGGGCAGTAGTTAAAGAGAAATGTGGGATAAAAGAAAGTTTGGAGTTTTGTTTGTTTGTTTTTGTTTTTTGGGTTTTTTTTTAGGTGGAAGCAAATGCTCTACTTGCATGTTGGTCCCCTGAGTGAAATTAGCTAGTGAAGAGAGTGAGGTTGGAGAAAAGATGATTAACTTAGAGTAATGACTTGGAATAGATAGGAAGAAATGGGATCCTGAGCACAAATTAGTCTTAGAGACAAGAATGAATCCTTTTTCTCTGACTCATGAGGGAAAAAAGGGTGTAGACAAAGATAAGTGTGGGGGAGAGCAGAGAGAAATAAAGGGAATTTATGCCTGATCGCTTCTGGTGTCTGTAAACCTGCATCTGGGTTGTTACTTCAGTGTGAGGCAGTTGGGTCTAGGGGAACACTTGAGAAGTTTGAAATTGCCTTTGAAGGGAATAGGAGAGGGCCAAAGAGGTGGTTGGGGGGTGAGGGATGTTGTAGGACTTTGAAAAAATGTATGTAGTGCTGTGGAAATGAATATTTTAATGAGAGCTTAGTAAAATATACATGGTATTTTAGAAATATTATTTTTCTAGTAAAGAGCAGAAATCAAGAAAAGTGATTCAAGAAGAAAGAATAGAGCAAAATTTGTGATATGGATATCTTACCATTGTTTTCGGCTATTTTTAATCTCTTTATTCTTACATAAAATGAGGATATTAAAACCTCATGGGTTGTAAAATAACCACTTAAGTCTTAGGTCCTCAGACACTTAGCACAGCTCCTGGCTCATAGTAAGTGCTTAATAAATAGTAACAAATATTCTTATTATTCTGTGCCCTCCCCCTTTTGGCATGCAAAAAGTTCTGTGGGAAACAGGAGACTTGTTTCTGGCCCTTCTCTAATTTGATGAACTATTAGTACAAATGTAGAAAGATCTTATCTCAATGTGTTGCCTTTCCACTCCTCTCCTCCACCCCAGCTTCTGATGGCCCATGCCAAACCTAGTCCAGGAAGGTTGAATTTGGCAGAGAGCATGGTATTGTTGAGAGCAATATTCTGGCAAGGATCAGTGAAACAACCAGTTTTTCAAATGTGCAAAGACTGTGCTTGTTTTGGTGGCTTTCAAATATCCATAGATTAACATTATAGCCAGTGGGTCAATAAATTTACTCACAACTAGTTAAGGTAAGTCTGGAGGGTGGTTTGAATGTGACACAAAATAAGGTCAGGATCCTAGAGTAGGGTTAAAAATGTATATAGAAAGCTAGCCACCTGTCAGATTTGTTACCAGCTGGCTATGTAAAATGTCCTGAGTGCTTTTTCAGGTTGTCATTCTATTGTCTAATCATATAAGTTCTTCCCTTTCACAATTCATAATAATAAAGCTGTTTTGTAAGATTTTTTAAAAATTATTATTTTATAAACATTTTAAATTTAATTATTTTACATTTTAATTTATTAAAGTTATTAAGTAAATTATCTAAATTAATTATTTAAAACTTTAATTTATTAAAATTATTTCAAAAGGTATTTGAAATATTAGAAGCTTATTGTAAAGGATTACATGCTTGTTGTAAAACCTTAAAATTGCACAAAACTATATAAGGTTAAATAAAAGTTCTCTCCTCTGACCTTTGTCACTTCCAACCCACGTTCTAGTGGTAAGTTTCTGTGTACCCTTTCATATGTGTTTTTAGAATAAAGATATAAATAAATAAGAGTGTGTGTATACATGCATACATGCTTTATTCATAAATGCTATCTTATATCACAGAAAGCTTTCCATATAGTCATAGATATTCATTTGGACGGATATATAATTAATTTATCCAGTACTCTACTGATGGACATTTAGGTTGTTTCCAATTTTTTGCTTTTATAAGTGCTACAAGAATTGTATTTGTACATATCTTATAAGATATAAAATAAATTCTTAACTGTAAAATTCTTGACTTATTGAGTCAAAAAATATGTGTGTGGAGCAGTTGCATGTGTGTATGTTATATTGATAAATGTAGTCAAATTGCTGTCCGAAAGGACCATACCAAGTTCTGTTCACACCAGAAAATTTACTCAGACCTTCACCTGTATTAGGTATTATTCTTCTCAGATTTCAGAATTTTTTCTGGATAATTTTATAAGTTGTCTTTCACATGAACTTTAAAAATCGATTTCTAAGGAATAATTTTGGGACTATTTTGATTAACATTTACTTTATAAGTCAGTTTATGGCAAATTGACTTTACTTATATAAGATAAAGTATGTTTTCTCATTTTAATGGTATCTGTTATGTACTTTAGTAGAGATATTCAATATTTATTAAATAGTCCGTCTTTTTTATTTGTTACTATTAACAATGGTATTCCATCGAAATGCCACTTTTATCTCATACCAAATTGGCCTTTCTGTGGATTTCTATGCCTTTGTCTAGTCCTATACAAACTATTTTCTTTATTGCCCATTTTTAATGTGTTGGCAACTTATTTAACACCTGTCAGTATCAATTTGTTGATGTGTAATGTGGTAAAAATATTTATTTTGCAAAGTTGTTGATAGAATTAAAGATAATGTTAATAAAAGTGCTTGCTACATACCTGGCAGACTCTGAAAGGAAACTGCTATTCTTATCAACATCATCATCAACATGTGAGAAACCAGAGGGTCAAGGTGGCTACTGTGAAAATCACTAAATTTCATTTGGAATTTTAATGTATAAGCCACCTTCAGAGGTGAAGGAAAAATTAGGATTTATTTATCACCTGCAATGTGCTAGGAACTGCATTAGGTACTAGGAGGTAGAATAAGTCATAGTCCTTTTCCTTAGGAAGCTTATAGTCTGGTGAGGGAGAAAGACAAGTAAATCAGTGGTTGAGAAACAATGTGATAAAGTGCTGAGTGAAAGGTAGTCACTGGATTATATGGGAGCATACAGGAGGAGAATTTAAATTACTTTATTAATCCTCGGAGCTACTCTCCATTTTTATCCCATTTTTACAAATAGGGAAACTGAAGCTACAAGGTTAAGTGACTAAGGCCACACGGCTGCTAAACTACAGAACTAGTAAAAGGATTAACCTTAGTCCACTGAAGCCAGTGCTTCTGCTCTTGCTTTATATATTTTAAACAATTCAAAATGTAAAAATTCAAAAATATAAATTTATTTTACCTGAGATGGGTCTTATAAATTTCTAATGTTAGAAGTAGTTTTATAAAAAATGCTAATACGTAAAGGATATACCCAACTAAATTTCAGGTTGTAATCTACCTCTTAACCAGTTTGAGGCCTTTCCCTATTTCTAGTTCATATCATTAGCTCATTTAAATTAGCTTTGGAGGGGCTTTTGTCTTTTGAGGAATAATTAGCAAAATACTGTTTCCTTGCTTTTATGTCAACATCTGAAAATGTTTACATTTGTTTAAACAGGTGAAGCTGAGCCCAGAGCTACATACATAGCTCATCTTATTAAAATGGTGGAAATAAAGCAATTGGAAGGAAATTCAAGACCATAAAATTTGCTAACTGAAATACATTGCATTGTTCATACTAAGTTTTTGGAGAAAACTTTTTATCCTGCTAAATTATGGAGGCAGAAGAAGAACAGCAGCGATGGAAGACAACCTTTTACTCAGAATTACCTAAAGTGGTGAGAATTCAACCACAGAATTCCAAAGTGGTTGTTAATTTAATGACTTCTGTGTTCTTTCTTTTCACAAAAGAAAAGTAAATTTTATAGGTAGTATTTGTAAAGTTTAAGAGTGATACAGCTAAATCTAGTAGGCAGTTTGCCTAGTGCAGACTGCAAAATCAAGTACCTGGTATGATGCAGTGAATCTAGTGGATACTTGATGTATTTTTACTGATTGTATTCTTTTTTGTTTTTAGGAACTTCACGCCCACTTGAATGGATCCCTTAGTTCTAATACCATAAAGAAATTGATAGCTAAGAAACCAGGTCTTAAAATCCATGATCAGATGACTATGATTGATAAGGGGAAGAAAAGAACTTTAGAAGAGTGAGTTTGGGGAGCTTGTGAACATACTTCTTTTCTTCTCTGTCACTTTTTTGAGGTTGTAAATAATATGTAAGGATTCAGATTTTAGTAGTTAAAGGAATAGGGTAGCCATCTGGTTTGGAGAGTATAACTTGACATACAGCATTTTTCCAACGGTCAGACTGTCGACAATATTTTTAATGATTTATGTTGTTTGTGAAGTTATAGTATATTGGAATATTCTTTAGACTTGAAGATACAGGCTTACTGATTCTCCCCATCCCCATTTGCTCCTACTGGTGATGGAGTGCGGGGCGTGGTGGAAAAGGGAAACTATTATTTCCCAAATAAAAATATCAGTAATGTTTTATTTTTAGTCATTTCATTATCTTTCTAGATCAGTGTACTTTTAGAAAAACTCCTTCTGTGGTTTTTTTAATAAATATAAAATTACTATTAGCCTAAAATCTGTTAACTCAGCTTAGTGAGTTTTGCCTTGAGTTTTTGATGACTAGAGTGTATTAAAACTTTTCATTCATGTTACAGATGTTTTCAGATGTTTCAGATTATTCATCAGCTAACTACTAGCCCTGAAGATATTCTAATGGTAAGAAATGAAGCAATTTTCAGACTGGTTTAAAAATTAGTAATTTATGCCCTTCTCTTGTTGCATTGAGTCTGATGAAAAATGTTTTCTGCTTTTTTATGGCAACTCTTTTCAAAACCAATGTAAGACATTTGCTTAAGAACTAATATCAAAAGACTATGTTCATTGTACAAGATATGAGAAAAGAACTAGATAAATATCTTCTGTTAGATGGAAGATGATATGGGGGAGAAAATCTGGTCCTGTTTTCCATAATATTTGACTACAGCTAGGAATGTCTTTCATAAGGCTTTATCTCTCTTGCTTGGGAGACTTTTCACTGCCTGGGTGGACATTATAGAGAGTGAAGAGGTTCTAAAGGTGCTTAGAGATTGAATTATTAATCCTTAGGGAAATTGTGCCTTCCCTCTGAGAATGGAGAACTAGAGGATACAACTGTGTTCTCTTATCTGAAGCTCCATGATACTAGAGTCTCCATGATATAGAAGACTGGCTTCTGTAAGATTGATCTGACCAGGATGGCATTTAAATGTCCTCTTTGTAAATGGAAAAAAAAAAATCCTGTCAGTGTTCTTAATCATTAGAAAAATGCAAAGTAAGTAGTATAATCTGTGTTTCTAGAGAACTAACTTTCGACTGGTCAGGACAGAATTTTCCTCCTTGATCGAGACTGATTCTCATGATAAACCGTAAATTAATCACCTTTTGGAGGAAGTTAAAGTTTAGTTCAACAAAAGTTGACTGCCCATAATGTTTCCATGCTAGAGACTGGGAGATAATAAATATAGATTGATATAGTCCTTGCCCCTGCAGAATTTATAGTCAGGGCTGATTCTGGCTGATGCAGATGTGGAACCCAGAGAAGTATTCTTAAATGTGGGTAGGGATCATTTCACAGACCTTGTGGCCTAGATAAATCTTCCTCCCATCGCTCTCATTCTGTACTTGCCAGCAACCTTCTATTATTCATTTGGTTTCACAGGTATCTCACCATCAAGAAGAGGGGTGCCCTGTATAGTAAATGTGATCATTTCAGTCATTGAGAAAGACTGCCACTTCACACCCTCACTTTCATCCTCATTGTCAGTGCACACATTAACAAATAGGCTTCTGCATTAGTTAAGGTGAGCTAGGGTAGAGTGAGTTGGTCTCTCTGGGTCTGCTCAGTTCTGCAGCAATGACAAAATGCAAATTCTTCAGCCTGCAGAAATGAGGCCCACAATCTAATGGTGGCAATGTGGAGTTCCTAGAGAAGCAGCGCCATAGCCTACATAGAGGCTGTAGTGTAAGCTATGCTCAGTGGTAGAGGAAGCAGTAGTGTCTCTGTGTAGGGGTGTCACGTGATTTTTAATGTTGTTATGTTGTTCTAAGCTGTGTAGTCTCTCGGGCTGATTCTCCAGACCTCCTGGTGAATCTAAGCCACCTTTTTCATTTATATCTTTGGGGCTTTATTTAAAAAGTGAAAAGAGAAAAGATGAGGCCCAGACCTTGGATTGCAGTGAATCCACTAAGATCCTGCCACCTTATTAGGCACTATCAGCACAACTATCCAGCCCCTTATTTTTTCTGCCAGGACACTGCTGCACTTGCCTGCACCACGTACACACAGTCAACACAGGTTAAGATTAAGATACTAACTATAAAGACTAACGAGGGCAGGTTGTCACAGCATTCATAACCTGTTTTTTTTTTCTTTTAGATTTGGTATTTTTTAGGATTGGTGGTAGAGAAAGAAACATGCCTTTAGCCTTTTAGATATCATTTACCCTGGTCATTTTGTAATTCCTGGATTGTTGAAGTTTGTGCTAAATTGGATAGAGTTTTTTCATATTTATCACCCATTTTCTTTGCCTAAGAGGAATTTTCCTAAGTACTTCTGGGGAAAATTTAACACTGCCTAAAGAATTTCTTGAAAAATATAACTTACTCCTAAATAACTTGAATAGGAACCTTACAAAAAGTGTGAAAGATGTGCAGATTTAGATTTAATGTGGGAATGAGGGGGATGATGGGAGCTGTGGGAAATGTTGCGGTTCTGTCACGGTCTCCACCAGGGGTGTGACAAAGTGGATAGTCTTAACCACGGGGAAGACTTCCAACTTCCTTGCAAATCAAAGTTAATCAGTAAAATAAAGCTGTAGCACTTGGCATTTTCGTTGGGACCCTTACACTAACTATCAGTACTGTGTACATTGCCTTTTTTATCAGGTCACAAAAGATGTCATTAAAGAATTTGCAGATGATGGTGTCAAGTACCTGGAACTAAGGAGCACACCCAGAAAAGACAGTGCTACAGGTAAAATTTAATTACTTCTCAACCCATGTACTGTCTCTTTTCCCTTGATCATTCATGCATTCACAAGTTGAGAATATGAAGTAGTTACTTTTACATTAGAGAATCAACACTCCAAATCTTATGATGTACATTAATGATGTACATTATTAATAAATGAGTTATTCTTTAAAAAATTAGGTCAGGTATTATCTGTTTAAGGGAAATAAAAAAAGCCTGCAAAAATTTTGTTTGTTCTCTTGTTTGTTTTTTTACTATGAGAAAAGGACATTTGCTCCTTAGAGTTGCAGTGTCTTAAACATAGGCTAATTCTTGCTCCCTGCAAGAAGAGTGAAACAATGGCACTGAGTGGATACAGAATCTTATGACAATCATTGAAAGGAGGTTACTCAGTCATTTCTCAGGGACTAATAGTATCTTAGGTCAGGAGCAAGCTGCGAGGTGGTAAAACCTCTCTGGATGGAGATGAACAGATTTGGATGTGGTCTGGAGAAATTTGCTGGGACCCACTTTCCATAAGAGTAGCATCAGGAAATGATACATAGTATCTTTGAGTCCCTCCTAACACTTAGTCTTGACCTGAAGAGATCCTACCAGGTCATCTTGCACCCTGACATGTTATCATGTTGGGGAGTAAAATTTTTGAAACTACATATAGTGAAGTAAATGTTGAAATGAGACAAGCAGATTCTTACCTTGAATTTTTAAACGCAAATCAGTTCCAAGTTGTGCTGGTGAGGATAATGAAAAAGGAAGAGAGAAGAAGCCTTCCAGTTATTAGAGCTAGTTTGTTCTTTGAGTGGAGAGTCACAGGGGGTGTTAACCTAAGTATGTTAACAAAAGGGGAATGGTTAAATAAAGCTTAATGGAATATTAGGCAACCATTAAAATATGGTTGCAAAGATACTTTAATGACATGGGTATATGCTCAGAATACAGTGTTAAATGAATGAACAGGATGCATATACCTAGTAGCATCCTCTATGCTTAGAAAAATAAAGACAGTGGTTATCTTTGAATGATGGGAGTACAGGTTATTTTTATTTTTCTTCTTTATAATTTCCTGTGTTTTACTAGAGATTTTCCACTGAAAGTAAGCATTTTAGAATTGGGGCACAAGAGTATTTTAGAGGTAATTGTTCTGGAGAGTGCTCTTTCAGAGACTACCCAGAAGAGAAGGTCTTGAGCACTCAAATTTAATAACATCTCTAGTGCCATAGATGAGAAATACTTAACCAAAGCAGGAATTGGGTAAAAAGGAACTCAAAAGAGGTGTTTTTTGTTTGTTTGTTTGTTTTTTTCTGGACCAGCAAGAAAACATTCTGCTAATACAGAAAAATTTTTTTTTTTTTGGTTTTATTAAGGACAGACTAGAAAGAGGGTTCTTGTTCTTGTTTTGTTGGAACAAGCATTTAAAATTTTTTTTAGCAACTTGTAAGAGTAATTTTGTCTATTGAATCTATGAATAATATTTAGACAGGCTTGTGTTTTTTATGTACTTTTTTCATTTTTCTAGTACTTCATTTTTTTTTCAGTTTTATTAAAGTTCAATTAGCATTTACTAAAACGTATCCATAAGGGCCATGTTTTAACTCATCTTTAACCATGCTCTTGTCACAGCATAAAATGAAAATGTAATTGTTCATATAGGGATGTTAATGTTGAAGGATGAAATAGCTCATGATCTCTTCATATGTTTTCTTTGTGTCCTTTACAGGAATGACTAAAAAGACTTATGTGGAATCTGTGCTTGAGGGTATAAAACAGTCTAAACGAGAAAACTTAGACATCGATGTTAGGTAAGAAGCACCATTTAAAAATCTAGAATGTGTGAAAATTTTACTGCTTTAATCATAGGTATAATGGGTTTTTATAAATCAACCAATGACCAATTTTTATCTTATATGAAAAAAGTCAATAACTCTATTGTGTAATGTTGAGAATGCAATTCTGAATTTATTCATATGGCAATAAAATTCTGAGTACCATTGCTGTAGTGAAGTATGGCTTCCCATTGCTCTTCAGTTAAAATATAGACTTCTTACTGTAGCCTCCAAGGCCCCACATGATCTGGCTGCCTCTCTTACTTCAACAGCTTTATCTGGACCACTTGTCACTTATTATGCACTGGCCTGCTCTCTGTTCTCCAAATAGGCCAACACTATCCCATCTCAGTACCTTTATACTTCCTGTAACTTTGCCTAGAACACATTTCCACCATATCCTTGGATGGCCGGCTTCTTCTTGTAATTCAGGTCTCAGTTCAGCTGTCAATTCCTCAAGAGAGGCCATCCTTGACCACCTTATCTAAATTGCCCCCCAAATCCTCTAGTCACCCCATTTATTTCCTTTATGGCACTCTTTTTAACCAAATGAGAATTTATCTTGTTTTATTTGTATATATATGCTCACCCACTAGAGTGTAAATTCAGTGAGGCCAGGGACTTTGTCTTTTGATTCACCCCTAGACATTTAGTACTTAGAACAGAACTGGCACATAGTCAGGCCTCAGTAGGTCCTCAAAGAAAGAAAGCTAGCTGTAGTGTTTTCTGGCTATAAAATCTCTCAAAAGTAAGCTTAACTAGACTAATACTCCAATTAAAAAAAAAAAGACAGAAAAAGACAAAAAGAGAATTCAGAAGACATACTAAGGGTCTATAAATGTGTATAAAACTATTTGACCTCAAATCAGATGATTTTAAAAGGAAATATTACAGTGCCATTTCATTAGCACCGTCACCCACCCCCGCCCCCCACCGCCCAGGGTAATAACTAGTGTTTGTGAACTTACACAGTCAGTGAGCATATGTAAGTAGTAAAACCTCTCTAAAGAGCAATATGTATTGACCTCTAAAAATAATTTTCCTCTCTGACCCAGTAATTCCCTTCTAAAAATGTATCCTATGGAAATAAGTTGATTTTATTTGAAAGATTCTTCATTGTAGTGTTATTTATGACAAAAAGTAGAAAACATCCTAAAACGTCCAGCAATCAGAGGACAATTACATTGTTATGTCTACATGGTTTGTATTGTTTTCTAACATTATTTAATGGCAGGGGAAATTGTTAAGTGAAAAAAAAAAGATACTACATTTTATATATAGTTGTTCCAAATTTTGTAAATAAATGCTGGAGGAATTTATTTTGTGACTAAATAGATAAACTAATAAATGCTGGAGAAAAATTACAGGATATTAATAGGGGTTCTCTGGGTATTAGATTTCTTGTAGAATTTCAGGTAATATATGAAGAATGAATTTGTGTTAGCTATTAAATACATATTAGAATTAGAATATTATCAGTTTTGTAACTTTAATGAAATAATGATCTAAGCCTCCTGATGAAAGACCACATATGAAATACTCTTGCCAAAAAATTGAATCTCCTCTGATTAAGCCTCTAGACTAGATCCAATTTCCAGTTTATAGGAAATACAAGAGAGGAACAAGTTAGCAACACAGGGATTCAGTCAGAAAAATCCAGTCTTTGAAAACTTTGTAGGACAAATGACCTGGTTTATTAAACAAATAAATTTAAGATAAGAGCTGGGGGAGGTGAGGAAGCGGGTGGAGGGTGCCTGTAGACTAAAAGAGACTTAAGATGCATTGATCAACACAATGTGTGGAACTTTAGTTGGATTCTGAATCAAACAAACTATGAAAAACAAATACTTGAACAAAAACCATGAGACAGAAATTTGAATACTAACTAGATATTTGGTGCTATTTAGGAATTCATGTCTCATTCCCTCTAGCAAAGTAAAATGTCATGTCAGTCAGGCTGTATTTTTCCTAGAAAGATGTAATACATGTACCTGCCATAGTTCTCTGGCCATACTCAAGAGTTGTCTTTTTCATCTGCACCATATTCATTTTCAATTATGTTTTTCTTATATTAAAGGTATTTGATATCAATAGACAGAAGAAGTGGCCCTTTAGTGGCCAAGGAGACTGTTAAACTTGCTGAAGAATTCTTCCTTTCTACCGAAGGTACAGTTCTTGGCCTTGACCTCAGTGGAGACCCTACCGTAAGTTATTTTTCCTAAATACATTTTATTTCTAAAAGGTCGAATTTGTTTGCAGGATAAGGGTTAGCTTCAAGCATCCTGCATTCTCCAGAGGTTCAAGACTCCGTGTGGATGAAGCCCTATTCTGCCCTGAATGACCATAATGTCTACATCTTCTCTTCTTAACCAGGATTCTGAAATAATTAATCCCCTAAAAAGTAAAAAAAGATTTGCATAACATGATTATTTTCTTCATTTTTCTAAATATGGTACACACTTGGTTCCATTCTATATACTTAGGAGAGAAGTTAATTCATTACATACAGTGGATGTCTAATGCTTTTTTAATGCTTAATTATGGCTAGGGCTTAATTATCTCATAGAATCCTCAGTTAAGAAAGGCTGGCCTAGAACTTCTTGAATGTCAGATTCAAGCAGGATGTCTCATCTGTGGCACCATTGGCATTTTGGGCCAAATAATTCTTTGTTGTGGGGACTGTCCTGTGTATTGCAAGGTGTTTAGCAGCATCCCTGGCTGCTATCCACTAGATGCCAATATCACCCTCCCAGTTGTGACACACAAAAATGTTTCTAGACATTGCCAAATGTCCCCTGGGAGGAAAAATGCCCCCAGTTGAAAGCCACTGAATTAGAGTCCCGTGAAACTGGTTCTTAATAACTTTGTCTAAACTTGGTCTATTCTGCTGTTGTTTCATCCATCCATTTGATAGAAGCTTTCTTTAGTAATCACGTGGATTCTAAATCAGATAAACTCTCTTTGTTAGCTAGATACCCTTCCAGAAATAAAATTTGGCGACTGCTATTCTAGCTTAACTAATTAACCTCAGATTCACTGATATTTGACTTAAGATTCCTGAGGGCAAGGACTGTGTCTTTGTCAGCTTTGTATTCCCCAAAGTGTCTAGCACATTGTAGGTGCTTTATGTATAGAATGTGCAAATTAATCACTCTGCTGTTTTTTCCTGCTAGTATTTTATTCTTTTGTTTATTGAGAGAACACCCAATTTCTCAGTTTGCCTAGAGTTCTTATGCATCCTCATTTTAACTTTTATCTTCAAGGCAGGACAAGCAAAAGATTTTTTAGAACCACTTTTAGAAGCAAAAAAAGCAGGTCTGAAGTTGGCATTGCACCTTTCAGAGGTAAATAATATTGTAAAGTTAGTCTGGAGAGGGTAGATTACAATGGAAAATAATAATCATTTTTAAATGGCTAAAAATACACCTGGCTTAGAAAAACATTTTAGAAGGGAAAAGTAGAGCTATTTTTTAATATAAATTATAATGATAAAAGATATGACTTTTTAGTCTTTCATGTTACTGTTTTTGTTTTATGGTTCTTGGGGGGATGGGTGTTGACTTACAGTACAGCTGTGTCTTTAAAAATAGCTAAGGACATCTTGCTAGAGAAAATGCATGAATTTCTGTCATCAACTTTGTCATTGGCAACTGACATTGAGAGAAGCACCAGTTCATCTCACTAGTTCTCGTAGGAGAAGGGACCTGAATGTATCACATGCACTGGCAAGAAAGGAAGTAGCTCATCATCATTTTATAAGGCTCAGCAGGGAGATCAGATGGCAATCATTGGTCCTCAGCTCTTTGGTAGCATGAGCAAGTGACAGATAATGTACAGATAATGGCTGGAGAACAATCACTTTCTTAAGTACATCTCTGTGAGTCAAACAAGGAACTCTACTGCACTTTCCCCATTTTACAGATGGATTACTTTTGTCCTATTATTTTCTTTTTTCTTTTCCCGACATACAAAAAGCTGTACATAATAAGTTTGGATTTCTTAAATACAGGAAAAAATACTTAGTCTACTCATCTCATGGGGTTACTATGAGCATTAAATGGCGTAATGTGTAAAGGTTGAGTAGCATCATGATTTAAAGATTAAGGAAAATATTGGAGCTTCTTGTCAGTACTGGTGTTTTTCATGTCAAAAGCAGAGGGTCCGTTATCTAGTGGCGGAACTTGAAATCTAGGGTCTATGTTTTCACACTCTGATCAAAAAGACCTTTCACTTTGAGGGGTACCCTCTAGGTGACTGACCTAACTGTAGCCTGATTAAAACAATTGGTCAATGTAATGAAACAGGCCGTGTGCATCACTATGACCAGTTATCTCTGGTCTTTGTGCACAGCTTCAGAACTGCTCTTTACTTTAGTTTCTGTTGCTTTTCTTGCTTGATCCGTTGAATGTAAAGCATTTCATTTCAACATATTATTGTCATTTGCCTTTTAAGCTATCTAGGAGATAAAGAGCACAGCTAGACATTTTCATGGTGGTTATGGTATGTATGTAGCTAGCCTTGTCAAAATAAAACATGAGTACACTATGTGGAGAAAGTCTGGGCCCTAAAGACAGAGCCAGATTTCACCCTTTTCTCTATCATTCCCTGGCTCTATGACCTTGGACAACTTTTGTTAAAAATACTTTATATTTTTAATTATAAAAGTTATATCTGAAGAAAATCCAAGTGTAGAGAATTATTAGAAGGAAAAAAATGAAAAATAAAAGGTCCCCTTCCTGTTTCAGTTCTGCTACCAAGTTGATCCTGTTAACCGTTTTGTATTTATATTTTTCCAGACCTTTTTCTAATATATAGGAACACATATACATAACACAGAACACACATATACACATGGAGTTGAGGTTTTTTTTGAAAATTACTTTTTATGAGCATTAATTTCTTCATCTTAATACATTGCAAGATTCTTTTTATTTTCTCCCCTTTAATTCCCCCTCCCCCACTTCCACCCCTGACCTATGGATGTTGCTGTTTCCCCTTAAGAACTGGATCTCTGAAGGCAGAGTTTCTCCTCCCACAGGCTCGTTGCATGTACCTGGGGCATGGCACCCCCGGTGCACTCGGTGGGCCTGGCATACCTGGGGCCTGGGGCACCCGGGGTATGGTCCGTGGCTCCGCCTGGGGCACGAACCCAGGACCTTCTGCATGTAAAGCAGATGTACTAACCAGTACATTATGGAACCACCCCACTTTGCAAGATTCTTGTGAGGTTTAAAGGAGCATTTATGTGAAAAGCTACAAAGTAGGTCCTTAATAAGTATTTATTATAATTGACCATAATTTTTATCATTGAAATGAATCTAGAAGAATATTGGTAAATAAGTGGGAAGATAAAAGGCAAAGAAGAGAGCTGAGAAGATATAAGTAGTTCAGCTTTCTAGAATGTCAGAGACAAAGTACCTGGCTATAGAAAAAAAAGTACTTTTAAGAACCACTAAAAGAGGTTATTGATGCCCTCTCTCCCTTTTTTTGAGATTCCAAACCAAAAAAAAGAAACACAAGTACTACTGGATCTGCTGCCTGACAGAATCGGACATGGGACATTTCTCAACTCCTCTGAGGGAGGGTCCCTGGATCTGGTGGACTTTGTGAAAAAACACCAGATACCACTGGGTAAGGCTTAGGACTTCAGGTCCTCTAGACAACCCTTAGTCCCTTCCTCCCTCACCCCGCAGTTTGCAACCCATATGTAGGGAAGTACTGTTCTAAATATATAAATATCATTTAGAAAGAAAGATGCATGGTGTGTGTGCTTTCTGAGCCTCATTTAAGTAACAAAGTTTTAGCTCTCATGAGAATATAAGCTCCATGAGAGCAAGGCCCTTGTTTGTCTTGTTCACTGTTAATATTCCCCAGTTCCTGGAACTCAATATTATATTGAAGGAATAAGTGTCATCTAGTATTTTAAAATGACTTTAACCACATTTACATGTGTTATGAAAATGTGTAACATTTATTTAAAAAGTAAAAGTTCCGTTTGTCTACATGTACATACCTAGAGCTGTTTTTATTTAACAGCAAATATTTATGAAGTGCCAACTCTGTTCCATTCACTGTTCAAATTGCTGGGAATAGAGCAGTAAACAAAACAGACAAACAAGCTTGCTTTCTTAAGGAATTTATATTCTAGATTAGGTAAGAAAAACTATAAACATACACAAGAAAATATCAGTGTTAAGTTCTTTGAAGAAAATTAAACAGGCTGATATAATAGTGAAACGACAACTTTGGCTTGCATGGTCAGAGAAGGCCTTTCTAAAGAGGGAAAGAAGCAATTGGCTGATATCAGTTTTACTGAATGATAAAGTCATTGAATTTACACATTTACCAATTTGCAAAAACATTTGTGTGAGGATGTGTCTTTTTTACTATTTATTATAGAATTTGCAGCTCTTTTTATGAGAAAATTTTTAAACATTCACAAAAGTAGAGAAAATGGAAACCACTTGCATAGTGATCTTACTTGGTGTGGTGACCCAGCTCTACTCTCAGCAGAGTGAGGGGGCAGGTTGGTTTTGCCATTCTCTATACTGAGTGGCCCTGTGTTGAGGCTGCCTTAACATGAACAGACACCATCCATCAAGTCAATGAAGTATTTTATTATTCCGGGGGGGCAGGGGGACTGATACACTGTTTCAAGGCTGAATTCATTAATAGAAGTCATTCTTAAAATGAACTTACTTACAGCAGGCAGTAACTGGACAGTTGTCTGAGTAAAGGAGTTTGAGGGTTTTCTTTGAAGTCCATTTCTGCTCTTGGCTTTTTATAATGCTGTAACCCCCAAGCAGTGCTAGCATTTTCTTACTGTTACTTTAGCTTTCACTGTAAGATCAAGAAGTGCAGTAATCCTGCAAAAATTCTTTCTTCCCTATCAGGATACTTTCCTTGCTTCTTCATGGTAACTAGCTTATAACACTCCTCTTTCCTCTCCATCTTGGTAAAAGAAAGGGGGAAGCACATGGCTGTGAACAGGGTATTAATTCCTAGTTTGGCACAGTTGCTGCTATAAGTTGCAGCACATATTTCCCACACAACTACACTAATTGAACTATGAATTTTCACGTATAAGAAAAGGTCAATTTTGAAAGATAACTACTGAAAATTAGCATTGTTTGAAAAGATTTTTCATATATCTAGTTGATGAGCACAGAATGAGTCCACTAATCTGCTTCTAATGACAGGCTTTTCCCCCCTTTCATCTAGAACTCTGTTTGACTTCAAACATCAAAAGTCAGACAGTTCCGTCTTATAACCATCATCATTTCGGATTCTGGTACAGCACTGCCCATCCTTCTGTGATCTGTGTAAGGTGTTTTGTGTCAAACATTTTGCTCCTTTTAGTCCGAGTTGCATTAGATCAGACATTCACTACCTATTCACTACCATGAGTCTCTTGCATGCCTGACAGTAATACCCAAGTAGAGGACATGGGAGACTGGGGCATGAGAGGCTGCAGAGGGCCAGGGTGACTCTGGTTTAGCTCTATGAGAAAAGGTCCTGGACAGTACCTGGGGGAACATAAAAGTGTGTGTGTAATGTATAGTGATGCCCAGCACCCATCCCTTAAGATTCTGTTGTATTTGATCTGGGGCGAGTCCTGGACACAGAAGTTTTAAAAGCTCATTAAGTGATTTTAATATGCAGCTATGGTTGAGAGCACCGCTCTGTTGGGGTTCTTTTTTTTTGGGGGGGGTCATTATTTTAAAAGGATAAAACATTTATAAGCCCCCTGTTTTAACTCTTAAAAAGAAGCATGGTGAATTGGAAAACAGACTTTTTTTTTTTTTTTTTTTTAATAATTTCCTTGTTCATTTTGTAACTTTTTCGCTTATTTTGGCAGACTGATGATAAGGGTGTTTTTGCAACACACCTTTCCCAAGAGTACCATCTGGCAGCTGAAACGTTTAATTTGACCCAGTCTCAGGTATGGGATCTGTCTTATGAATCCATCGACTACATCTTTGCTTCTGACAGTACCAGGTCTGAACTGAGGAGGAAGTGGAATCATCTGAAGCCCAAAGTGTTACATTTTTAAGCTGTAATGAGGTGAATTACTTTCAAGTATGTGTTGCAACCAAGATATTCCTGCCATATCCCACTTAGTAAACCATCTACCACTCCCTTTGTAGCATACCATGGGCTCCATCATCAGTGCCGACTCATGGTGGGTGCTCATTAGTAAATATGTCTTAAACTGACTAGCAGGCTCTGCAGTCTTACATAGTTTACCTGCATGCTGTTTACTGGAAGGGACTTGATGTGCTAAATTCCCCATTCCACCAATGATTTTGACTTAACGGTCCCTCTCCATTAGCAAGATCATAAAACTTCAGGAAACTTAAAGTAGTTTCTCAACCAGAAAAGTTCTGGAATTACATCTACATAAGATGAGGAAAGGGGAAAACAGATTACCACCAAGATCTTTAAGTCTTCTAGCTTCTGACAACAGCTTTGTATTTTGTTATGTTTACTTTAACCAGATTCCCTTCACTTAAATATTCTCTAAAACTGTTGACTCCACGCTACACTGCATACCATGGATTTTGTGAATATCTATAGGATTGTATGAGGAGTTTTTGTGGGCTATCCGGGAAGGGAGAGGGGGCTAGGGAGGGAAAGCTGGCAGACTGTCCCAGGATCATTATTGCTATGGTCAGCAAATTGTGTCCATCTCATGGTCAGAAGATGTCTGTTCAATCTTGTTTCATGACAGGGTTTCTTGTATTTTAGGTTCTGTAAAACCAAACTTAAATAGGAGTTTTACAATCCCTGGTTTTTCTTACAATGATTAACTTCATGAGAACGAGACATGCTGGTTATTTTTATAAGGTCTGCTTATTGCATTGTGTTCTCCCTTCTTAGTAATGTACATTCAGGATGTGGCAATGAGTAGTTCAGTGTCTTGAGTTTTTTCCCTCTGCATTCTTGATCTTATAGACAAGATGGAGTCTGGTTTTAAAATGAAACCTTTCTTGTTATCCTTATGGTCATAGTGACAGCTAGAGCTAGCTGCTGAGATTTGGCTTTGCTCTTGTAATTAATCTCCTGGAATCAAGGGTTTTTTAATGTTCCTATCTTACCCTTTTCTTATTTTGACAATAATGAAGCTATGTCAGCCAGATGCTTCTTCAGCTCTAGGGTACTTTAGGCTTCTATATCCAGCCTTTAATCTGACTTCCAATTGTTTCAAAGTTTTGTTTCTGAAAGAGCCCCATGGTGGATATAGGAGGAATTTAAACTAACTAAAATATCTTCATATGACATCTATTACTTTAAGTACCATGATGTCAGAGAACACTCAATAACATTTTATTTGTCAAAGCTCTGAGACATGCATCTCACTGGATAGCTGTTTGCGTATATAGGAGTAAAGTTTTTATTTTAGATTTTGAATTGAATAGTAGAGAATTGATCCATCCTTATTACATTCATATCTCATCTTCCCTTCCCTACGTAGTCACCATAAAAATAGTTCTCTACAGAGTTGACAAGACAGCCTCTACACTCAGGTTATGGTGAGAGAAATGGCAGCAACACAGAGAATACGTATAAATGCTATTAAGTTCTATGGCATTGGTCATTGAGCACAAGCAATAAAAG
This sequence comes from Pteropus alecto, assembly GCF_000325575.1. NCBI lineage: Eukaryota > Metazoa > Chordata > Mammalia > Chiroptera > Pteropodidae > Pteropus > Pteropus alecto. Next base: position 26,349,677 of record NW_006442109.1, on the reverse strand, counting down.
CAAGCATGATAGCATGGGGAAAATAAAGAAAAAGAAATAACAGCACTAGGGAAACAACTGATGTGAAGAGATATGACCGTCCAGCTCCTGCTAACACATTCTTGCTTCCTTTGCTGCACATGCCACCCAGTCTGTCTCCACGAAGGTCTTATAGGTATTAAAAGGTTATGGGTACACAGAGCCTCTTGCTCCCCAAACAGTGGGCTTGGTTTCTCTTTCTTGGAATATTTGAAGAACATTATTTCTTGCCTCTTCCATCCTCAGGATTGGCAGATTGGGTAGCAGATAATGGTTTGTGAGCTAGTTTGAAATGAACTGGGTTTTCCCCAGTAAGAGAGTTTGCCTCGTCACTGTACCTTTTGTACATTCTCTTCATCTGGAGGTTGGAGAGCTGGTACTAGGTCTTTTAAAATAAGGCTCTCTCTCCATGCTCAGTTATGATAGATACTGATGGATACAGAAACCAAAGAACGATTTTCATTCTAATTTCTGTTTTACTACACTCCATTTCTTAGCCTAGAACATCAAGATTCTGACAGGTTTATATCTAGTAACCCCACACAAGAAGCCAAAAAAGAGGGTAAAGATTTCTCTTTTCCTACGAGCAACAAATTAATTATAATTTTCACGTATATGTTAAAAAAACACCTGAAGAAACACTGGGCACTTTATAGACATAATTTTTTATTAACATGGTATCCCTGAGAGGCAGATTAAGGTGTAAACATTATTCTGCTTTACAGAAAGGGAATTGGAGGCAAGCTGACTTATAAGACATCTAGAACCAGATATCATATCTGTTGATACCCCAGCCAATGCTTTTCCACAAGACAATACATAGATATAGTAAAGACAGTAATCTCTCATTTTTAAAAAACATTGTAGTATACTTCCTAAACCATCTCAGATCCTGAAGCATTTCTTTAGACTGGTATTTCTTGTATCTTCCTGTCTGCTTAGGCAGTGTAATTGAGATATCTCCCTTTAATTCCTAATAAATGTTAGATTCTTTGTACTAGGATCCCTCAACACCAGCACCCTAATTAATCTCTAATTTAACACAGTAAGCTATGAATTATAGAATATTCTATCTCCCCACTTCTCTCTTGGACCTTAGTCTAGCCAGACTCTTAATTAAATGTGAATGTGAAACAGCTACTTATACCAGACCTTGGACATCTGTTCATGTTCCTCTTTCTTGACCTGCCCATCAAAGTATCTTTTTAAGATACTAGTTTCTGACCTTTGTCTCCCATAGGAGCTAGACTCCTACAACTGCTGCTGCTGCTTTTCCCATACCAGCCAGCTGTTTTCTTACCAATAAGTACAGCATAGCACCCGATTTACTAAAGATGATGAGAGCACCACCTCCTGATCTGCTTCTGGCACTCCATGTTTCAGCTAAGGTGATTCTCTGCCTCCTGCACAGCCCATATAATACTGTTCCTCAAATTTTGTGCTGCTCCAAGCTTTGTTTAAACTTCCTTAAAGTTACTCCTTTGCCCTCTGTTCCATCTACACAAAACACCTTGCTCCCCAGTTTTCTAGTTTCTCAACCAGTCAGCATTCAGTTCTGTGATTAATTTTAGAAAGTTCACCCCACTCTAATTTACCCAGTAACCTTCTCTCCTTTGAACACTTTCTGCTTCATGAAGCCTTCCTGAATAAAGAGAATACCTTCCAGATTTTTCCGTCAGCAAACTCTAATGTATTAGACCTATGATTTATGCAGGGTTACTACCTAGCTTTCTAGATTTCTCTAAAACTGTTGCAGCTATACACATGTATTTTTTGTCAGCATCATCATCATTTTAGATAGTAAGGACAATGACTGTTTAACTTGTGCTGTACAGGGTTCATCATGCCACTGTGAACATACAGGCAATTCAATACTATTTAATTATAGAGATCAAAATTACATTTGTGTTTGAAAAGCCACTTTTAAAAATACATATATACAGTTGAATATATGTGCATGCATGTGTGTATTGGCAAGTCCACTGACCAACTGCCACTCCTCCTTGCCATTAGGGTAAAGAGATGTTGACACAAAATAGTCTGTTTTCCCAATCCATGGGAATGTGGCAGTGGCTTCCACTCATTATACGTTAGTATTGAGTGCCCACAGGGTGCCTAACACTAGACGAGGTATTTAGACTGTGAGGAATATGGGCAATTCCCTATTGGCAGCTTTAACAGCTTTCCCTGTCACCACTTCGAACTGGCTTGCTCTTTGGGCTTCTGGATCAGATGAAATTCAGATGAGAGGGAATGTAAATCAAACTAGATGCTGTAAATGTAGTAGTATTCTATACCAAATCTTAAGAAATCCAGTGTTCACACCTCAATATTTATACAAGGTTTACATTGTCTCCCCATATAGAACACCTAGGTTCTTGACAAGATGATTCATAGGTCAAAACCAAGATGGACATTAAACTCTCCTTTAAGGTAAATGGTGTGTATGACAAATACAGATGTTCCTCAACTTACAATGGGGTTATGTCTGGATAAGCCCATCATAAGTTGAATATATCTTAATTGAAAATGGATTTAATCTACCAAACATCATAGCTTAGCCTAGCCAGTTTCTAGTAAATGTGTATCACATTCACACCATTACAAGGTCAAACCACTGTAAATTGGGGACTGTCTGTATATCATTCTAGGCACAGACTTAAGTGAGCAGGAAGAGTAAATCTTTTTTTGCATTTTCACTATTGTATAACGAGCTAGACCCACTCAGTGAAAAGTCTCAAAACTTCTCCCTGAAATGCTTCTGTGATAGATTTTTCCAGTCAAAATGCAGCTGAATAACAGGATGATTAAATAAGGTGCATGTCAAACTCATAGGATATACTGCTATGTTCTATTAAGGGAACAACATAGAGACTGAGAAGGAACCGTATTATCTGTCAATTCAAATGCAGGCATGGAGAGGGATTGAAATCTTCCTTTCATTCTTAAGATGACTGTCTTAGGACTTTGACTCTAGATCCAGGAGAAACAGGAACAAACTGTGGGGTAAATCCTAGACTATTTCTTAAGCTAGTGAGCACAGAATAGGAGATGGGTCTCACTATTGGAAGACTTTTTCAAACAATTTCAATACATTTATTGAGGCTCTTTTCTTTATAAATCCTCAGGGGTTTACTTAGGCGCTGACTGTAGAAGTTTTTCTCGTGTATGGATTTCTCTGTGCTTATTCAGAGCAGAGCTTTTACTGAAGCACTTGCCACAATCATGACACCCATATGGTTTCTCTCCTGTGTGGGTTCTATGATGTGCACGTAAGTCAGAACTCTTACTAAAACTCTTTCCACAGTCAGGACACACATGGGGCCTTTCTCCTGTGTGTATCCTCCGATGTGCACTAAAATGAGAACTGTTATTGAAGCTTTTTCCACACTCTTCACATTGATAGGGCTTTTCTCCTGTGTGCGTTCTCTGGTGAATTATAAGGCTTGAGCTTTGATTAAAACGCTTTCCACACTCACTGCATTGATATGGTTTCTCTCCTGTGTGGATTCTTCTATGGGTGATGAAATTTGAACTGTCACGGAAACTTTTCCCACAGTCGAGACACTTATAAGGTTTCTCTCCGGTGTGGATTCTCCGGTGTCTAATGAGACGTGCACTTCGACTGAAGCTCTTCCCACAATCAGCACATTTATATGGATTTTCCACTTGATGAGATATCTGATGCATGAGTTGGGAGTTTGGACCAAAGCTTTTGCTATATCTGAGATATTTATAGGGTCTCTCTCCCAAGTAAGGTCTCTGATGACTGAGAACTTTACCTAAACTCCTCTCTGGGAGTGTTGATTTTCCTCTTCTCTCCCCTGGGGTCCTTTCCCACTGTCTTCCTGATCTACAGTCACTCTCACTGCCTTTACCCTGATTAAGATACCGGGGAATTTTCCTTTCAGACCTTGCAAGTAATGTCCTATGTAGTTGTACTTCCTCAGAAATATCCCGTTTTAGATTGTCTTCATTCTCAAATCCAGCCTCAAAACCTGATATGAGAATAGAATTTTAAAAGTTATCCATTTCTTCAATTATTTTTTCCCAGAGTAAAGCAAATATCACATTAGATCATTAAAGATAAAAATTAGGGAGCTCTAGATCCCAAATAACTACCATCTATTAAAATTCCATTGTTTTACTTTTCTACTTGGTAATGTCACATGCTTCTCATTGATATAGGGCTGATTATATATTTTAACTCTTCCTGGATACCCAGGATCTTCAGAAAATCTCAGTATAACAAGAAAAATCTACCAGATTTAAAACTATCACCATGCTTATACAGGAAAGACACTTTATAATGCTACATTTTGTCTCATCTCAGGCCTATCATGATATTCTAGTTGATGTTCTTTGCTAGTAACTAAAGGGATTAGAAGGGAATGGCCAGGAAAACTTTGGGAAACTTTTATATCCAAAAAGAGCGACATGAGTCTCCTTCCACTCATTCCAATATACGTTGAGAATAAAAACAGAGTAGAAAAGTACTTGATGTCTTTCAAAGAATAAAAGTCCTTCCGAGAAGAATTTTGCTAGGTAGTATCTCACTAAAACATTCTCTTTGCCTATAGAAAGATAATCACTAAATGTTTCAGAAGCACTTTAATGCCCAAGCTAAGCTTTTAATATTATTCTGAGTATCAAATGCTAGACTCCCTGGGCCTAGGCTATGTGAATTTTCAGAATTTTCAGATACTTGCAAATTTTCAGTTTGAATTTGTAGAATTTTCAGATATTTCAGATAAACTCTGGATCCCAAAGTTCCTGGACTAAATCTGAGAGCATAAGACTGCTGAGTGTCAGCCTGTATCTCTGCCCCCTAAAGCAGTATTTTTGCATAGAAGCCCAGTCTTAAGAGATGCCTCATGAAATAGAAGTTCATCAGATTAAATGAAATCTCAGCACCTTAACATGTAAATAAATTTTGTGAGTCTCCACGAGGGGTATTTAGCATTTCCTAAACCTAGAAGCCTTTTAGTGGAACATATTAATACTCCCATGGAATTGGTACTCCATGGAACACTCTTGAAGAATGATGACCTAAAGAACTTTTTTGGGGGGAAAAACTGCTATTTATTGAATACTTACTGTGTGCCCAGGCATTGTGCTAGGTGCTTCACCAAGGTACCTCATTTACATCAACCTTTTGAGGTTGGTCTTCATAGATAGTAAACTTACAGGGTTAAATAACTTGCTGAGTCACTCAGCTAATAAAAAACAGGTGCAGATCCACATATGCATGCATGTATGACTCAAAAATCAGAATTCGTATTCCCATAAGGGAAGCCATAGTGAAGGTTTTTTTTTTTTTTTCCTTATACAGCAGCAGAGATTCAAAGGGTCAGTTCCCTCAGAAATCTCAGGCTTTTGCATATGTGTATCTGAAGAAAGAGGTTACCAGGTTTTCAGCTGGTATACAAGCTGAAACTAGAAGAACAAAGATAATGAGAATCAACTTTTAAAAACCTGGCAGCTCACATGTAGATGATAGCAAACTTACAAAGTTTGCAACCATCTGGGATTGATGCTGTAGTGTGAGGAGGCAAGTCAAGTAAAAAATTTATATCCCCTCACTGAGCTGCTTTAGTAGAAAGGGAGCATGGAGAAGAGATAGGTGGTCACAAGAAGAATCCATGAGACCTGGGTATAGAGGCCAGTTCTCCTGGTCTTCAGTCTGATGATTTTTCTCCTAAGTCCACTGCCTCCCCTTTGCTGTTTAGATCTTAAGAAGTAAAAGGATCTTACCACTGGGGCTCTGGAATAAGACTGGAGCACGGGTCATGACAGCCCCTGGGGGTAGCTCAGTATCCTCTTCATCATCCTCAGAATCATCATCTTCTGTGGCTTCTTCTGCCTCCTCAGCTTGCTTCTCAGCTTCGGCCTCACTGGTCTCCTGGATGGGGCAAGAGGCTGTGTCCTCTTCCTGACCATCACTGGGTGGAGTAGCAACCCGGGCACTCACTAAAGCATCCATCTCTTCAAAGAAGGGACAGGTCTCTGGTGCTTGGCCATTCTTAACTTTCCGATAGCTGGTTTGTAGGCTTTTAAACTTTGTCCGACACTGCTCTGGTGTCCTAAGGAAGCCATATTCCCATAACCGCTCAGCCACTGCTCCATACAGCTGGCTGTTACGGTGACAGTTCCGGAGGGCTTCGTAAAACTGAGTCTCACTGAGAATTGCAAGATAAGTCTTTGTCTCTTCATAGCCCCAGTGTACACCTGTCACCAAAAGAGAAATTTCAGCTCCACTTAATCCAGGGCTTTAAAGCCTCAGTGCCATGAAAATTTCCGAAAGAATGACTCAAAATATCAAGGAACAGTCTCTCTTTTAAAAATATGACATTGCTGCCTAATCCCTATTATGGCCCTTCTTCACTTGCCACAATCTCAAAAACAAAAAACAACAATAGCAAAGACCTGCAAGGGTACAAGATAAGAACTTGATAGTCATGCACCTTATCATTAGGAGAGAAGGACTGGCAGAACCCAGAAAAAGGAAGGAATCAGATCAGACATCTCCTGGCCTGAACACATGCCAGTGCTGCAGGCCCCGCTTAGGCAGTACTTCATCAGAATCATTATAGACTCTGCTCCCTGAAGGTACCCAAGGACAAAAGAAGGGAGTCAAAGCATCTTCCTCTCACTTGAAAACTAGCTGGAGATTACACGTTTCCATTATCTTCCACTCAACTGCAAGTAAAGGAGGAGGGGGAAGAATCGGAAAGGAGGGAAAAAGCAGTGGGAAAGGAGGAAAAGAAAACAAAGATAACAAAAATAACAGTAGCTAACACATGTGCCACATTTGTGATTTACTCCAGTGACAAAAAAAAAGAATGAAATAAAAGAGAAAAGAAAAGTGGAAGATAGGAAGAAGACTAGAACAGAACTAAAGTAACATCACACACATAATAAAAAATGAAAGGAAGAGATCACTGTTCACAGTGGACCTGCAACTTTAGAGATGTAGTCCTGCTGCCATGCCCCATTTTACAGTTCAGGAAAAAAACTTTGAAATGGTCAGATAATTGTCCAAGGGCACTCAGCTGTTTGGTGGTCAGGATTAGAAACAAAGCCTCCTGACTCGTATTTTGGTGCTCTTTCCATAACAACATGGTTGTAGAAATTACGTCAGCAGTAATAAATGATACAAAACTGTTCCACAGGCAAGTACTATTTCAACATAAAGTGTTAAAAAAGATTTCTTGCTGTAGGACTTCTCATTCCTCTTTAAATGCCAGTGTGTGTTGTGAATCTCATAAGGGAGACTCAGAAAATGTTTCTCCAACTTTGGGCAATCCTTCACTATGTTTTTCTAAGTAAAAAGGAATGCATAATAAACTGACTTTGAGATTAGGGAGAGTAAAAGATAAAGCACCAGTTTACATAAGGTGCTCAATGGATATTAGTTCTCAAAGATAAAGTAATGCCAAGCTTTTCTCAGCCTTCAATGGTTTTATAATCAGGAAAAAATAGTAAAGAAATGGAAGGAATATTTTTTTCAAGACTCTTGAATTTTCTGAGTGTATTTCTTTAAAATACCTACAATTACTCCCTACTTACTACTTATCTCACTGACTTTCCCACAGGGGAATGAAATACACATAGAACTGAAAAGTGCCTCTGTTCTCTTTTTAAGTGATAATGTCTATTTAGGTGACATTAAGCTTCCTGACTCCACATCCAGTCTCATAACTCAAGTCTAATCCCAAAACCCCAAGAACAAAAGCTTCTTACCACTTGGGCTTCGGAATAGGACAGGTGCAGTCGAGTTGTTGGGGTCCTGGGGGGTAGCTTCCTGGCCCGTTTCATCACTGTCAGACTCTTCAGCTATGTCCTCTCCTGCTCCCTCATGCTGCCAGCTCTCGTGCCCTGGCTCCTCAGTTTCAGCATCACTGCCCACCAATCCAGAATGAGAAGCTACCTCTTCCAGGCCATTACTGGGCAAGGCAATGACCTGAGCACTCATTAGGGCTTCCATCTCTTCAAAGAAGGGGCAGGTCTCAGGTGGGTGGCCACTTTTGACTTTCCGATAGCTCTTCTGGAGACCTTTGAACTTGGTCCGACACTGTTCCAAGGTCCGGAGGAAGCCATACTCCCGGAGCCGCTCAGCCACAGCCCCATATACTTGGCTATTCCGATGACAGTTCCGGAGAGCCTCATAAAATTCAGTCTGACTAAGAATTGCGAGGAGAGTTCTGGTCTCTTCATAGCCCCAGTGCACACCCACCACCTTCTCATCCTCAAAGCCCCAGTGATCCTGTTCCACCCAGCTTCTTTTCTCTCTCCTGGATGGTAACAGACCAGCATGCATTTGTCTGTCTCCTGTGTGACTGCCTCTTGGGAATTCCTTTTCCTTGGAGCCCAGATCTGGGATCCAAGGCTCTCCTTGCTCCAACTTGGAGACCACACCAGATTTAGGGAATGGAAATCCTGCTTGCAGGGAAGCAAACAAAGGATATCATATGGACTGATCATAAAAAACATCTCTGAGTTCAGACCTGCCTTTTTTTTTTTTTAATCCAAAAGGCTTATAAAGAAAGTGTCTAAAGAAATATTTTCAGAAAGTTCAGTGAGTTGAAGAAAGTAGGGGGAAAGACATGAAACCTCAAAATATGAGAAATATTTTATTTTCCAGAGCAGGGTGACAAAAGAGGAAAAGGTTCCGTTGTATGTTCAGAGCAGATAATTCTGTTCCAAGTTGCTCCCTAGTCCTCCTGACCACTTGTAGGCAGGTCCCCTGGCACTGCTGGGAACAGTCATTTCCTGTCTCCTATAGTTCTCCACTTGGGGCTAGAGAATTAAACTCAGAGTGATTTCAAGGGGGAGGGGAGCAGAACAGAGATGGTCTTCAACTCATCTGTTTCCTTCACACTTAATCACCAAGTTTTAAAGATTTTTCCCTTAGTATGTCCTTCCCTATTCCTACTACCACCATCCAGGTATAGACTCACCTCACACCCAGAAAACTACAGCAGTCACTGTCCTACTTAACTCGAGGCTCTTGCTCCCTCAGCTCACATGCTATATTGCCGGGTCTTAACCTGAGTTGCACTATCTATTCATATCAGACTCTTCTCATATCCAAATTTAACCCATTCTTCAAGAAGCTGCATTTGTCAGTGCCCTGGTGAAGCATTCCCTACAGCCCTCCCTCATCTCCCACTCTGCCAAATCCCTATTGTACTCACAATAGAGTAACAAGTCATTGTTTGGCATTGTTTCAGTACAGTTCAATTCAGCACATATTTATGTTTGCTGTTATGTTCTCAAATCATATTGTAAGCTTTTTGAAGAAAGGCATCTTTTCTTTTGCAGAATTCCCTGCAAGGTGTTGAGCACATGGTAGGTGTTCAAAAACCGATTAATTCTGTAAATCTGTGTATGGTGTTGAAGGATTGCATCTGGATGACTAAACAGAGACCATTACCAAACTGGCTGAGAAGGCTAGCTTCTTGGATGATAATATCAGAATTCAGAACAACCTCAACGAGTTAAATGATCAAACAAAAAACATACAATAGGAGTTCAACATAGTACAAAGAAGAAAAACAAGCTCTACAAAATCATGTACAAGAATAAGCACTAGGCACAAAGACAGGAGGGAAAGCTATCAGGCCTGGGAGTTAACCAAGTGAACAATAATAATCAAATAATTAGTTGAGCTATTCTGAAAGAAAATATAGTGACATTCTAAAGTAAAATTCTTATTCTGCCTCCCTACCAGCCCCTCACTGGAATAATATATATAATTTTGGAGAACTTAAAGTTTCCAAGAGAGAGTAATAAAAACTTAGTATGTCTGAATAATGGAGTTGTTGGGAGAAAAGCTTAAAAAAACAAATATAGTTTGTTTTGGAGAAGGAAAATGACTAGAAGGTGTACTTTCAAGTATAGAAAATAATTTTTATCATCATTACCTAGAAGAAATAAAATAGTTCCAAGTTCTGATAAAAACTAGGGAACCATCCTTTGGCAGACTTATCAAAAGAGGAAATATAAGAATACTTACTGCAGCAGAGAGCTAAACTACATGCCTTTAGGAGGTTCCCACAACTGCATACTCTACAATTTTCACTCATTTCTAGAATCCCTTTCCCACTGTTCCCAACCCTATTTCCCAACTTAGAATGGCATCCTATCCTCCCATATGAATCTACTCCTCACCGCTCCTTTGAAAAGGTCTGAGCTTCTCCTTTGGGTTCATCTGCTCCTGTGGTCCCAGGTCTGGGCTTCTTGCCCTCTCTTTCTTGGGTACACCCCTGGGCTGGTGTTCCACTGACTCCTGCCGAACACTTAATAACTCTCGTGATGATTTCAGGGGTGTCATCTTCTCCAAGCGCACTTCCTGCCCCTTCACAGAGACTGTGACCTAGAAACAACCCCCATTAATTGTCACTGCAATGTCAAAATGAGGGGCATTCCCAGAGGAGATTATTTAATACCCTAAAAGAGACTGTCCTTTCGAGATATGGCTAGGGTTGGGTGGGGGAGTGGGGTGTTAATAGCAAACAAGGGTCATTCTTACTCCATTACTGTTAGAGCAGCTAAAACTCCAGAAGGAAAATATGAAAATAGCAAACCCAACTACAGGTAAAAAAGAGAGTTCCCTTTCTTCCCTATTAAATAAAAAACTATGAAACTGAAAAACTCATGACAGGATAGCAAAGGTACACCCAGGTAGCATCTCCAGATAAGCTGTACCTGAAAAAAATTACCTGTTCCAGGACTAGAAGTATAAGCACCAACAAGGGAGATTGTGCCCCTCTTTAAAATTGTCTGACCCTTAATTTGACCCTTTATCTTTGCCCTTGCCCAATCACACACTTCTGAATTTCCCCTCCCTTCTCACCGAACGTCCAGGTCTTCCAGGCTCTCTTTCTAAATCTTCCACCAGAGCCACAGCCTCCTCTCCACTTTCTGGACATTGCTCCTGTACCCATTTCCGGATCTCCCGGGGTAAGACCGTCAAGAACTGCTCTAGCACCAGCAATTCTACAATCTGCTCCTTGGTGCGCACCTCCGGCCTTAGCCACCGACAGCAAAGTTCCCAGAGTTGGCTGAAAGCCTCACGGGGCCCAGCTACCTCCTGGTAATGAAACTTCCTGAAGCGTTGTCGGAAGGTCTCAGAGTTAGCACCATTCCCTCTCAGAGTGGGTTTGGCCATCATTCACAGCAGAAAGCAGCTTCCCTCCACTTAAGGGTCTGGGCTCCAGGGCTTACACCTATCTTCCCATGTCCTTGGAGAATCACCTGCAGATGAGTATCTCTCTGAAAGAAGAGTTTCCTCCTAGGGTAGAGAGAGATGACACTATCAGAAGGAATATACTCATATCTTAAGTCTTGCCAGAGCTGGCCTGACTTCCCATATATATGCTCCATGTAGCCATCTGAGGCAGCACTAAATTCAGGACTGCAAGCCAAACAGCATGGAGAGAAACCTTTCAAAAGCTGCGCTTCTGGGCGACTTCCCAGGGCAGCCCGGGGAAGCAGCAGAGACAAGAAAGTAGCCTGCTTCTCTTTCACCACCTCCAAATCTGATCCCATTTAGCTCCCCTCACCAATACTGCATAGTGAGTTCAAACCATATGGGAGACCGGGAGTTCAGAGGATTTAAATAAAGACAAGTCACCATCATGCTCAAAGCAACAAAAAGCCTCTGTCCAGCTGATCGCAGCTGACCTCCCACAGTACCTGCGAGATCCTCGGGACCCTCTACGTCTGCCCTGCCCCCTTGGACCTACAACTATCAATTTCCACCCCACACAAAAAAGTACTGAATACTGAGTCTTTGTTTTCCCTCAGTAGAAATAACCGCTCAGGAAATATTTGGGAACTACTAACAGGAAACCTCGCGCATTGGGAGAAGCTGGTTTCGGCTCCTGACGCGAGGGCTGGGTGAGCTTGGGGAGAGTTGCACTGAGTTGAAGGAGAGAGAGAGTCCGAAGGGACAGTAGCAATGGGTCCCCTAAGGACGATCTCGGGTGCTGCTGGCCAGGAGATCCGAGCGCCGGGGCGTTCGCGGGCGCTGAGCTTAGCTCAAGGAGCGGCGGGTGCGGTGTTCCGGCCTCTTTGTCTTGGTTCCCTCCGGCCAGGTCACTCTTGGAGCTGTCGTGCAGTCCCTTCCAGAGGCCTCCGACCGGGCAAAGGCGCCCTGAGAGCACCCTCCGGCCCACCCTTGGGGATGTCTCCGTCTCAGGCTGTCCCTCAGCCCACTCGCATCTCTGCCTGCCGGCCAGCTTCACCCACCCAGGGTGGACCCTAGGCCCGGCTCTCCAGCCAGCCTCCTAGTCCAGCTCCCAAACCGGAAGTCCGAGCGGGTGACTCTGGCGCTCAGGGCGCATGCGCAAAAGCAGCTACCTAGACTCTCCAGCGGAGCCGGGGCTAGAGTCAGCCGATCGCGTACCGCGCTTCCGGGCACACGGCGCTCACTTTCCCCGTTTTCCGTCAGCTCCTCCAGCAGCAGTTGTCTCGGCGGGTAGATTCAAGAGGAACTGTCAGTCCCAGGGGCCTGTGCGCGTGTCAAGAAGGGGGCATTCGACTTCGCGGTAGCCTGGAGGGCCGCTAGAGGAGGGAGCGACGTATATAAAGACTCGTGGTCCGCCGTGGGAATGATCCACGAATTGCTCTTGGCTCTGAGCGGGTACCCAGGGTCCATTTTCACCTGGAACAAGCGGAGCGGCCTTCAGGTACCGCCCGGCTAAGAGCGCGGGAACTAAAGAGAGCTGAGTGGGTAGACCTGAGCCAGTGCATGGGGGAGGAGTCTTAGACTGAGGAGGCGGGGCTTGTGGGGGCGCGGGGCGTGTTCCTGGGCAGGTAACTAGAGGGCAGTGCCCCGAGGGGTCTACGGGTGACGTCGACACCTTGAGAGGGCTGGGCCTAGGCTGGGAAACGGAGGGATGACCCTGCCTTCGGGGAGGGAGCGGGAGACCTGGACCACACCTGGGACCACACCTGAAGTTGAGGCGTTTGAGTGAGAGTTGCTGGAAAACTAGATATAACAGTGAGAGAAGCACTTTCTCTTATGTTCACCCTTGCACTCTTTTATTTATTTTATTTTATTTATTTATTTTTTTATTGCCTACAGCATCTGATCTTCCTAGGTGGTCTCCCATCCAAGTACTAAGCAGGCCCTACCCTGCTTAGCTTCTGAAATCAGACGCGATCCAGTGTGTTCAGGGTGGCATGGCCGTACTCCACCTTTGCACTCTTTTGAATTGAGTTTTGAAAGGTAGACCAACTACATAGTGCTTAACGCACAATAAGGGTTCAGCCAATTTTGTTGAATGAAAAAATGAATAAGTGTGTTTCATGACTCCTTTCTCAGGAAATTTTTGCACCATGAGAATTTAGAAGGGGGCCTTCGTGTAATCGGGAATATATGAAGAGGAGAGGCTACAAACTATATGCATTATTTCATTTATCTTTATAATCACCTATCTTCATATTACAGATTAACTGCCTGTGTCACATAGTTGGTAATTGGCAAGCTTGATCTTGAACCCAGGTCTGTTTGGCTCCAGTATCTGAACTAGTCTTTTCTACTAATCCTTCTGAAAGTTATATTATCTAATCCTCTCAGTAAATTAGTAACTAGGTATTGTTAGCCCCAGTTTACAGATGAGCAAACTGAAGCTTATAGTGGCTACTAGTTCTGGTAATGGCAAGATTTGTATCTAACTCTGTGTGATGACAAAGTCATGACTATTTCTGTGAGAATTGGCAGTAGAGACTGGGGAAGAGCAGAAAAAGTACATTTTAGTCAATAAAACCTATACATTCAACAGTTCCTCTTGTTATTCTTTTCCCTTGTAAAACTAGCACAATGTCAGGCATATAGGAGGAAATTGTTCAGGAAGAATTTGTGGATGCTTTACAATCTGAAGTACAAAGACATAACAGTGTAGGAAAGATGGCTGCCTTTCTGTCTTATAAAAAAGTCTCAATGAGATATTTTCCTCAAGATCTCAGCTTTAAAGTCACCTCCTCAGAACAACTTTCTCTGAGCATCTCTTACGCATCCTCCCCTTATGCAATTATGCTCTTTCACAGCAAATTGTTTCTCTTATAAGACTTACCGCAATTCATGTTATTTATTGTAGTTGCCTGTTTCTAGTCTTTCTCTCACATATATATTGCCTGTGGGGGCAAATACTACAGTGATCGTCATAGATGTACCAGAAGCATCTGGCACAATTTCTGCCACAAAGTAGGTGTTTAGATATTTGTGCAAGAAAAGGCCACCAAAACCAGCAAATGTTGCATATGTTCTGCAGAGCAGTGTTTTTCACATTTGAATAAAGGAGAAATTTGTCATGATTGCCTACCGTTAATAAAAATCCTTTCATTGTAATATCGAATATGTATACACATTAAGCTAAGTATAAATTCAAGTATATTACTCTCTTAAATAACTACAGAACCAGATTTTTTTTACAAAATAAACAAAACTACTGAAATGACAAATTTGAATTAACATCGGCACTATTGACATTTTAGATTGAATAGTTCTTTGTTGTGGGAAGTTATCCTGTGCATTGTAGTATGTTTACCAGCATCCCTGGCTCTGCTAACTAGAAGCCTAAGTAATACCCCCTGAGTTGTGGTAAACAAAAATATCTCTAGCCATTACTAAATGTCCCTTGGGGGGCAAAATTGAGAACCACTGATATAATGTGACATATACTGTTGTTTTGCTGAAACTAAATCACCAGATTGAGTTTAATAGAATGACTTTGCTACATATCATACTCTGTATTTTCTCTTTTGACTTCAGTAACTAATGTAGAGAATGCTTGTTCATATAAATAGATTGTACCAAATGCCATCAATAACTTTAAGGTATCATTTGCTGTTTTAGAATAACTAGACCTTCAGCTTTTCTAAAACTGCCAACAAGCACTGCTCAAAATGCAAGTTTTAATGGGAGTATCACTTGATAACTGGATAGAGCTGTCCTAATAAAAAAAAAAATGCTTACATGTATTGAGTACTTTTTATGTGCTTGGCACATGCGATTTACATGTTTTAACTTATTTAACCCTCACAATTATTATCTCTATAGGTATAAAAATTGAAGCACAGAGAGGTATTGAAATTTGCCTAAGATTTCAAGCAAGTGAGAGACAACTCAGGGATTCAGACCCATCTGGCATGACATCATGTTGCCTCTAAGTTATTAACATGAGATCTGGTTAGCATTTTGTCATTAAAATCTACATTAAGTGGATTTCCAATCAAATTATTGTGAACTCGGTAACAGAAAAATTCTTCTTTGCCTATTACCACATTTACTATGATATAAAGATGACATCCACAAAATACAATACTCACAATATGAATATGTAATATGCTAAGTTCTTTGGGGGGTAGTAGCCACATCTAATTTTGTTCACTATTTAATTTCAGAATGTTAGCACAGAGCCTGGGGTAAGTAGATGTTCGTTAAAATTTGGTTGATTCTTCAAAGAAGCTATACTATGGCCAATAAACAAATGAAAAGATGATCAGTATCACTAATCATTACGAAAATGCAAATCAAAAGCACAATGAAATATCACTTCCTATCCTTTAGGATGGCTATATTTAAAAAAACAGAAAATAATAACTACTGGTGAGGGTTGTAGAGAAATTAGAACCCTTCTGCTCTGCTGGTGGGAATGTAAAATGGTGCAGCCCTGTGGGAAATGGTATGGTGACTCCTCAAAAAAATTCAACATAGACTTACCAAATGATCTAGCAATATCTGGAAATATAACCAAAAGAAGTAAAAACAGGGATTTGAACAGTTATTTGTACACCCATGTTCATAACAGCATTATAAATAGCCAGAAGTTAGAAGCAACTCAAGTGTCCATGGACAGATGAATGGATAAACAAAATGTGGTCTATACCTGTAATAGAATATCTTTCAGTCTTAAAAAGGAAATTCTAACACGTGCTGCAACATGGATGAATCTTGGAGACACTATCATAACTGAAATAAGGCAGTCTCAAAGGACAAATATTGTATGATTTCACTTATTTGAGGGATTTATAGTCAAATTCATAGAGACAGGAAATAGAAGGGTGGTTGCCAGGGGCTGGGGGAGGGAGAACAGGGAGTCATAATGGGTATAGAGTTTCATTTTGGGAAGATGAAAGCGTTCTGGAGATGGATGGTGGTGATGGTTGCACAACAATGTGCATGTGCTTAATGCCAAGAACTGTACACTTAAAAATGACTAACATGGTAATTTTTATGTCTATTTTGCCAAATTTTTTTTAAGTTTGTTGAATGAATGCATTCTCCCACTACTTTTTTCTAGTTAAACTGCTGTGAAACCTTTATATAGCATACTAGGTTATCATTTGGCCATCATTTAAATTAAAAGTACAAATGAAAATATGGATACTAAATGTATATGTCCAGTTATAAGGTGCTTTTACAGATTATAGTATGCTATATTTATTTTACATTTTTATTGAAAACAATTTAAAATTTCATAGAGAATTTGTAAATCCTAAGAATATGTCTGAGAAACCCCTGGAGTCTGCTAAAGAGACTTTTTTGCAACCAGGTCAAACCCCCATATCCTTATACACTCACTATTCCTGAAATATTGTATAAGAAACAGGTAATAGTAGCTGCCTCTGGGGAGGCTGACTTATTTTTATCGTACTCCATTTTGTATTGTTTGAATTCTTTACCATGTGTTAACACCTATTTCAATGAAGAGTTAATTAGGTTGGGGTTGGGGAACATACCTTTGTAATGGTTTGGAAATAGTTTTGTTATCCATAATTTACCAATCTTGAATAGGCATCTTGAGAAAGGAAATGATAAATAGCGTAACACACCTGAAGCACCTCAAAGACAGGCACTCAGTGAATCACAGGCATTAGTGTTTTTAGCCTGGTTCCTCTTCTGCAGGTGTCACAGGACTTCCCATTTCTCCATCCCAGTGAAACCAGTGTCCTGAATCGACTCTGCCGACTTGGCACAGACTATATTCGCTTCACTGAGTTCATTGAACAGTACACAGGCCATGTGCAGCAACAGGTAGGTTCCTGTTCTCAGGGAATGTACATCTCCAGAGGGTTCGAGGTATGTAAGGCTTTCCGTGAATCTACTGGTAATTCATGTGAAATAAATTGCAAGAAGTTATGAATTTCTCATCACTGGAATTATTCAAGTGAAGGCCAGGGAAAATATACACAGAGACTAATTACGACAGATTGGTATAAGAGAAAATACACTTTGCCTGAGTTTTAGGAGAACTGAATTAAATTAGTTCGAGCTGGACCAGAGTTCCAATTCCAGAGGTAAAATCATAAAGCATTATTTCAAATTCCTTTGCCACTCCGCTTCTCACTACTTTAGTCACATTGAGGCAAGCAACTAAAATCTTTGGGCTTCATTTTTTAAATTTGTAAATAAAAGAGTTAAACCAGAGAAGGTACTTGTAACATTGTAAGCATTTTATAAATATTATCCATACCGTGAATTAATTGGAAGTCAGTATAGTGTAGAGGTCAAGGATTTGTGTCCCGCTCCATCACTCACTGGCCATAGACTGCTCAACAGTAACCAAATGCTCAGTAACTAAGGCTCAGTGTCCATACTTTTCTCATAGGGTTGTGAGGAGTAAACAAGGTAATTTATGCCAAATGCCTGGTACATAGTAAGCGCTCAAAGTTTTTTAAAGAGAAGTTTTAAAGTTCTCTTTAACAGTCTGCAGTTCTGTCACTGATAAGTAAAAAGACTGCCAAATTGTGTGACTAATTCAGTGATGACTGTTTCCCATTTGAAAGAATGATTCTGGTTGAAGAGAAAGACGGGGACTTCTAGAAAGGAAGAAGAAGGATGCTTTTCTGAAATAATGCAACCAATACCCTCTGGCCCCTTTTTCATAAATTGGTTGTCAGGCCTTTGGTGGTAATCTGTGAAGCAAAGGAGTTAAAGGATAATGCCTCATATTTTAATCTCTGGGATGGATTCTGGTTCACTCAAACTGATGTTATTACAGAGAAAATACATAAGCTAAACATGAGTTTAAAATATAATCAGTGTCAGTTTGCCAAGAAATCACATTAATGAGGGCACATTTAATTACCACACTTATAATCTGTATATATATTGATATAGGTGGAAAGGCCTCTAATTTTAATTTTTTGTATATAATACTTAAAAGAAAAAAATCTGCTCTATATTCGTGTGACTGTGTGGGTTTCATCTTATGTAATATGTGAATTCCTACTTTCCCAAAGTCTAAAGATATCTGTAGTAACTCTTTATTGGAAAAGTAAAAAGCATACTCATTTTCTCTTTCATTTTGTGATAAATGAAGACATTCATTTCTCTACAGCAACAAAAGATCAAAACAAAATTGACTGATTGTAAGTTGATCTGATCTACTTCACCCTGTGCCCATGCTATTCTTATTATAGCTGTCAACATTCATCTCCAGGAACTACTAGTATCTTTTGCAGCATCCCCTGGCTACCCTGTGCCTTATAGTTCTTGAGCCCAAGTTTCCTACCACATTTGTTGCTGAATTCTGCTGTTGTATCTACTGCTACCAGAGCCTGATCACCCAAATCAGTACATAGCCAGAGAAGCTAGTCATCATGGCCTCTAGTTAATTGTTAACCATAATTCCCCATATAAAACTACAGAAGAAGTTCTTATAAAAAGATTTTAGGTTTCCTGAAAGACAACCATATTTATAAATAGCCTCTTGGTGAGAGTCTTATAACTCCCCATGTTGACTAACAGATTCATGTTGAAATGAATTGCCAGGCCTGGCAGGGGAAGAGATATTAGAATGAGGATGGAGGTCATTTTATTTATTCAGTAAATATTTACCCTCTGTTCCATGAACTGTGTGAAGAGCTGAAATACAAAGGTGAATAAAATGTGGGCCCTTGCTTCATGAAGCTCTTGAAGGGGACATATAAACAAAAGTACAATTTCAGTACTAGAGATGCTATGAAAGCAACAAGGGAGAAACTATTAATTCCCTAGGGAGAGTTAGGAAGGACTTTGCAGAGAAGAGATGATTGAGTTGAGTCCTGCAGGAAGAGTAGGTATTTGTCACAAAGGTGAGTGCACAGTTATAAGCAGAACACATCCAAATTCATGGGGGTGAGAAATGGAAGCAAGGCACATTTGGTGAACTGCGGGTAGTTTGGAAATGAGGATGTGAAATTGGAAACAGTGAAAGATAAATTTGAAGAGAGGGTAAGGACCAGAATTTGCCATGTGGGGGAGTTTAGGTATTATTCTGGGGGCAGTGAGAAGCCACCAAAAGGATTTAAACTGGAAGTTATAAAATCAAGTTGTAGAAAAAACTCCACTGACAGTATGTAGTAGTAGTAACTGTTTGTAACATCTGGGCCGCTCGAAAAATTAAAATATCACATTTTAAAAGACAAGAACTCAAAATCCATCTCTTTGGTTGTTTTTTCTTCTCACTGAAGTACTGCTTTGAGATGGAATTATTGAAGCAAAAACAATACCACTAATAAGGGATGTCTTCCTCAGGTTTCAGGGTCTCAGCTGAGAAGCTGACTTCTCTTTGTTTGATTTCAGGATCACCATCCATCTCAGCAGGGCCAAGGTGGGTTACATGGAATCTACCTAAGGGCCTTCTGCACAGGTCTGGACTCCGTTTTGCAACCTTATCGCCAAGCACTGCTTGATTTGGAACAAGAGGTGAGAGGAGATATGGGAACAACGTTTCTGGGACAGCAGATTAGGGCATGTTTTTCAATTTGAAATGCCCTTTGATATGATCTGGTGGTTAAGAGAGCTATTTTCTGTGTGGCTGGAGGGTACGGTGTACATGCTGTGATTGCCCAAGCCATGATCAAACTGGCGTGCAGATCATGGCAAAGGTACCTAAGGGAATATATAAAAGCCCTAGCTTTGGTATTGTTATCACCTAAAAATCAGAATCTTCTGTAAATCTTCAGTTCTCAATCGCCTAAAACTAACACTAAGCCCATTCTCAGATTCCCTTCTAGTTTTCATAGATCAAATGGATTTGAGAAATTATGTATGGAGCCCTAATCACAGTGTTTTTTGTTGCAGTTCCTGGCCGACCCCCATCTCTCCATATCACATGTCAATTACTCCTTAGATCAGGTATGCTGCCCAAATAACAAAATGCCATGGAATCTGTTGATATTGTTAGAGTAACCTAACTTATAGCATTTTTTGGAAAACTTTTTTCTTCTGAATTCAGGCCCAGCATTTTATATTTTAAGATCATCAGAACTGTTTGAAAAGCTCCAAACTTAGTTAAAACTTAATGTCTGATGTTAATGCTCTATGTTAAGTGAAACTATTTAGAAACAAAAGCATTTCCTGAAGTAATGTTTTTCATTGTATTTAATTATAGACTCTCCTAATTATTCTCTGCTTTGCAGTTCCAGCTCCTTTTTCCCTCTGTGATGGTTGTAGTAGAACAAATTAAAAGTCAAAAGGTGAGAAGTTTCATTTTTTCTTTGCTCTTTCCTAGCACCATGGAAATAGTCTTAATTTTCCCTTACATTCTTTTTTGAAGACCCTTGATTTTAGTAGTTTTTATTTGTTAATTCATTCAACAATATCTGTTTGGGTATCATGCTGTCATGAATGCAAAAATAAATTATAACCCTGCCCTTAAGCACCTCCTGGTCTAGAAGATGGGGAAAATGTTAATAGATGTACCCAGGAATGCTGCTGGGTAAGAGAAAAATGCTATGGATATTTGGGGGTGAGAGCTTTTTGCACTAAGGATTTAGAACTGTTGGATATGGATCTTGAGGAGAAGCTGAAAGTTATTACTTAGAAAGACAGTATTAGGCTTATGGTTAGGGTGCTGGCAGTTTTCTGAGAATTAGACCATTGGGCAAAACCCAGATGTTTATTTTATTAGTTAAATATTCCTATTCTTATCACAAATTGAAAAGTTAGAGTTCTCAATGTCAGGGGAATGTCTTTTCTGGGCATTTAATAACTCAGAGGAATAAATGCTTTCACATTAGAAGAGATTTCACATTAGAAGAAGAATCTACCCAGTGGTCCTTAATTGGACCAAAACAAACATGTTTAGCTCCATGTTTTTAAGCTGTTGTATTTGTGCCTTAACTAATTAGGAGTGTTCACCTTGATGATTATATCTAGTTAACCAGTTAATTTGCTAGCTTGCTACTTCATTTTTTTGCTGTCTAAGTACAGAAACTTATGCTCTGCTGTGTTCATTCTGTGCCAGCAAAGCCATCAGGGGAGATGCTCTTTGGCTCTTCAAAGCTGATTGCCCTCATCAAATAACAGTGACCTTTTATTGTACACTTGCTGTATATCAGGCACTGTGCGAAGTGCTTCACATACATTATCACATGCAATCCTCTAAGGGGTCAAATAGGTTAAGAAAGTACCTAGGGTCACACAGATGGTAGTAAATGGTAGAGTTGGCATATACACCCAGGTCTCTCTGCCTCGAAAGACTATGCTCTTCAACATCCTACTAGTCTGTCTCCCAAAATTGGAGGGGACCTTCTTGGTAAGTGGACTTAGTGTAAGGATTCCAAGCCTAGTGGCACCTCTCAGTTGACTTTCAGCTTCCATTGGCCACAGCAAGGAGAGTGGAAAATGAATAGAGGGACTGAAGATGGGCACATTTTCCTTTTTGCCAGGGAGGTGGTAGAGAAGCTAGTGTGCTATGACTCTACAGAGTAAAAAACTGACGTGGTCAAGAACATGGGCTGGGAGTGAGATGGGGATGATTGCAAACAGGCACAAGGGATCCTTTTATTTTTTTATTTTTTATTTTTTTTACAAGGGATCCTTTTAGAATGATGAAAAGGAATTGCTGGTGATGTTTGTACACTGCTTTAACTTTACTAAAAATTGTCGAACAGTATATTTTAAATGGGTAAATTTTATGGTATGTAAATTATATCTCAATAAAGCAATTTTCAAAAAAGAGAGAGCCAGAGGACATAGCAAGAGGAAGCAGATTTTTGGAAAAATGTATACCTTATGAGTAGTCTGAATTAGGCCTTAATCTGAAATAAAGAGCTTTCTTTATCTCTTTGCTTGGGATTTCGACTCTAAATGTTTCTGTTTTCTCTACTACAGTAGCTCTCAAACTTCATTGTACATTAGAATCACCTGGAGCAGATTATTAAAACCAGGTTGCTGGACCCTACCCCAGAGATTCTGATTCAGTAGGTCTGGAGTGGGGCCCAAGAATTTATAGTTCTTATAACTTCCCAGGTGATGCTGATGCTGCTGGAGGTGGGTTTGGGTGTAGAGGGGGAAAGAGGCTATAGAATTCATACTTTGAGAACACCTGCTGTGATATTATGATTTATAATAAGAAATATATATATTTTGTCTTCATATTGTCTCTAGCACAGAGCTCCTAAAACTCTTGGAATTTCGTAAGTGATAAGAGTGATGAAGTTGTCTTGATATTCATAACAAACCCCTATCAACATCTGAATTGTTGTTAATGAGGTGACTTTTGGCAAGTACCTAAGGATGGGGGTTGGTTGCCAGGGGAACCAACCATGTAATTGGAGGGTTGGAACTTTCAGTCCCACCCACCCCACCCCACCACCTCCAGGGAAGGGAGTAAGGCTGGAGATTGAGTTCCTTCACCAGTGGCCAATGATTTAATTAGTCATGCCTATGTAATGAAGCCTCCATAAAAACCCAAAAGGACAGGGTTCGGAGAGCTTCTGGGTTAATGAGCCATAACGCTTTCCCGTGTGACCATGCAGGGTCAAACTCCGTGGAGACAGAAACTCCTTTGTTTGGGACCTTGCCCTCTGTATCTTTACCTGGCTATTGATTTGTATCCTTTGATAGTCTTTGTAAAAAACAAAACAAACAAACAAACAAAAAACCAGTAATCTGGTGAGCAACCTGTTTTCCTGAGCTCTGGGAGCCGCTTCAGCAAATTAATTGAACCCAAGGAGGGGGTCATGGAAACCTCTGTCTTGTAGCTAGTTGGTCAGAAGCAGAGATAACAACCTGAGCTTATGATTGGCATCTGAAGTGTGTATGGGTGTGCAGTCTTGTGAGTCTGAGCTCTTAACTTGTGGAATCTGATGCTATCTCTGGGTAGATAATGTCACACTTAAATAGAACCGTAGGACACTGCAGCCTCTGGTGTCGGAAAATTACTTGGTGGTGTGGGAAAAACCCCACACATTGGAATTGGAGTCTGAATTGGAACTATACATAGATCTGATGAGAAAGTTTATCCCTACTCTCTGCTGGATTGTGCCCTTTGGATTGAATATTGAATATGAATTTGTGCTACATAAACTATTAAAACAGAATCCAATTTGAAAAGGCTGTATTTTCCACAGATTCATGGTTGCCAAATCCTGGAAACAGTATACAAACACAGCTGTGGAGGTTTGCCTCCTGTTCGAAGTGCACTAGAAAAGTAAGTCATGGCTTAATTGGGTGTTGAGGGTTGGAGTGGGGTGGTCAAGTGACTTGACTTTGCACATTTTTTATTTTCAGGTCGTCTCAGGTTTCCTTTGGGAAAGTTATGACAAGGGTAGAAAAGACTAATGTGCAGGGAGTGCAAGTAACCCTTATGAAGGCTTAGAAACTGCAAAAAGAGGGCTATGAGTATCAAAGCTAGGATCTAGTTGCCTAGATACCCTTGAGGCAATCCTTTTTAATTGTTGGATCTAGTCATCCTTGGAGAATTTCCATTACATGAGCCAGATAAAGCTTAGCTACGTCTGAACTTGTGTATTTTGAGTAGCTGGTATTTTCACATCAAGGTCCTTAAAAATGTATATTCTTTATAATCCCATAATGCAACTCTTAGAAATTTTACCCTAAAAAAATTGTTCCAAAGAAGAAAATAACCATATATACAAACATTATTCATTGCAATGTCGTCTACTATATCAGCAAATTAGAAAATTACCAGCAGCAGAAGAAAGCTAAGTAAAGGTATATTCACTTGATAGACTATGAAACTATTAAAACTATAAATACTGTAATATGTAAAAAATATTTTTTATAATGTTGAGAAAACGGTACAAAATTATACGAGTCTTATGATTATAACTGTATTAGATATATGTGGACTTTGAGCAAAGGCTACTCGTTTGATCTTCCTATTTCCCTCTTCCACCTTATTTTTCAAAAGGAGGGTGTGGCATTAACTGCAAAATTAGAAACAGTGATCTCTGAGTCCCCCTCACAGCTCTTAACAATCTCCAATTGAACCACTGCACAAGTAAGCTCTCAAAAGAGTAGGAAACTTTCCAGAATGTGCTTTAGGGACTTAATTCTCTATTACTGTGCCTTTTTTTTCTAATTAAAAACATGCGTTTTGATTACAGAAAATACAGACATGCAAAGAAATAGAAATCACCTGTAATCTCAACCTCTTGAGATACTCAGCTTAACTTTGATGTTTATCCTCTATAGTTTCTCTCTGTATAAATATATATGTAGTTTTATGCGTAGAATATGAAACCTTGTGTAGATAATATGATGTATACATGTTTATTATATATTTGCAGGGACCAAATTTTACAGACCACATACTCAGATATGCAAAATGTAAATGGCTTCCCATATGATTTCTTTTTAAGTGTGATTCCACTCAATTAGCATACTACAAATAGCAGACTTAATCTTTAGTTTCTTTTTCTAAGTTATTTTGAAAAATATCAAATCTAGAAGAATGTTGAATGAACTGTACAATAAACACCTGTATATCCTTTAGTTTCACCAGTTAACATTTTGCCACATTTGATTTACTTTTTCTTTCTCCCTTTATATAAACTGTGCGATATATGTATGTAAATATATAAATGTACATGTATGCATACCACAATTTTTTGCTGATTTGAAAGTAGTCGCAGATATCATAACACTTAACCCCTAAATACTTCAGCTTGTATCCTTTTAGAAAAAGGGCATTCTCTTTTATAACTTCAATACCAAACCACACCCAAGAAAGTTAACATTAATTCAACAATATGTTATCCAAAATTATCTGAATTTTCTCAGTTGTCTTCCAGAAGTTCTTTATAGCTGAGTTGTTTTTTGTTTTTTGTTTGTTTGTTTGTTTTTTGGGTTTTTTTGCAATACAGGATTCACTCAGTGTTCACATGTTTCATTTGGTTGTTCATGTCTTTTTAATCTCCTTTAATTTGGAACAGTTCTCTTCCTTGCCTTTTTTTAAATCCTTGATGACATCGACATTTTAGGAGTTCTGACTAGTTGTCTTATAGAATGTTCTGCAATCTGGATTTTTCTAATTATTTCCTCATGATTAGATTTGGGTTAAACATTTTTGGCAAGAATACTACATAGGTCATATTTCCTGTTGCATCATATTGGAAAGCACGGAAAGTAAGTTTGTCCCATTACTGATTGTAAAGTTTTTGGTTGATCTATTTTAGAGGGACATTTTTCCCTTTGTAATTAATATTATTTGGGAGTGAACCTTTGAGACCATGTGAATATCCCATTCTCCAGCAATCTTTCCGTATTTTGTTTTAGTTTCTGCATTTTGTTGGATAATATTTTTTCAAGTATATTGAATCTATTCTCCCTATGTAATTTCAACAAAAATAAAACTAATTTAATACTGTGTTAGCCAAAAAGAGACTCCTGTAAGTCCATTTAATTAACAGGAATCATCAGTTTTGAAACTTAATTTATACGAAAGGAGGAAAGAAAATGTGCTTCTCCTAGACTATCAGAATATTCGCTGAACATTTCAAACTTTAATACATAAGCTACAAGTTTGGAATTTAATCAGTCCACTCACAAACATTTAAATTAAAATAGCACAATTATTTTTAGCTTAATTGGTCATTTCCCTTCTGACTCATCAAACTGTCAGGACTCTGTTGATCCTGTAGCAGTTTAAAGCATGCCCTCTGTTCCATTATGGGGGTTAATGTTCTTTAAGTGGACTTCTAAGGCTCTTGCTTTTCTCCCAACTCAGAATCCTGGCCGTGTGTCATGGGGTTATGTATAAGCAACTCTCAGCCTGGATGCTACATGGACTTCTCTTGGATCAGCATGAAGAGTTCTTTATCAAACAGGGCCCATCTTCTGGTAATGTCAGTGCCCAGCCAGAAGAGGATGAGGAGGATCTGGGCATTGGAGGACTGACAGGAAAACAATTGAGAGAACTCCAGGACTTGGTGAGAGAGCATGGCAAGAAGCCTAGCATACTTCTGCCAGGGGTCACACAGAACTACAGCTAAATGACCTTTTAGTGATCCTTCCAAGCCCCTCCAAGTTCATCATAGCCTGGGAACCTTCCGTAAATTCTTTAGATATAAACACTTGGCTTTATCTTAGCTTACTACTTAACTTAAACCTAATACCTAACTTAATGTGAGGCTACAAAATAGAGAACTATGAGATTCTTTTTTGTTTCCTTGTTTCTGAATATATGCTTTTAAAAGGTTAATAAGTCTTGTACTACTCTAAAGTTTTTAAATGCAGCTTGGAGTTTCAATTAAAATCCCTAAAGTCCTATATCGTCCTTATTCATCCATCTATCCATTCATTTATCATGTTACAACATTTATTAAATATCTTTTACGTTCTGGGCATTGTTCCAGGTGCCACAACTACATAGACAAATAAAATGTAGTCGTCCCCTATCCTTAAAACTTATGGTTTAGTGGAAGTTATAAGTAAACAGTAACATTACAGTGTACTAAATGCTCTGGAAAGAGTAAGTGTGGGTGTTCTCGGAACATGGTCTTAGAATAACTAGAGAAGGCTTCTCAGTGGAGTACGTGTCTAAATTGCAAAGAGTTGAGAGATCAACAGATGTTCTAGGCAGAGGGAAGGATGTGTGTGAAATACAGAGCCCATCAAGGACATGGCTCATTTGGGGAACTATTAGTAATTCAATCAAAATGGCCAAGTAAAGATGGAAATATAGCATAAGGGACAGTGGAGGGGATGGGAAAAGTGGCAATCAATGAAGCTGTTGAGTTAAGCAGCTGTAAGATCATGAAAATCTTATACATAGTGGGAAAGAATTTGGACTTGAACCTGAAAAGAACTGGTGGCCTGTGAAGAATTTTACATAAGATGTTAACATAATCAAACTTTATGACAAATTCTGGATGTAGTGTGGGGAATCATTTTTTTAAAAATCAAGATTAGCGGCAGGTAGGTCAGTTAGGAGAATGTTGGGGATACTTAGGTCAAAAATAATAGCCTTTAAACCAAGGGTGGTAACAGTAAATATGGAGAAGAATAAAGAATAAAGAGGCTTGAAAGAGACTTAGGAAAAAATAGCCCTTAGTGATTGATTGGTTATGGGTACAGAGGGAAGAATCAAAGATGATCAAGTGTCTGCCTTCTGCAGCTAGGCAAGTAGTGGTAAGAAATGTGTATTGCTGGTATTGGGGAAAAGAAAATGGGTCTTTTGAGTTTGCAGTACTTGTAAGAAATGTCCAGTGGGCTGAGCACAGAGCTCACGAGAGCAATTTTGCTTAAAGGTAAAGATTTAGTAGTCATCAGCATATGGAATTTTTTAATCTGGGGTCCATGGAGGACTTCAGGAGGTTCTGTGCAATATATGTTTGCATATTTGTCTGGAAGGTCCATGACTTTTATAACTGTCCTGTAATATAAAAAGATTTAAAATATTTGTTACAGTGGAAAATGCAGCCACAGAAGAATATGTATGATTGTCTATGAAGAGGGAGGAGAGCGAGAAGTAGAGGGTCTGGAATAGTGTCCCGAGGAATACTAGCACTGGAACCCACAACAAAGAGGGCAAAAAGCAGAGATCAAAGTCAGGATCTTCTAGTCCGAGGTGGAGCTAGATAAGGGTCAAATCAAAAGCAGTTCAGAGAATGGGGAGAAGCTAAGGATAAGAGGCTTCTTAGCCCAGTGAGTGGTTCTCAAACTTCAGTGCATGTCAGAATCACCTGGAGAGCTTGTTAAAACACAATTGCTGGGCCTCATCGCCCAGATTTTCTGTGAATCTGGGGAGGGGCTTGAAAATTTGCATTTCTAACAAGCTCCCACAGGAAGCTGATACTGCTGGTCCAGGAGCCACACTTTGAGAACCACTTGGCTGAATGACTTGGACTCAACGTAAAGAGCTGGGCAGAACACACATATGCGAGATAGTAAAATCATAGACATGTAGACCTGGAAAAAAATAAAGACCAATTAGTCCATTGTGCAAGGAAAGTTCCAGATCTAATGCCCAAAATTTCTTATAAAGTAGTAAAGGCAGCGTGAGGACTAAAATCCTAATGTTAAAAAAAACACCATTGTTATTTCCACCATGCATCTCTGACACTGGTAATTTAAGAATTATGTAACTTCAGATTTAAAGTCCCTGCTTCTAGGAAATATAAATCACAGGTTAGAATTACTAGATGTTTTCCCTTTACTTCATCCATCATCTTTGATATGGATTATTTCCTTGACCAGCGCCTGATAGAGGAAGAGAACATGCTGGCACCATCTCTAAAGCAGTTTTCCCTGCGAGTGGAGATTCTGCCATCCTACATTCCAGTGAGGGTTGCTGAAAAAATCCTGTTTGTTGGAGAATCTGTCCAGATGTTTGAGAATCAAAATGTCAACCTGACTAGAAAAGGTAGGAATCTCCTTGCCCAAAGTGTCCCTTCCTCAAAGGCCCTTCTCACTTGACATTGTGTGACCACAAAGTACGCCTGGTCACAGTGAGTGGCTAGTAATGTTCATGTACGAAGATGTCAGCACAACCATGACGTGCTTGCCAAGAAGCAGGTGAAGGAGCTACACCCCCAGGATCAGGGAACCCTGGTCTGTCCTGGTTGTTCTGTCTACCTGTGACAGTGCCTTCGTATTTTGCAGGATCCATTTTGAAAAACCAGGAGGACACTTTTGCTGCAGAGCTGCATCGTCTCAAGCAACAGCCACTCTTCAGCCTGGTGGATTTTGAGCAAGTGGTGGATCGTATTCGTAGCACAGTGGCTGAGGTTTGTCTTTCAGAGTATGTTTTCTTAGAAGGAGATGCGGTTAGAACTTAGCTTGGGAGGGATTGTCTGAGAGAGTCGAAGGGCAAGAAGTAGAAAATGAAAGCATTCTCTGTTTTTAATAATAGAGGCAGAACTGTCTTACTTAGCCTTTTCATACCTGCAGGAGTTTGCTAGTTAGCTCGTTAGTTAGCTAGTTGTATAAAGCTGGTTGGTTTCATTTCAAACAGCATTTTTAGTCTGTCTATATTTGGCAATAACTCCAAGGAATCAACACATTCTGACTAAGTTTAGTGTCTTATATTTTAGAGTGGCTTTATTACGTATTCTTTCATTTATGGAAATGTTACTCATGAAGAAGGCAGACAAGTGTACTTTTTCCACTCCTATAAATGAAGAAAATACTCAGCTAACTTGTGTGGTATTTCGCAGGACGTAACAAAGGTGCAGTCAGAAACAGGTCTTCTGACTCCTGGCTCATTGTTCTTCAGTGGATTGTGCTACATCCACCAACTTATATTGTGATTAATAATTTTTCAAATGGGCATATGTTCTGTGGCATATATAATAAAATTTGGATCATGGATATCTGTGAAAACGTGAAATGAGATCTTAACTGTTGTTAACTATGTTAGTGGTTTTCATTTCTGGCTATGCATAGACTCACCTGGAGAAATCTTAAAACATGAACTTGCACCAAGTTCTTATCTCCAGAGCTTCTGAATTGTAGGTTAGGAGGGAGTAGGTACTTCTGTTTATAACAACCAGTCAGTAACCTCTGTGCGTGATTTTGAAGCATAGCCAGGGCACTAGGGTCAGTGTCTAGAACTGCCAGAAAGCTTAACATCGGTGTCCTCATTTTGAAAGCCCATTAATCTATCAAGAATTATGATTTCCATTTTTGGTTACTGTCTCAAAAATTCCAAAGCATTGGAGAGTTGAGATGCAGACATAGAATGTTAGACCTTAAGGTGACCTTGAGGTATCACTTGATTTGATTCTTTATGGGCAAGTAAATATCTAAACTATTTAGAATACACTTTCCTGTCCTTTCGAAATTTCAAGACATTCTCTTTGGTCTATAGCCAAGGCAGCTTTTGGCTAAGGGGCTGGTGATGTCAGTTCCTTTTATTTTATTGAATCTATTTCTGTTCTTTTGTCATTTTTGTGATAATGGTTTGGAAAATATAATTAATGGAGGAAAGTAAAATTTTATTGAATGAATAATGTAGATTTCAAAATTGTTTTTTCCTTGTGAAATTTTGAAATGCATATATTGCTAGAAATTATACTTCTAGTTTATAAAAATGATGGACAGATATTTGAGTTTCTATAATGTAAACCCCTTCTCTGTCTTTACAGATATTCAGTAAAATAGCACAGTGGCTACCCACTAAAAAAATAAAAAATAAAAAATAAATAAATAAAAATAAAAATGATGGACAAAGAATTGAAGCTCAGACTCTTTGAAATGTTTTGATATTGTAGCTAATAGAAGGTTTTTTTGTTTGTTTGTTTGTTTTGAAAGGTATTATTGTAACAATAATAACAGGTTATAGTAATGAAAAGAAATACAGTGTACCCAGAAGGAAAAGCGGGGAGGGTCTTGCAAATACATATCATATCCATCTCCTTTTGGATCGCTCTTTCTCTCCTTTTTTTATCTTTTAAAAAAATATGCATACTATGTGAATCTATTTATATAAAGTTCAAAACCAGACAGAAGTTATCCAGTGTTAGACGTCAGGATGTGTTTGCCCTTGGTCAGTGGAAGGGGCACGTGCAGGGTTTTCAGGGTGCTGGTTATACAGGCGTGCTCTAATTGTGAAAAATCTTCGAGCCGTAAACTTATGATTTGTGTACTGTATATACTTTAGTACTTCGACAAAAAGATTATAAAAATTAATTCCTAGATACATAATAGTTTTTTATTTTATCTTTAGTGGTTTACTGCTCATCTAGAGAAATCGTATCAATTTTTGGAGGCTAATCATGCTTGGCAACTTGTTGAAGTCTTTAGTTCTGGTAGTTTGTTGATTCTATTGATTTCTCTAAGTAATGATCATATCATTTGCAAATAATGAAAGTTTTACAACTTGCCTTCCAATTTTAAATTTTTTGCTTTTTTTTTCTTACAATCTGTGCTAGGATCTGTAATACTGCATTAAACAGTTGGAGTGATAGTTTATATAAATGTGTAAAATAGAGTTGATAATGGGCATCTTTGATTTTTTTTGGCTCTTTAAGATAATGCATCTAAAGTCTACTACTAGAATGCTTGCTTTAGGCTTTTGCTACACCTAGTTAAAAAAAATTAACTTCTCTTTCTAGTTTACTATGAGTTTTTATCATAAATAGATGTTGAATTTTGTCAACTGCTTTTTCTATATCAATTAAGGTGCAGTTTATTGCTCTGAGTTCTTTTACTCCTTTAGTCTGTTCATATGGTAAATTCCTGGTTGGATTTTCAGATATTGAATCTTGAGGTAAACTGTACTCGAATGTAATGTTTTATGTTTTGATATTATTGAATTTGGTTAGCCAATACAATATTTGGAATTTTTGCATCTACAATCACCGGCAAAATAAGACTATACTATTCTCTTCTTGTATTCTTCTGTGGTTGTGGAATAAAGATTATATAAGCTTCATAAAATGAGCTATCACTCTTTTTCAGAATAATTAATGTAAGACAGGAATTGTTACTGAAAGTTTGAACTTACTGAAAAATTAAGTTAGGTTTTTTTTCACCAGTTCAATGTATTTAAAGACATTCCTTTCTTCTTGTACCAATTTTGGTATTTTCTGCTTTTCTAGGAACTTACCTATTTCATCTAGATTTAATTTCCAAAAGATCTCTGCTTATCTGTAGCTATTTGTTTTATTTTGTATTTTATTTATTTCAATGTTTTTACTTAGTAGTATTAATTTCAAAGAACCAGCTTTTTAAATTAATTATTTTTTCTGTATTTCATTAATATCTGCCTTTATTTTTCTTCTTGTTTCTTTGCATTTTCTGTTATTCTCTTCTAATTGCATATGGCGAAGCTTGACTCTTCTATTTTTAACCTTTGTTTCCTAAGAAATATATATAAAACTTTACATAGTGCTTTGACTTTGTCTCACAAGTTACTTTCATTATTTTGTTCTAAATAATTCTTAATTTCTCTATGATTTTTTTTAACCCAAGGAATTTATTGTTTTAATTTTATTGCAGTATAGTTGGAGTACATAGTCTGTATATTGGTCCTTTGGAATTTAGTAAGGCTTCCTTTATGGACTAATATTAGGTCTGTTTATTATTTTTAATTGCTCTCCATGTGCACAGAGAATGTATATTTCTGTGTTGAGTCTTGAGTTCTATGCATATTCTAATTCCTCATTTTTAGGTTACATGTTAAGCATGTGTATATTATAATGAATATATACTTAGTAATTTTCCTTTTGTGTATACATAACGTTCTCTTTATCACTTATTATATGTATATATATTGACTTAAATTTTATTAGCTATTAAGATCACTATCCAGTTTTCTTTCATGTCATATTTACCTGATATGGTAAATATCTTCTTCCATCCTTATTTTCAACCTTTCCATGTGCTTTTATCCCACCCTTCTTACCCTCCCTCTCCCCAAGCAACCATTGAGATCTGTCATGTAATCTGTCACTATAGATTAGTTTGCATTTTCTAGATTTGATATAAATGGAATCAAACAGTATGTACTCTTTGGGTGGGGCGGGGGGTAGTTGAGTCCGGCTTCTTTTACTCAGCATAATTATTTTGAGATTAATCCATGTTACATGTATCAATAGTTTATTCTTTTTTCTTTAGCTTGCACAGAACACTCTTATAACCTTTGTTAATACATGTTAAAACACTTCTCTAAATGTATTACAAGAGAGTTATCACATCTCTTCTCTGAAATAATGGTCTTCTCGAAGTATCCTGAACATACAATTCTTTTTAAAAAATTTTTTAATTTTTCAATTACAATTGACATACAATATTAATTTCAGGTGTACAACATAGTGATTAGACATTTATGTAACTTACGAAGTGATCACCCCAATAAGTCTGGTACTCATCTGATACTATACATGGTTATTACAATATTATTGACTATATTCCCTATGCTGTACTTTACATGACTGTTTTTATAACTGGCAATTTGTAATTCTTAATCCCTTCACATTTTCACCCAGTCTCCCTAATCCCCATCCCATCTGGCAACCATCGATTTCTTCTCTGTATCTGAGTTTGTTCATTTATTTTGTTTTTTTAGATTCCACATATAAGTGAAATTATATGGTATTTGTCTTTCTCTGTCTTAGTTAGCATAATACCCTCTAGATCTATCCATATTGTCACAAATGAAAAGATTTCATCCTTTTTTGTAGGTGAGTACTATTCCATTGTATGTATGTACCACCCCTTCCTTATCCAGTCATCTGTCGATGGACCCGTAGGTTGCTTCTGTATCTTGGCTATTGTAAGTAATGCTGCAGTGAACATAGAGGTGCATATATCCTTTTGAATTAGTATTTTGGATTTCCTCGGATAAATTCCCAGCAGTGAAATTTCTGGGAGATATGGTAGTTCTATTTTAATTTTTTGAGGCATCTTCATACTGTTTTCCATAGTGGCTGAAACAATTTAAAACGCCACCAAGAATGCACAAGGGTTCCCTTTTCTCCGCATCCTTGTCAGCACTTTTTGTTGTTTGTTGATTTATTGAGGGTTGCCATTCTGACAGGTGTGAGGTGATATCTCGTGGTTTTGAGTTGAATTTCCCTGATGATTGGTGATGTTGAACATCTTTTCATATGTCTATTGGCCATCCACATGTCTTCTTTGGAGAAAAGTTTATTCGGGTCTTCTACCTATTTTTTAATCGGATTGTCTTGTTTTTTGGTGTTAAGTTTTATGAGTTCCTTATATATTTTGGATATTAACTCTTTATCAGATAGATGGTTTGCATATATTTTCTCCCATTCTGTAGGTTGCCTTTTCATTTTGCTGATTACTTCTTTTGCTGTGCAGAAGCTTTTAAGTTTGTTTTAGTCATACTTGTTGTTTTTGCTTTTGTTGTTTGTTTTTGGTGTCATATCCAAAAAATCACTGCCAAGACAAAATGTTGAGGAGTTTCTTCCCTACATTTTCTTCTAGAAGTTTTTTAGTAAGTCTTATGTTTAAGTCTTTGATCCATTTCGAGTTAATTTTTGTGTACAGTGTAAGATAGTCCAGTTTCATTTTCTGCATGTGTTTGTCCAGTTTACATAGCACTGTTTATGGAGAGACTATCCTTTTCCCATTGGGTGTTCTTGGCTCCCTTGTCAAATATTAGTTAACTGTATGTGCAGGGATTTAATTCTAAGCTGTCTGTTTTGTTCCATTGGTCTGTCTGGTTTTATGCCAGTACCATACTGTTTTATTTACCATAGCTTTGTAGTATAGTTTGAAATCAGTAATGTGATGCCTCTGGCTTTGTTCTTTTTCAGGATTGCTTTGGCTGTTTGAGATCTTTCATGGTTCCATACAAATTGTAGAATTGTTTTTTCTATTTCTGTGAAGAATGCCTTTGAAATTTTAATAGGGATTATGTTGAATCTATAGATGGCTTTAAGTAGTATGGACATTTTAACAATATTGATTCTTCTGACCCACGAACATAGGATGTCTTTCAATTTGTGTCGTCTTTGATTTCTTTCAACAAAGTCTTGTGGTTTATGTTATACATATATTTCACTTCCTTGGTTAAATTTATTCCTAGGTATTCTTTAACTCAGCATAATTGAGATTAATACATATCGCATGTAGCAATAGTTTATTCCTTTTTATTGCAGAGTAGTACTCCACTGTTCATACTAATATGTTTTCTCTGTGGATAGACATTTGAGTGTTCCCTCATTGTAGTTTTAATTTGCATTCCCTAATGGCTAATGATGTTAAACATTTTTTCATATGCTTATTTGCCATCTACATATCTTCTTTGGTGAATTGTCTGTTCAAATCTTTTGTCCATTTTTTATTGTTTTTATTTTCTTACTATTGAACTTTGAGAATTCTTTGTATTCTGGATATAAGTCCTTTATCAGATATGTGACTTACAAATATTTTTTCCCAGTTTATGAATTGTCTTTTCATTCTCTTAACACTGTCTTTCAAGAGCAGAAGTTAATTTCTATTAAGTCTAATTTATCAATTTCTTTTATGAAGCATGGTTTTGGCATTGTGCCTAAGAAACCTTCGCTTAACCCAAGATCACAAAGATTTTCTCCTTTGTTTTCTTCTAGAAAATTTATAATTTTCAGTTAGATTTGTTAGATTTGTGATCATTTTGAGTTAATTTTTGTATGTGGTGCAAGGTATGGATCGAGTCTTAATTTTTTGCATGTAGATATCCAGTTGTACCAGAAACTTGGTTCTTTTTTATGATTTCTTTTGTATATGTATATTGCTATTATCCTTACCTCTTTAAGCATTTTTACCAAGCATATTTTAAAATCTTGGTCTGTGTCAACAGATTCTGAGACTAAAATTTAGTTGCAAAAAGTGAGGAAAGCAGAGTTGATCAGAGAGAGAAGGTAAGCTGTGATACAGTCGCAGCAGAAGCCTTGGCCAGTCCTGTGCAGAGTTCTGAAGCTGTAATGGCCTTTCAGAGATGTCTTAAATTAAGGTTCAAGGGCTAGGCCATTGTACCTCTGCCTCTGTCAGAAATTGAATGGCCTGTCCTCAGGGAAAGAAACCACAGGTAAGGAAGCTCCCTTTAGCCAAGGGCGTTCCTGGAGGGCCAACAACAGGCAATATTTGACAACTGGGGTAATGAATACCTCAGTCTTAGAGGGGAGATCTGGGTGACACTTTGTATTATCCCTCAGTCTGTTCTAAAACTTCTGCTTCATATGGTGTGTGTTATCTAGTCTGTTGTATGTCTTTTACTCTTCACATGTCTAAGTTATTTTGACCTGTGTGCATATTTTCCCCAGGAGATGTCCCCTACTTTGTCTAGTAACATGGCCTGGAGAGGGGCCAAAGGCCAGTTCCTAATCTGTGTCAGTTCCAGTAAAAGAGGAAAGGTTAAGGGCCAGGGTGGAGATTCTAGGTACTTCAGTGTTGATCACTTCGCAGGACAAATCCTAGTTAGGATTTTACCATTGATGCTGGCTATGGTTACGCAGTAGATTTTAGTACATTAATCCTCAACCCTGCTGAATTCTTACTAGTTTTAATAATCTATATATATGTTCTCTTGGACTTCATATACAGATAAATGACATCATGTTAATAGTAACTTTTGTGTCTTCCTTTCCAATTATACTTTTTTTCTAATCTTACTGCATTGGCAAAGTCTTTAGTACAATGTTGAATGACTTTAAAGGAATTTCTTCTAATGTTTCACCATTAAATAGGTTGTTTGCTGTGGGTTTTGGTGTATACCCTTTATCAGAATAAGAAGTTTCCTTCTATTCCTTGTTTGCTTTCTTTCTAAAATCATGAATAGATGTTGACTTTTATTACATGCTTTTTCTGTGTCTATTGAAGTAATCATGTTTTTTCTTTTTTGATCTTTAGTAAATTACATTCATATTTACATTTTTTTATTGAGATACAATTCACATAACATTTGAGTCATTTAAAAATATACAATTTAGTGGTTTTTAGTATATTCACAATGCGTGTAACCATCACTACTAAATTTCAGAACATTTCCAGTATGTGTGTGTGTATGTGTGTGTATTTTTTTTTACTGTTAAACTGCCCTTTCATTCCTGGGATTAACTCAACTTGGTCATGATTTATATTCTTTTTTCAATACATCATTGGATTTGTGTAAAATCATTTTTTACAGAAGTTTTCATTGTAATGAAATTTTGTCCCTGTTTTGATGGTTCTTTTCACAGCATCTCTGGAAGCTGATGGTGGAAGAGTCAGATTTACTGGGTCAGCTGAAGGTAATAGCTTAGCTGTTCTGTTCACTCTCAGAATGATGCTGGTGGGCAATGACGTAATTCTCTAGCCTCTTCTAAGAGCACTGATAGCCCGTACCCAGAGTTCTAGAGTGGCCTTCTATGTCCTTGGCCTAATGGGCCAATTACATCTAATACTGTAAATTTACTACAATACAAAGCTTTGGGTGTTTACTTTCTTCTGGCTTAATATAATTGTATTTTCACTGAATAAATGATACCAAAGACACACCGGTCATCTTGCCACAAGATTGCTAAGTATGCCCCTTTGAAATGTCAAAAGCCTATATCCTTTTATAGATTGACTTAAACTGATGAGATTTGGAAATTAAATGTGTAATTCCAGTAGGATAATAAGAAGCTCATGGCCCTGCTGGATTACCAAATTGTAAGTTGAAATTCTTTCTGCAGATCATTAAAGACTTTTACCTTCTGGGACGTGGAGAACTGTTTCAGGCTTTCATTGACACAGCTCAACACATGTTGAAAACACCCCCCACTGCAGTCACTGAACATGGTAAGTGCCCTGTGGACCAGAGAATTACCAGCTTACTAAAGTTGTCGGGTGTTTCTTGGCTGCTACTGAACCATTTAGGCCTATTCCACATAAGAGCAGACTGTTGAGTTTCCAAAGATGGAAGGCCTTTCAGATAGGCTTCACACCGAGGTCATTGGGAGCAGCCTCTTGACTTGTGTCCCTTCCTGGAAGAATTGACACAGGCCTTCAAACCAGGTATTTTATCTTATCAGATTCTACACATATATTCCTTATGGAACATATTGGGACTTATTGCCACCATGTACTGTATTAAAACTCTTAAGGTTGTGATCATGGAAACGTAACATGAACTAACCTAGGTAGAAAGGAGAATGTATTTGCTATTATACCTATAACTCCAAAGGGATAGGGTATAACTAGGCCTCAGAATGACTGAAACCAGGAACTTAAATACTGCTAGGATTCCATTTTATCATATCTTGTCTGTGCCTTCTGTACACTCTTTGATGGCCTTATAGTCCCATCTGGAAGCATGGCCACCAACAGCTCCCAGGAACATCCCTCACAGTGTCTACTGGCGGAGCCAACCCAGACTCTCTGATAGCGAGTGAAAGGATTCCAGAGAAAGGGTTTTGATTAGTCCAGCTCAGACCGATACCTATCCCTGTGTCAGAGAGGTCAGACATTAAGATATGCCAAAGTGTTCACCCTTGACCAATAGGAATGATCACCATTCCCATTCAGACTACATAAGGAAAGTTGGGTTAAGGATCAGAGTCTGGGGAAAAAAAGAAAATTAAAGAGCTGTACTCTTTCAGTCTGAATAAAGCCTCTGGGTTGGCCTGGCTCGGTCACGTTTATATCCCTAAATAAAATAGTGTAACAAGGTAGAGTATGACCTTCCATTTGATCATGCCTGGGTCACCTGCCTACCCCTAGGATCAGGTATTGTCAACCCCACTGGAACTACACGGATTATACTGGGCAGGGCTGATTCTCTAGGGAAAATCAGGGTGCTGTTATCAACAAGGGAAGGAACACATGCCAGTCAGGCAGAAGCAACCAACATTACTGCATCCTACTCGTAGCGTGAGGCAGGCTGGGGAGAAGTGGAGAGCTAGAGGAGTCTGGCTTTGTTATGTAGCCCATATGTCCTTTTTTACAGATGTGAACGTGGCCTTCCAACAGTCAGCACACAAGGTGTTGTTGGACGATGACAACCTTCTCCCTCTGTTGCATTTGACAATTGAGTACCATGGAAAGGAGCAGAAAGGTTTGCCATTCATTCTGCATCTGTCTGCTCCTACTAGTCATCATCTGTTCTCCTTTCTCTGCTTCCACCTCCACAGAAACCATATCATTCTGGACCTTAGAAATCACCAAGTCTAGTGCCTTAATTTTATGTGGGAGGAAAGGGAAGTCCAGAGAGGCTGAGAGACCCAGGCCATGCTTTTTGTTTGTCGTGCACTGGAAAGGTCTCTGTTTTTCAAGCCACTAGACTTTAAGGCTGAAAAAAGAATCTCTAAAAGAAGATTCTTTTAGAACCTCACATAGACGTTTTCTTGCCTCTGCAAGTCCCCTTTGTGCCGTTTATGCTTCTGATACTGCAGGCTCGAGTGAGTGCTCATTTCACGAATGCTCTTCACCTGCTGAAGCTCTGGTTCTAGGTTGGCAATGTCTAAGCTAGACTTCCTTCCCTCTCTTCTTAACAGATGCTACTCAGGCCAGAGAAGGCCCTTCTCGAGAAACTTCTCCACGGGAGGCCCCTGCATCCGGCTGGGCAGCTCTAGGTCTTTCCTACAAAGTGCAGTGGCCACTGCACATTCTTTTCACCCCCGCTGTCCTAGAAAAGTGAGTATTTGATTTTCTCACAGGGAAATATGACCCACCTTATTTCCAAGGGAAGAAATTATCAGGAATAGAATTGGAGGGAGCTTGATAGCCACCAACTAGTTAGCAGTCTGTAAATGAGGTTTCAAACTCAACGCCTTCAGGTGCTGGCCAAAACCTAACTAAGTGAAGCCACAGATGTGAGATAGTAGGAAGTGGTGGATACTGGAATGAATGGTAAGGTCAAACCCTTCAAACCATCAGTTTTCTTTTTCAGTGCTAGTTTGTGACCTCTGGGACGTACAGTCTCAGGTACCACATTGACTCTGACTCTTGATAATCCCATCAGACTGACGAGGTTCCTACCTAACTTTTTTAATTTTCTTATTTACTTGGAAACACTCCAAGCCCAAGTGTTTGCTGTGGACTTTAGTCACTGGGGAGAAGATCACCTCCTTACCCCTAGGAGAGCCAGTGGGAGCAGCCAAGCGTACCAAGGTGGTGAGAGACAGGGCTTGGATCAACCCTGGTCTTTATCCTGAGAGCCTGCCAAGTGCTCTTGCTCATTTCCGTCAGGAAATAATGTCCCCCAGAGGAGAATTAGTGCTCCAGGGAAAGGAGGCAAGAGAAGCATACTTGGCTGGTCGTTGCCTCTGAAATCCATCCCCACGCCATTTCAGGAATTTCCCAAATGCTCTTATGGGTTCAGGCAGTGGCCCCTGGCCTGGCTGCAGGATGGAAGCTGTCATGCTCAGGCTAGAGGAATGGAGAAAAGGGAAACAAAGGAACAAAATGTCTTCTCTTCATCTTTCTTCTTTCTGTTCACAATCCTCTCTACTGTTTTGGAGTAGAAAAGCTTAGGGTATGAGAGATTGGGCATAAACTGGAAACGGCAAGGCCACTTCAGGGAGAAGATCCTGTGGCAGTTTCAGGTCCCCCAGACCACCTAAATAAGCTGCCTGGACCTTGTCCAGAGTCTCCACAGCTCCCAGCACCCCACAGTCCAACAGTCCTCTCACTTCCTCACTTGATATGCTCATAACACCCTTAAAGAAATCAAACTCCGAAGTATTTTTCAAACTTTTTATTATGAAAATTTCCAAATATAAACAAAAATATGGACTATAATGAACTCCCATGTACACACTGTCCAGCTTCAGTAACCAATGTACTTGTTAATTTTTTTTTTTGCTAGAGCCTTATGAAGCAATCCTACACAAGTCATTTCACTCTATCATTATGCAATTCAAAAAAGACATGTTTTTAACATAACTAAAATGCCAATATTACACCCAATAAAATTAATAATGCCTTAGTATCTGATATCTAGTCTACATTGAAATTTCTCTAGTTACCTAAAAAATGTTTTTTATAGTTAGGTTGGTTCAAATCAGATTCCAAATGGAGTATACTATTTTCAGTATATCGTTCTATTAGAAAAAATAATTCTTAAAACCAAGTGGAATTGGGTTGTCTTCTGCATGTCTTCCTAAGAAAAAGTAAATACACCCAGTTCTACCAGGAATCGCCTGCTCTTCCCATGTGTCTTCTTAGTACAGGGCTCAGCATTCAGCACCTGGCCCCTGTGCTTGCCATGAGGGAGTCTCAGTGAGAGACCTCCATTTTCTTTGGGTTTCCAGGACAGAGAATCATATTAACAAAAATTCTTGGTTCCTAATATATTCTTATTATTGGTCCTTGCAAGACCTTCCTTCTTCTTACACATACACACACACACACACACACACACACACACACACACACACACGCGCGCGCACACGCACACGCACACGCATGCACGAACAAACCATAAAACCATTTCCCAGCACAAAAACTAGAACACTAACAATAATGTCCGTCTACCTATGTGGTCCTTCCCAGTCCTGCCCCCTTGCCTCCAACATCCCAAAATGACCACTATCCTAAATTCTATATTTTCTATACTATATATTTGTCCAAAGTATACTTTTTCCTATTTAGTTGTTGTAAGCACTATAAAAAAGGGCATTGGGCTATATGTAACCTTTTGAGATTTACTTTATTCAGAATACTATTACTAGGAGTCATTTTGTTGTGTTGTACAGCTGAAGTTCATTGATTTTAATGGCTATATAATAGTCCATCATATAGATCAGTTTATTTGTCCATTCCCATTTCCTTCCTTTTTTTTTTTTAGGTGAGGCAACCCTTGGTTGACCTCACAGATTGCAAGGACGTTGTCAGTTTACAATCTCTTATTTTTCATGCCTACAGCACCTGGTCTTCCTAGGTGGTCTCCCATCCAAGTATTAACCAGGCCCAACCCTGCTTAGCTTCCGAGATCAGACAGGATCGGGGTTGTGCAGGTTGTGCCATAGTCCTTCCTGCCTTTTTGAGGAGGGGTCAGTGACACAAAGTCCTACTGTCTATTATACAGGTGGAGGTATGAAGTTTTTATCTTACATAGCCTGATGTTTCTGTCCCAGGTACAATGTTGTTTTCAAGTACTTACTGAGTGTGCGCCGGGTACAAGCTGAACTGCAGCACTGCTGGGCCCTACAAATGCAGCGCAAACACCTCAAGTCCAACCAGACCGATGCAGTCAAGTGGCGCCTAAGAAACCACATGGCATTCTTGGTGGATAATCTGCAGTACTACCTCCAGGTCTGTGCCGAGGGATGAGTAAAAGGGTATGAAGAGAAGTCCAGGAGGTTGGCAGGAGTTATTGAAGAGGAGCTGCAATCCTGCATTTGGTGAAATGCTTGGGTTTGAGAAAATTCATAGATTATCTCACTGGGCATGTGTCCTGGGGGCATTTTAGAGGAAAGTGAAAATAAATGGCTGAATGAGAATGAGGAGTTGGGGTCCTTATCAGCAATGTAGTATTTAATTATTGTTGACCTTATTTTTATAGTTTGCTGTAACTTCTGGAATCCTATAGAACTTAACCAAGTCAGTCAGTGGAGGGGAGAAGGCATGAGGGGATTGGGTTGGGGAAGGTGGTGGGGTAGGGGGAATCTGCCCAGACATTGGAGTTTGTTAGGAATTAGGCAAATAACTATCTACAAGGCTAGGCAACATAAGGGTGTCTTTAGTCAATCTTAAAGTGGCTTAGATAGGAGGAAGATGGGTGGGGCAAAGAATTTCTATGTCATCCTATCAGGCATCTTAGTGTCTTTGAGTACTTAGAATAGGCAGAGTGCTAAAATTATTTGTGTAACTGTCTGTCAGGTAGATGTGCTGGAGTCTCAGTTTTCACAGCTGCTTCATCAAATCAATTCTACCCGAGACTTTGAAAGCATCCGATTGGCTCACGACCACTTCCTGAGCAATTTGCTGGCCCAGTCCTTTATCTTGTTGAAACCTGTAAGTAAGTAGGACTGATTGGTTTCCCCACACTGCTTCTAGCCTGATTGTTCCCTTAGGCACTTTGAGGTGCCAAGATATGGAACTATCATTAAGCAATTGTTCAATCTCCATATTTAAACATTTTTAACAACTTATAAAGCAAAACTAAAAGGGACATTAAAAGGGAACTTAAATGTCTTTGAATTTCTGAAATATAGGATGTGGACAGCTATACATGAAAGAATACATGCTTAACCCTCAGAAGGATTTCAAGACATTTTTAAAACTTTCTGACACCATAGAAAGACCAACGAAAAGCATATAGTGTATACTTTCCTAGAAATCTTCTGAATCAGGATCAGCCAGTTGCTGGAAAGTTGTTTTCAGAGACTACTGGAGTAGCGTCCTCCTCTATGTGTATACACACATATGTACATATGTATATCTCCTTCAGGGGAGTTATTCTCAACCTTAGATCCACATGGGAATCAAATGGAACCCAGAGCACTTAAATTAAGAGTTCCTGGAGTGGGATCAGGCACCAGTATTTTTTAAAGCTCACAAGCTGATTCCAATTCCAGGATAAAAAGCAAGAAGGTTGAAATGATCCCTTCTAGTTTCTACTGTAACAGTTACACTTTATATTTGATGTGAGCTAATTGTCATTCTTTAGTTGTGCCACATCACAAGCACTACAGACTTCTCTTTTGTTCTGGTATTTGGGGCTGTTATTTTTGCTTCACTAAGGGAGAATGAGTTATATAAATGCCACTCCAAAGCGTTCTGTGAATTGAAAACAACCATGAACCACTGTGACAGGTAGACTGTCTTTGCATGGTATGAGTATATCTTTGGGGAAAAGTAGAATCTCAGAGCAGGTGGTCATCACTAAATATTTATTGAGTGCTCACTGTATGCAAGGCACTGGGGATACAAAGAGGTATAAGTCATGGCTCTGCCCTTAAGGAGCTCACAATCTAGTTGGAGAAACAGGACATACATACATACACAGGTCAATAACAATACAGGTGGCCTGAACAAACGCCAGGTGAATACTACAGATAATATAGAGAGCGATTCAGGGGTCACTAAAGTTTATGGGGGTTGGGGGTAGGGAGTTGGACCTGGTATTAAGGAGGTGAGTATCCCAGGCACAGGAAACAACAATGAAAGCAAAGCTCAAGGCAGGAGTACATTCTTGGTGGGTCCAAGAAATGATGACTAGTTTAATGTGGCTACAGTGGAGGTTTTGTGCAGGGGTGATTAAGAGAATGTTAGCATCTTTGCCAGGAAGGGAAGGGTTTGTTTTATACATGTTGCATTTTGAGGAGTTGGTAGGACTTGCACGTGGCATTCTCTCTCCTTGTCAGAAGTGGGAACATGAGAATAAATTACCTCTTAAGATTATTTTCCCAAATCTTTAATTTCACAGATCTTCCTTCTTTTTGCTAATACCAACTGTTTCCTGGGTAGGTGTTTCACTGCCTGAATGAAATCCTAGACCTCTGTCATAGCTTTTGCTCGCTCGTCAGTCAGAACTTAGGGCCACTGGATGAACGTGGGGCTGCCCAACTGAGCATCCTGGTGAAGGTGAGTCTGCCTGGCTGCTGGAAATACGCAGCCCTGTCCAAAGGATAGAGGTGGTTTTGCAAATGGAGAAACATGATCTTTCCCTCTGAGACAATAAAGCATTTCCCCCAGTACATACACACAGAAATAACAAGAAACAAATCTAAAATGTTGGTATCGGTTGATTTTAAAGCAGATAATTATGTGCTTCCTCAGCATTCAAAAATAGTTCGGCCCTGAATAGTTTATTGGGCCCACCAAATATGCATTGGCTTTGCTCTCACTTTCTCATATCCAACCTCCTTACTTCCTTGAACTAACCCTCTATCTTTCACTGAGATTATAATTATCTGCCTGTAACAAAAACACACAGGTTCTCCCCAACCCCAGTACACGACAGACTATATTCATTTGAAACTGGCTGCTAAATTCCTACTGAGAATGAGAGTACTTTATTAGAATTCTGTGTTCTGTGGACTTGGCACTAAGAAGTTATTTTAGGAGTTAATAGAAATGAAATGTGGGAAGGCCAGGTGGTGCTGAAGAATTTTGAGCAAGGCTTTTCCAAAGAACATCTGTCACCACCCCTCCCTTTCCCACATGGGTAGTTGGTGAGTCTCAGGAATGACGGCTTGAGTCTTTCTCTCTGCAGGGCTTTAGCCGCCAGTCTTCACTCCTATTCAAGATTCTCTCCAGTGTTCGGAATCATCAGATCAACTCGGATTTGGCTCAATTACTGTTACGACTAGATTATAACAAATATTACACCCAGGCTGGTGGGACT
The DNA here is from genome assembly GCF_000325575.1 of Pteropus alecto. Lineage (NCBI taxonomy): Eukaryota > Metazoa > Chordata > Mammalia > Chiroptera > Pteropodidae > Pteropus > Pteropus alecto. The sequence goes on along the minus strand of NW_006442109.1, from coordinate 26,304,705 downwards.
CTGGGCAGGTAGGAACAACCCTTGGGGAACTCAGTGGACTAAATGTGTGTGGCTTTTTAAAACAAGTCGTAGAATTCCAGTGCTGGACATACAGACTTTAGCCATCATCTGGTCCAAATACCCTCACTTTATAAACAAGAAAACTTGAGGCCCAAAGAGATAAAGCACTGTGTCTGATCATCTTTAATCATTTTAATGATTATTTTCTAGTAAAAGTCATCATAGTAAAATACTAACCTCCTGAGGCTGAGATGGGTTTTAAGTTCTTGGCTAGGTTGTGTATTGCTGTGCTGGGAAGCAGCATGGCCTCAGTTCCCAGTTCTGACATTAACTAGCTGTGCTGCTGTAGGCCTGCCTCGCTGGCCCACAGCTTCCAGTTTGTGAGAGGGGACTGCCCCTTCTAACTCTACTTTTTTTTAATCTATAGTGAGATAAAGTAGTTGTTGGCCTCTCTCAGAGGTCTGTCCCAAATGCTTTATTGTTTGCTCTTTCTGAAATGTCCTCAACCAGATTTTTCCTAAGTGATTTTAGCAGTAGTCAGACTTTGAGTTTTAAGATGACATTATCTAGATCACAGGTTGCCCTGATTCATATAGATATAAATTTTTTTTTTTTTTTTTAAAGAAAATCTTAGGAAAGCATATTTGATGAGGCTCTTTTTTTCTTTTGTAGTTTCGGGATGTGAAAATTTCGGGTTCACGAACTGGAATAAGTCTTTCCCACCACGTTCTCATCTTTAACAGAAGAAGGCTCAAAACATCTCATTCTCTAGCTGCAAGCTATTGAGAGGGCTGTCCTTTTCTCCTAGAAGTGATTACTGAACATCCACGAGTACAAATCCTTCCTCTCTTTCTCAAGTGGAAGGGTCTGCCCCCGCTTAGGGGAGTTAACTCTCCTAAGGAGCACAAGTGACATCAGCTCTCCCTCTGTGGACCCTGCAAGATCTGTTACATCGAGACCATTTCTCTGATAAGTTCATTTACTGAGCTCCTACTATGTGCCTAGGTGCTGTTCAAGCTGCAAGAGATAGCAGTAATACAGATCAGAAAGTTAAATATTTTGTGGCTCATGTGAGAAAGTCAACTGTTGTATGTTGCCACTGAGCAAGAAAGGCACCACATAAGGTAGGCTTCCCCTCACCCCACAAACCCGCTTTCCTCCAGAAAATTAAAACTGAGTGTCTCATCCTTAAGGATCTTTAAAACTATGAATCTGAAGAATTTTACCAATAACTTCCAATTATTTCAAATTGTAAAAGGGCAGTTTTAGTTACAATGTATTTAGTTGTTGTTTTAAACAAATAAGGTCCTTAAAAAAATCGAGGTCAGATTGTTAGCTGTCAAATACTGAAAACTGCAGGTCTGATTATCCCATCTTAGAAGAACCACAGGAGCTGAGGTTCTCCTAATCTGGCCCAATCATCACTGGTAATCGCTAATATTCACATCAGTATGAATCAAAACATTCAATGAACTCCCTTCAAACCAAAAAGAATGCAGCATTCTGGCCTCAGTTTTTAGCTATGTGACCTGGTCCTACACCCTGGTCTCTACATCTCTTCTACCACATATTACTCCCTTATTCTCTGCAACTGTCAGCTAAAGACAACCCCTTCCACTGCTGCTCCTGGAGCAGAGGTTAGCAAACCATCACCTGTTTTTGTAAATAAAGCTTTACCGGAACACAGCCACTCTTGTTCATTTACCTATTGTCTGTGGTTGCTTTCCTGCCATCATGGCAAAGGTGAGTAGTTGTGACACTTAAAACATTTACTATTTGGAAGAAAAAAAATTGACCGCTGCTTTAGAGAATGAGAGAACATCAACAGGGACAATGCTGGGGTAGAGAAGGGACAGCTTCCAACATGTGACAATAGTAATAAAGTTTTATACCTGTGACTAAAGCTTCTAACATTTCTGAGTGTTACCACTATATTTCTCATGTCATCCCATCAAGCTTACAGTCACTGCCCAGTCACAGCAATTGGTCCTCTTGCCTTTTAGCTGAGAGTACAGTATACAGTTTAGTGAGCTCAACTCTATAAAGAGATTTTTTTTTAATTGCCAAGAAACTTAACTGTGAATTTCACTCAACTTTTGGCACAACTATTTATCTGGGCCTACTGTAAAATCAGGTATTTAGTAGTACTGAATTTTAGATAGCCCAGGATAACCTTTTGACAGCTATGCCAAAGAAAACTTTAAAATTCACTCCTCATTATTTCCCTTGGCTAGATGTCCTCCAATGAACAAGCCAACTGAAAAACCACACAGAAGGTACTAAGTTTATCTTGCTAATTGTTCTGAAAGTAAGCTCAAAGAAGTAGATGAAGAAATCCCAGTTACTACAACCAAAGAGATTCAACATTTATTTTATCATAAAAGTCCAGCAAATAAAACTATATACAAGATCCATGCAAGGAATCCAGTTACACACAAGACACATTTAAAACCTGGTTAAAACACAATCTCCACAACAGCAAGGAATAAAACTGGTAAGACCAAGTAGCCTTAGTGAGAAATATAATCGTGTTTGTATTTTGGATGCTGCTTGAATCCAATTCTCTCCCCAACAATGAGGCACTGGATCACCCACTCTTGTGACACCACAGGCAGCTGCAATGCTTCAGCACACTTCAGCACCGAGGCTGGGCATGAGGGGTCTGTCACCACCACGTCAAATACCCCTAAAGCAATATCTGCAGGAAGCAGGGGAAGGTAAGTAAGGAAAGGAGACTCAATTTAGCCCCTCTATTAAAAAGCCTGATGTGCCTTGTAGCCAGTACATCCCACTCTGCCCAAACTAAGCCCTTTAAGTCAAACACAACATGTTACTGATCACAACCAAATGGGAAGTTATCAATAAATGCTGACCTTGTAAAAATGTTTAGCAAATACACCACTGGACACCAGTAGAAGCATAGACAGCCCAGTGCTTCACTCATGTCAGCGCACCTCTTAAAGGTGGTACTTCTCTTAGGAACACGGATATGGTTAACCAATAATCAGGACTGAGACTTAGACCACAAGGCCTAACAGCTATGGGTTCAATGACATTCTTGGAGCAGTAACAATGCACACACTTTCCAGGTACCTTTGTTATGGGCACTTGAATGGTGCTGCTTCACAGAGGCTGCCCCCCCAGTCATGAGGATCTCAGACCAGAGCTCCAGGAAGTTCTGCTGTTGATCTGACACCAAGAGTACCTTCAGATTCTGGAAAGGGTTTTCACGGGGTTGCCTATGAAGGAGTCAGACACAGCACCTTGGAATTGGGAGGGATCTTAACTTGACAGATAATATCTAATAACAGCCCTTCTATAAAAGGACTGAGGATAATCTGAATGCTTTCAAAATCCTTGCATTCAGGCACCACCCTCCTCCCCGCTTTCTGTGAATGATCTCTATTCTCTGGGATTGTGACCTCCTAATCCACCCCCTTTCTGATTTCCATGTTTGTTCTGGAACCGAAGCTGTACCCTGCTCCCTCCTGAGCCTGTATTTTTAAAGTGCTTAAAACTTAGTCCCCTCCCAATCATACAGCTTGAGTTCATTCCTTTTCAAAAGGTCACTAACCAGTGTACCCTAGGGAAATACACCAGGTGAACTGCTAAAATAAACTCAAACCCATTCAAATTCAATCATTTACAGTACGATCATTGCAGTTTCTAGAAATATTTACTCACCTAGACTCTCCCCTCGAAAAGCTTGCTTTTCTACTTTCTACTGTTCTAGGTAGGCTCTTAAAAACTTACCAATCCAGAATTCTTTGCTCCTCAAGGCTATACCCAGCTGGCAGCAGATAATTACGGTAATTCTGGAGTTGGTTGGCATGGCAACTGTCATGGACCCAGACATGAGACACACAAGGAATCCCACTGGCAAGGCACAGGAAGTACTTCCGGGTTCGACAATGTTGATCCGCGATTAGGAGACACTGGTAGGCTGTGTTACACTGGAAGAAAAGGAATAACTACCAATGGGTTTGGTGATATCTCTGGAAAGCACCTGAATAGCAGCCCTAATGAGTCATAGAGATTGGATCTGAACACTTTCAAATACAGTGATCCTTGAACAACATGGGTTGGAACTGTACAGGTCCACTTACACACAGATTCTCAATTGACCCGTGCAGTTCAAACATGTGTTGTTCAAGGGTCAACTCTGTGGCTGAGAATCCAGCAGGGGGCGGGCTGACTGGTTATATGCAGATTTTTTACTGCATGAGAGGTTAGCACCCCGAATGCCCATGTCGAATGCCCATGTCGTTCAAGGGTCAACTGTACTATCCAAAATGTGACTGATCCTGTCCTGCCCAAGACCTCTTTTCTCAATGAAAGGCCCAAGTGGCTTCCCTAGACACTCTCCCTGCCTCACCTGCAGCTTCTGGGGACCTAAATCCTCAAGGGACAACTAAACTCCCATGTATTCAGCATTTCGGGCAAAGAATCAGCAACACTGTGATAGGGATTTCTATTAAACACAAATTTTAATCTGCGTTTGTCCCAGCAACAGAACCATAGCCATTAACTCATGGTTTTAACTTCTCTCCCTGTATACAGTAAAAATTCCACTTCATGTGAACAACCGTTGGCAGTTTCCTAGTTCCTGAAATCTCTAGCTACTGTCCCTCTCAGGCCTATTCTCGGTACAGGTAGTGGACTCTTCGTCACGGCCCCTCTGGGAAGCTACACAAAGAAACTCCTCACCTGGGCTTCATTGAAGTCTTCGAGAATATAGCCAGCTCCTGCTCGAAGCTGGGATTCTGTATACTGCTTGTTGAAAGGAGGAATTTCTAAAAATTCTATATAAAAAACATAACCAAGATAATTATTACTACTGGTTGGTTTATTTGCTACTTTATGCCTGCTTCTTACTGCCCCCTTTCCACTCCCCAACTATCTCCAGAGTACTGTATCTCAAGGACAGGTCAAGGGCTTCCCCATGGTTCAGAAAGAGATCTGTCTTGAGGCCTATAAAGTGCTGCCAAAAGAAGGGACAACAGCAGGAGGGGTAGGGAAGATGAGAAATGGACGCAGGTCTTAGACCTAAAAACAGCAAACATTTCTGCACCAAGACCGAGTCATCGGACTGTTCACAGGGGTAGATACACCACCAATTCCCATAGTGATGTATTCCCATCGGAGTTCTTCCTTATGTCTACCCTAAATCTCTTCTACAAAACTATGCCCATTTCCTCTTTCTTCTGTGGAGGTGAATAGCTCTTTAGCACTTTTTATAATAGAGCCTTCAAATTCTCCCTTCATTAGCATTTTTACCCCCTGTACACTAAAACTGATAAACGAGAATGCTCAAAGAAAGTAAGGTTTTAAAATTTTAACTGATTAAGTGAAGATTAGCCAGAAAATCCTCTTTCAACCTTTTTATTGAAAACTATCTACCTTTGATGATCTTGAAGTACCTCAGGACACTGAACATCAATGACTGCTCTATAGTCTTGAGGGTGAAGTAGAAGTTATGAGAGATGAGGCTGAAGCTGTAATGACCCTAGGCAATTAGAAATTGCTTCTTTTGACCAAATATCTAATTTGAGCTTGTTTTCTTGTCATCTGCTCCTCTCATATATAAATAACACATTAAAAAAAAAGAAAGAAAAAAAGCAAGACATTAGAGGTTTTAGTTAATTAGGAGTTCTGAGAAATTAAGTGCTAATTAACTTATCACAAGTAAAAACACAAACCAAGTATATAAAAGTGCAACGCCAGGACCAATCCCTTTCCCCCTCATACCCAAAGGTAAAATTTGGCAGAGAAGACCCCTCGTAGAGATGGCTCCCCAACCCACCCTTGGTACCCTCTCTGCCTGCTGGAGCTGCTCAGGCAGTGTCGATGCCCCAAATTCAGGCCTGTGCAACTTTAGGTAGGTCTGACTGGCCAGCCTATTCATTTTTTATTGCTCTTGATTCAGCATTCTCCATATTCTTTTTAAAATGAAAACAAACTGGAAACTCTAACTGGTTATAAGAAACTCAGAATACAGCAGGACTATTTCTCAGTTTTATGACTATCCTTCTGACCTGTCTAAATGACACACATGTCACAATTTTCAATGCCAGCACTCTACTGCTAGGTCACTGCTAAGGCCCCTTATGGTCCTTTATTTTCAAGACTTCTATTTTATGTCTGCATAATCCATGCTGTTTCTAGTCCTGACCAATTTAGATTTTAATCCCTGCTTATATTTCCTTGTGTTTGTGTAATCAAATATTACGTAGGTCTAGACAGTCCACTTCTCACTAAATAAACCCAACTCCAGTCAATCCCTGTGGCTTGTGTTGTGCCACCTAACAAGACTGAAAGCAATATTCTTAACTCATTAACAAATATGTCTCATAAGCTGAATTCAAATATTTTGCTGAACTCCTGGCATCTCAGAGATTCCCATTTATCCTTAAGACATGTCACAGTTTCTTGAAAACTAAGTCTGTAGAGAATCGTTTTAGTACAAATATCTTCAGGCTTGAGACTAAGGAACCTCTAAAACATTCTCATATTCTAAAACTATCAAGGATTCTGGTACAACGTCCATGGATGAAGGAGCGACATAAAGCAGACACATTCTCCTTATATAACCATACTTTACGTGAGAAATCTGGAGGTCCCTCTAAAAAACTGTCCAAGTTCCCCCTCAATTAGATAAGGCCTACCTCCCTTTACTCATGTTATAGAATGAGATTAAAAACATTTGCCATATCAATCAGCAAGTGGGAATAGAGGGAATTTTTATGAGTTGAGTTTATAATATCTCACAGAGGCTCACAGATTTTAAGTCGGCTTTCTTACCCATGCTATACCAACAAATAAAACATATACAAACTGCCTTGTGAAGTGCTGGTTGAGGGAAGGGTTAGGAATGCTTTGGAGAATAAAGACTAGAGTCCAGTAATATTGTGAAAGCAAAACAAGACCACGAACACTGTTTTGATGCCATGACACACCTCCTCACAAAATACTCAAGGGACTCTCAATTGCTTATGATCAAAACAAAACTAATTTTTAGCTAAGAAACTCCACACAAACCCTAACTCTCATTGTACCTATCTGAATTCTGACAAATTAGGCTTGGAGTACACTTAACCTTGAAACCCACACATGCCACACCTGCTCCTACACCCTAGAATAGAGCCTCTATACTGATGACTGTTTATACACCTTATAGAGAGCCTGAACCTTAACCGAAACTCCCTGACCACCCTTCCCATAACCCTGTATAGATCCCCATGTGGCTGCAGTTAGTAAGAGATAGTTTTTGTTAATTAGGAGTCATCCACACACTTGAAATGCCAACCATCACAAATCTGCAGTGGTGTTATTTTAAGATAATCATGTTCTCTAATTCAATTCTCTCTTTCAAGACATTAGCCAGAACTGGAACTTGTAGAAAACATGATTCCATTTGGACCTCTAGCCTTTATAGCCACATTTGGATACTGCTGTCAATCACTTATAGTGTATACATTTGTATCTGTTCATTTTCTCTCCTAGATCACACTCTCTTTAGACAATTGAAATAATTTTTATGCGTCCCCGCCACAGCCTTCACTCAAACCCTAAGTAACAGATAACATAGAAATATAATGTATAGATTTGCTTTAAGGTTGAAGGGAGGTACAAGAGTTGAAAAGGCCTAGAAGCCATTCCTCTGAAATCACCCTGGGGCCCTGGGCACCCCATATTCCAGTCTTATAACACAGACCTCAAGAGAATGAACTCTGCAGAACATTCAGAAACCTGACTGACCAGGATGACTGGAGTAGGGTAAAATGAACACTACTAGGTTCTAGTCCCAAGTCTACCACTATTGTGGACAAAAAGCAATTATTTAACCTCTCCAAGCTTGTTTCCTCATCTGTAAAGCAGATAAGATCTCCCATCTGCATCACAGGATTGTTTTGAGAAAGCACTCACTTAGGAGGAATTTTGTGAAAATAATCTATAAAGCAAGAACCAGGGTTAATTTTCCCTGACCATGATCACAGTTACCAATTGCCCTGCCTCCTCTACAGATGGCTGGGGGGCCACCAGACTCATCAAGTGAATGGAAAGGAAGGAAGTGTATGTGTCAAAGCCCGCAGGGCTCCTTAGGGCCTTACCCTCCTCTTCCTCACTGCTTCCTGAAGGACCATCTGGCAGTTTGGAGCGGCTGGCCAACTTGTCACTTGTTGTGGCCATTGTGAGGAGAAAGGCATAACCCAGAAACAAGGTCTTGTTGAGAGGCAAAGGCCCTTTCTGCTCTTCCAGGGTGGAGGGTTCACTCATGTTGTCTCCACTCTCACAGGGGCTCACAAACTCTCCTGCCCCCACCGCACCTGGGAAGGACAGAGGCATAATGAGGTGGGTAAAGACCACTGCCTGGGCATGACAGGATGAACTTTTCACCAAAGACCATTCTTGTGGCCAAGAACCTAGGACAAATTACAGTGCAGAGAAATTTTACATACTTAAAGTTTATAGTCATGATAATGCATACATTGTATTCATAAATGAAAAAAATCAACTAGTATTGCTTTTATACAGCCAAACCAAATTCTTCTGAGGTCATCTGAAGAAAGAGGTTGTTCTAATACAAAGATTAGGTATTAGTGAAAATACCTGGAAGTCTTCAGCCTACTTTCTCTGCCCAGTGCTGATTTCTCCCAGGATATGTGATAAAAAAATAACAACAACAACAAAAATAACCCACTTTTTTTATCAAGAAATGCCCCAACAGATAAACCCACCGTATATCCCTGACCTTCACCAGAATGGTGCATAGAATACTTGGTAATTTAAGTGTTTTTACATGTTGCGAGAGCCACGCCCAACAGCCTGCTTTAATTGTCCCAGTTTGCAACACCTTGGGGGAGGGGGGAGGGAAGTGACCCAGCCAGTCCAGGACTCCCAAAACACCCATGTTAGGAGTGCACCCAACAAGTCCTTGAGAAGAAAACAAATACCTGACTTGGAGAAGCTGAATCGTAGGCTCATTAGGAGGCTAAGATGACAGACAGGTCATGCCTCCCTAAAATAAAACCAGCAGCAAAAGAACAGTGTGATGTAGTATGGATAAACCTGGACTTCAAAGTCAGACTTGCCTGAGTATGAATTCTAGATTACTGTGTCACCTTGGGAAAGTTAGCCAACTTTTCTGTACCTTAGGTTATTTAATTAGAAAATGACTTTGCTAGCACCTATACCTCACAGGGATTATATGAGGTAATATGTGAAGTGCTGAGTTCCATGCCTCACATACCCTAAAACACAGGAGAGGTGTTAGACCGATATGGAGATGACACAACTCAAATACATAGGAAACAAAAGGAGCTCTACTGCCAGGACAATGTAGCAACCAATAAACTTCCTCAGTTTGCATCCTTAGGGCAGACACTGAGGGCTGTACTTCTGCATCTCCAGAACTCACAGAGGCTGGGGCTGGGTCACAGGAGAGATCCAGTAAACAATAGATGGATTGAACTCCTCTGTTAAGAAGCAAGAGGGACGGGAAAGTGGTTGTTTGGAGGACAGTAGGGAGAGGGGAGATGCAGGCTGAAGTACTAGCTCTCAACAGGAAGTATGAGAAAGCAGGAGGACTCTGAGCACAAAGGAGAAGGAACAGAGCTTCCAAAGGTAGAAGATGGTGCCAAGTAAACCAAGAGATCTAAGACAAATTTCATCTATTTTAAATCTGCTTAAAATTCAATACTACTTCTTTCCTTCCGAGAACCTACACTGGAGTCAATGTTTCTGATCAAGACCTGGTTTCCTATCTACCCTCACTGCCCTCTGCTGGGAAATGAAAGAGGGAGATGCAGAAAGCTGTCTCAGAACCACCAGTGGGCTTGTGCGGGGCCCCCGACTTTGTAGCCAGGACAGGAGGGCCATTGTCCCATATTAGGCTCCATCTATAGCAGCTGGCCTTGCATCCCACCATGGTCTGAGGGAGAATGAAGCAAAAGGGAGCACTCACCAGGTTTCACAGTGGCAGACTTCCGGCCTCTCTTGGCAGGGGATCGTTCCTCTTCAGAAGTGGCAAGTTTTCTTTTGCCTGAGAGAACTCCCGTGGAGGCACGAGGGCTTTCTGTGATCTTCCGGGAAGGGGTTGTACTGCTGCTGCTGGAGGCAGTGGGGGTGGCCGGGGAGCTGATGTTACTGCGACGTTTCCTTTTCCCTTCCACCAAATTGTCTGTGAGAGGATAAGCCAGAGGCTGGTCAACTTCTATGACCTAAGGCCCCAGACTCCAAGAAGCCAGGCAGAGCATGACTTAGATGCCACCACGACCTTCCCTCAATCTCCCATAGGGGCAGGAAGCCCCCTTTTAAGGCCATTATATTTTGTTTCAATCTCTGTCAAGACTAAAATGTGTCTGTTTGTTCCCCTGTAGAAGTGGGGAGGCCAGAAAAATCTGAGGACTTCCTATTTGGTCCTGGGAAGGAAATAAAGATAGACAGTGGCTCCGGAAACTGATAGCTCATTATCATCTCATGAACCACATGGGAATAATAAGATTTAAGGTAGCATTACTGATTGCTCTAGAAAACACTCCTTGCACCACAAGCAGGGCAGAGGCCCAGAGGCTGCTGTTCAGGAACCGAAAGTCTTACCTAAGCTGATATCTGCTGCCTTGGTGAGGGGTGTCACTGCCTCATATGGGCCAAGGCCATACTGCTCTCTCAGTCTGTTTCCTTGCTCCAAGGACAGAATGACAGCCATTCGCTTATACCACTTCCTTTGGCCTTCTTTTTCAATGCTGTAGTACAGTTCTCCAGACTCCTTCCTATGCCCTTTCACTACCCCTGGGTGGGGGGCGGGAAAAAAAGTAAAATCAGCTTGCTGTTGTTTTAGGCTGCCCGACATCCACTCACAAAGGCTCTGCAGAGCAGGCTAAAAGTCAGGGAATTAGGAGATCTAACAGTGGGCTGAAGTTAGGATTTTAATGAAATCCCAGCTGTCCATCCCAGACATCACCACTACTTAAGATATATGTAGCTACTAGCTTGACATTGAGACATGGAAAGTTTCTTGACAGAAGGAATCCTATAGTTATAAAATAAAGCTTCCTAAAGCCAGCCTGGTTCAAATGGTTCTTGAAGTGAAATGCCACGTGGTGTCTTAATGATCTCATTATAACTTACTAATTCTGAGTAATAATCCTTAAGTTACAGGTCAAAGATATCATTCTAAGAGAGAATATGTGTCTGTCTGTGTAGCAGAATCAAAATAAAGATAGAGCAATGAAAGGAAAAAATAAATCCTGCCTCTCCTGCCTAATCTTCCCTCCCTATTACCTATTTTCCTGCTCTTACTCTGATATGGAATCTAAAGATAAGGCCTTTAGGTTAGAAGAAACACAATGTGGGATATACAGGAAACTGGGTTAGAATTGCGGAGACCTGATCTTAGGCCTAATTCTGTTACCACCAAGCTGTGTGATTTTGGGCAAGACTTGCAGACCCGTTTCCAATTCTGTGAAAAAAATAACACTCCTTCCCCTCTATCAATTAATACACAATTTACACACACACACACACACACACACACACAAAACCAAGGCATTAATATAAACACTTTTTCATTCCCATAAATAGAAAGGTCTGTTTGTTCTCTCCCATTAGCCTATGCTTGAATGAAAGGCTGAAAGAAATCCAGAACCTAAGCCACCAAGGAAAAAACTATAGAGGAGAAAGCAGACCTTGGTTCTCTTCTTATTTATGCCACAGAATCACTCTTTCTCTTGCTTGTTCATCTCCTGGCTTAACTCTCTATCACCAACTAAATCACAAGACCCCCTCAAAAGCACAAAGAAGCCCAACAATATACTTCACACTAATGAAGAGCTACTAAAACTAGGAGCAGTCTAATGTTGACATTAGTGGGCAGCCTCAATTAATTAGGCACAGAATCCCCACTCCTTGATGCTTTAATTCACTCTGGATACCGAACTGTCTCTGCGAGATAAGAGGGTAGAATGTGGACCTTCGAAAGTGGCTTAACACCTGAAAGAACAACAAATGTATTTGATACAAACTATGTAAGTCACAGATCACAAAAGACCTAAATCCATGTGCCACTAACTGACATCACACAGAGCTAAGTGTTATCCAGAACTAGAAAGTGAAGCAGCCCATTTAACAGTAAAATAAAGGGAAAAGAGCAACTACTCAGGAGTCCAAATCACAAGAGTCTGGAGAGACCTCGACAGAGGTACTTTTGCCCAATATATTCCAATCCATGTCCAAAAAAATCTCCAGAAAGGATTATTTTAAATGACAAACACCACAAACATGTATCTCCAAATTAGTTCACAGAAAATAACCAATGTATTCAAAGAAATGGCACAGGAAACAGTCATTACAAACACAAATCCCTCACCATTGCCAGTACAGGAAACTGACAGCTTGAGGCAAAAAAAAAAAAAAGGCACCATTATTTAAACCAGAGAGTAAGTGTTGAGTGTGCAGGCACACAAACACAGCACTAACAACTTCCTAAGCAAAAATATCTCCATATATCTGCCACACTCACCTACTGAGTTCCCATCAAGGCAGGAGATTTAAAAGTTAGTGGTGAAAGGACAGAGAAAGGGAAAAACACTAACTTTACAGTAGAAACCTAGCAACCACCACCTCAACCAAATGAAGGTTAACACACCAGTGATGTCCTATGGATGTCACATACTCCTCCCTCCCCCATATGATGTGATGAGAAGGGCACTTCACCTTGGAAGAGTTCTTTTCAAAAACTCATAATTCCAATCTAATCAGAAAACATAAGACAAACCCAAACCGAAGGACATTCTACAAAATACCTGACCAGTACTCCTCAAAACTGTCAAGGTCATGAAAAACAAGAAAAGATTCAGAAACTGTCATAGATGAGAGGCGATCAAAGGACACATGAGGATTAAATACAATGTGGTAATCCTGGACTGGATCCTGGAACAGAAAAAGGACATGGAAAAGCTGGTGAAATCCAAATAAAGTCTGGAACTTAGTTAACAGTAATGAGCCAAGGTTGTTTTCTTACTTTTGACAAATGTACCATGCTGATGTACGATGTTAACAATATGGAAAGCTGGAAAGCTGGGTGAGGGATATATAGGAACTCTCTGGACTATCAGTACCCAGTACTTTGCAAAATTTTCTATAAATATAAAATTATTCCAAAATAACAGGTTTATTAAAAATAAGCAACAAAGAACAAAAAAGCTAATGATGAGTAACCAGTGTTACAGGAATGGAATTTCTGACAGAAGAGAAGACTGGGCACAGTAAATCTATATAGACTGCTTCTTTTATTACCTGCACTGAAATACTCATCCTCTGAGAGAGCTGTCACTTCCGTATCCAGCGGGATGGGGTCACACAGCAGAATGTCTTTGCCCAACACATCACACTCATACCCATCATCAAAGAGCAATTTATACTTCCCAGCTCCAACATCTCGTGTGATTTTCCCAGAGTAAAAATAGCCATTGGATGACCATTTGGCTACAACACGGAGCCCTACAAAGCTGTTCCCTGGAGAGGAGGCATCTAAGCCATCAGAAGGGCCAGCAGCAGCCTGGAAAGGAATCTCTGGAGAGTCGCTTCGACGCAAAGCACCAGCACCCACGTCTGCTCGTCTGGTGGGCTCTGGCATTCGGGGCACAATACGAGTAAAGGATTTATCATCTGGAGACATGCTGGGTGAAATGTCCTCTATGCCCAAGGGGCCAGGCACAGCTGTTTCTCTAAAGAGATATAAGAGATAGAAGAAGGCAGTGAGAATAAGAAGAAATAGTTACCTAGCATTTTCCCACTCCTTTGTCCATGGGTCTGTCTCTTCAGCCCATTCTTTGGTAATCCCATCACAGGCATAAGCCTGGTCTCTCAACAGCCTCACTCTGATCCCTGCCCACTTCCCAGTCAGTGTGGGCCCCTCTTCTCCCTCCTGACACCCCACATACTCTCTAATCCCCTCTCTTCTCTCTGCTCCCTTGTTTTCTAAACAAGTCACAGACTAAGTATATCTCACACTACCCGGGTACCTGGTTCCAGTGGTCCGAGAAGGCGGGCGGCCCCTTCGCCCGCGCCCACGAGGCGTGACTGGAGCCTTCCCTCCCTGTCTGATGCCAAGGCCTGCATCACCATCCTCCTCACACACTGGCGCCCCTGTCTGACTGACCCCTTTTCTAGGACTAGAGAATGAAGACAGGTTAGTCTGATAGCACCTGCTACTGGATCCTTTCCCCAGTCTCCCCTTGGCCCTCAGACTACATGCCAGGCCAACATGTGCTGGGCCTCCAGGGCAGCAGGAAGCTGGTCCACACACCCACCACCAAAGTATCAGCTGGGGAGTGGGAATTTAGGATAATAAGTAAAGGACATTTTCCTCTATGCAAGTCTATTCCCGCCTGACAAAGCTTCCTACTGCTGCCCTTAAAAAGAGCACACGAATTTCTACCCTGCCTTCTCTTCTAGTTCAGGCTCTGGACATCTGCAGAGGATAACAATAAGCTAAGGGATGTGTCAAGTTGGGGGTCACTACCCCAAACTTTCTGTATTCCCAACTAACACTTGTAGGCTGCAGAAAATGGGGGTGGCAGGAGCATGTGCCAACATTCTCAAAGTCCCCTCACCTGTTTCTCTATGTTTTCTAAGAAAGTCTACCTCCCACAAGCTCCCTGCTACCTCCCAGGCAAATCCCAAATAGGATAGGAACAAAAGGGGAGGAAAAGGAGTTGATTTATCCTAGATGGAAGATGGGAGGGATTTTCCCATTACTCCCCTTTTCCTGTGATATCTAAAATGTCAGCAACCCTGCCCCTGCTGTAGCTCTCTCTCTGGAGACCCTGTCTGCACCTCGGTTTTCCTGGGCCTCCTCGGGAGCTGGGCAAGGCAAAATCTGCGGGTTCTGTCCCGCTGGTTTTCCCTTTGAGTGATCCGGCTCCTCTCCCTGAGCTGCCACTGCTGTGCATGGCTGAGAGACTCGTCCCACTTGACGTGCGGTGTAAGCTGGATGCCTTGGAGGAAAAGGAGCTGATATCCCCCAGGTCACCTGAGGAGCCCCCAGTCTTTGAAGGGGATATTTCAGATTCACACTCCCGACACTCTACAACTGGCTCTTCAGTCTCCTGCAAGGAAAAAATAAATACAAAAGCTAACAGAAGTCACAATAATACAATGCTAATGGGCTGGTTGGAAAATACTAATGATGGCAAGAAATTTCGATTCATAAAGGTGGGAATGAGGACAGAATTTTCTGGAATAACGGAAATGTTCTATATCTTGTTTTGAGTTGTAGTTACATAAAATTGTCAAAAGCCACTGAACTAAACATGTAAGATGTGCACATTCTACAGAGAATACATTATATCTCAATAAAAAATAAAGGTGATATTAGATTGGGAAGAAAGAGAGCTCTATCCTGAGCTGTTAAATTATCTTTTTACTGGACAAGTTCACAACCTTTGGCTACTGAGAAACCAGCAAGGATTCTACCCCAGAGGACAATGGTAACTCGCTGAGAGAAGACAGGTAAGGAGGTAGGTAGGTAGAGGAAAATGAGTGGCTGAGAGCCATTCTGGTACTTGATTAGCAGTTGGCAGCATTTCCTGTTTTTCGAGATTAAGTATTTTATATTACTTTTCAATAAGTGATAAATAAAAATTATAGGCAAAAATAGGCTAAAAATAGTATTACTGTTTAGAAAAATGAAGACCGAAAAGACAATAATAATCAAAATATACGAGTTTTTGGTATCTACAGAGGACAAGAATGTCAAATTGACTATCTTACATGCCTATTTTGATGGACTGACAGTAGTGGCCTGGAGCCCAGTTTTAAGCAGTCTTATGAAGCTAATTCCCAGGCTTAGTGAGAAAAGGTACTACAACCAATCATCAATCTCTATGGGCACAGGCTTGAGACATTCCATGACAGGTGCTGCACATTTGCTTTTCTGCTCTAGACTGTTCATGCATTATTGTGCTGCCAGAGAAAATATGGAGAAGTATAAGATAAACTCTTCCCTCAGAGAGTTTGCAATCTCTCTGGGAGATAGCACACGACGCACACACACACATTTAAATAATGTATGAGATGATTAAATGAGTATTTTGAAGCATTAGCTTCTTGAAAATCTCTCCTTTAGAATCTATAAAGTCATTTTCTCATTTTCTTTTCCTTTCATTCTACCTCTTTGACCACTTCTATTTGTACTTGTTTTGGGGTTCTTCTTTCTTGGCTTATTCCTTTAAAACTGGTATTTCCCAAGATTCTGTTCTCATTCCTTTCTCACTCTTCCATGCTTTCCCTAGCCAGTCTTACCAGACACATCCCTGTCTACCAACAATACAATGTTCACTCAGTTCCAAATTCTCAGACACAAATGCCTACTAAACTCTT
>NW_006442109.1:26241099-26288307 GCF_000325575.1 Pteropus alecto | reverse complement strand
TGTACCAAAGACATCTGAAATTTAACCCATCCAACAGTCTGTCATCCTCTGTCCATTTCCTTGCTTTCCATGAATGAATCCTGGCTCTCATCTCACACTTTCTGCAGCTCTCTCTAGCAAAGCCTGATTTTTCTCAACCAAACCTCGATTCAAGAGTTTGGAGATGAGAGGACTCTTTGCTCTCTATTGCCATTAACAGACCATGTATCTCTCCCCACTTCTTGCTCCTACCAAACCATTATTTGTCTTTCTGTTAAACTTCCCTCTCCTCTTCCCATTACTCACTGACATCCTCCCAATCACTCCTTCTCACTCATGAACACCTTAACTACCAGTTTACAGCCTCCGTTCTCTCCCCATCTCTACTTCTGTGGCCATTCTCTGTGGCTCACATTCATAAAAATGACCCACCCAGCAACTCCTGGGTTTCCTGATCAAATTCCCACCATTAACCCTTCCCTCTGTTCTACCTCATCCATCTGTTACTAGGTCCAATAACAAGAACTGCACCACCTCCAAAAGTCTCAATCATAAACATGTCATTCACCAATCACCATCTCTCAATCAACCTGCCTGTTCTATAGCTGGATCTGAGTCAGCATAAGCTGCCATGGTCATTTGACTGAAACAGGTATTGTGAGCTCAGAATTTAAGTCAATTCCTTCTCTTGGACATGACAAATGTGTAAGGGGCAAGGCCTACCTGGAGGCCTGGGACTCTAATATATGTTTTGGTTAGAGAGTAGGCTCTAAAAGCAATAGCCAGCTCTTCTTGCCTTTGCAACTGTCCAGCAATTGAAGCCACTGCTCTTATAATGACTTAGTCCCAGGCTCCAAGTTGCCCTGTTATGATCTTTTTATTTGTGCTTGTTTTCTTGTGCATCTCTCCTACTAGATTACAGAGGTCACATTAAGACAGAGATTGTAACCATTTGCTTTCCTGGATGTATCCCCAAAATCCAGCACAGTACCTTCCATGAAAGAGATCCTCAGTAGATATTTACTGAATGAAGGAGCTTCTCTTTATATTCTCTAGCTCAGTGTATAATACCACCATCTATCCAGCTGTCCAGGCAAAAAGCCCAGGCATCGTATTAGATTCTTCCCTCTCCCTTGACCCTCACATTCAGGAATTCACCAGTCTATCAATTTCACCTTCTACATATTTCTTACATCTGTCTCTCCTCTCGACCCCTACTGCCATTCTCCTGCTTTGAAACTCACTACTTCTTGTCTGATTATGACTCTAACCTCAACCCATTCCAATCCACTGTTACACTAATGGCAATCTAACCTTCCCAACATGCAAATCTGAGCTGGTCACTCTTTTCCTCAAAAATTCTTTTAAGGCTCTCCATCACACAGAAGATAAAAAGTTATACTCTTTTCTATGGTACACAAAGCCCTTATGCTCTGGGCCCTTACCAACCTCAACAGCATCCTCTCTCTCCATTCCCTACCCTACCATTCTTGTCATGTTGAGCACTTAAATATTAATTAAGCATGTCATGCTGTCTACTTATTTATTTAACTTTTCATTATGCCTGCAACATCCTTCTCCTTCCCCTCAATGTTATCTGCCACACTCTTGAATCCTATGTCTTCTGTGAGGCCTTTTAATCATCTTCATGTAGGTCCACAGGCTCCATCTCCTCTTTCTCACACATCTTTCCACATCTCTACTACAGCAACCAACAAGTTCTGGATTTGCTGCACGTAGAGCGTAAGCTCCTAGAGAACAGCGACACTGTCTTTTTATCTTCACTAGTCCCGGTGCCTGCCATAGTGCTAAGATCACAGTAAAAAAGAAGCTGCCGGTAAATAAACGAATAAAATCTTTAAACAATGATAAACAAGGGCTACAAGAGATGAGGGAAGGAAAGTTTCCAGAGTTCTCTGATCTGAACCTATCCACCTTCACACCATTGAGAATCTTTGTGCTGCCCTCCAACTAAACTATTCCCGCCTATGTTTTCTTTGCTTCCTGCCTCTGTGCCTTAGCTCAGCAAGCCCTTCTATATGAAATGCTGTTTCACCTTACCCCCCATACCTAAAACCTTCACTGTCCAATTCAAATACTTTCTGTCCCTCATCCAGAAAGACTTTATCAAAATTTCCCTTCAGATGAGTTTCCTCTTCCTCTGTACTACTATAAGCACCTTTTGACACACATCACTTTTGATCTTGAGAGGCAACATAATGGTTAGGAATGCAGGCTCTGAAAGCAGACTGCCTGGGTTGAATTCTAGTTCTATTTATTAGCTAGTTAACCTTAAGCAAGTTATGCATGCTATGCCTCCCCTCTTCAATTGCAAAATGGGAACAACAGCCATCTATGTCATAGCTTAGCTGTGAGGACTGAATAAATTAAATCACTTAAAGTCCTTTAGAAAGGTGCCTGGCATATAGTTAATGCTCAACAAATGTTAGTCGCTATCATTCTTTTACTTATGGCAATATTTCCTAAACTATGTCCCATAGGGGTAAATATTACTTTAAAAAATGTTCAGTGGTCAAATAAGTTGAGAAAGTGCTCTGCTAAACAATAAAATAGATACCTTTATTAGAGAACTTCTTAGAGCCTTTAATGTAATATACATTGTAAATTTCCATGGAGGAGGGTGAATTTTACAGCATTTGGCATTTCTCAAACTTCTTATGACCACAGAACTTTCTTTGCCCCTGAGAGTATCTAGCTGGCCTGCTGTTTCCAGAAATATACTTTAGAAAGCACCATATAATAAATGATGTGATATATACAACACTTAATATAGTACCTGGCAGAGTTCAATGTAGACTACAACAGTTACAAAAACTTTTCATGAAAGCAAACTGCTTTTCTATAAAGCTAAGTTCATAATTTTTCCAAAATAGTAATAACATTGAAAAAAATAAGCAAATATAAAACTGATGTTTGGTATACAATAAAAAGAATACAAGACAATTTCTCAAACTAATGTCAAATGGTTCCTGACATGAGGGCCACAATGGCCTATTATTGAACAATAGCAATAATATGTTCTGCTTATTAAAACTACATACCAGAGTTTACTTCTCCCTGAATACAACTTCCAATATGGCTAGCTGGTGAATTAAAGAATAGTGCCTAAGTGAAGGAAGAAAATAGCTGTGCCTCATATCAATTAATAAAATGGTTCCCAAATATTAACATATGTACCAAGAAAGATGCCAGATCTTTAATTCTAGAAAATCTGTCTAATCTCAGCCAGTATTAGATGTAAACAGTCAGCATATGATGCTGTCCAACATAACAGCCAATAAATGCCAATACTATGCTAACATTAGGAATGAGTCCATAATGAATCCTACTGAGAAATAAAGATGCATCTCTTACCAACAGGTCCATAACCACACATAAAAGGAGACCAAGAAAGGGACATGGGTAAACATGAAAACACTTGAGAAAACACATGGAGCCTAGCAAGGAGTTGTAAGCGTCATTAGAGTTTGCAAGGATTAAAATACACAAAATCTTTATACTTATACATGACAGAAATCCATCAATCTGTTCTTTATAAAAATGGAAAGCATCATGGGACGGGTTAAATAAGGTGGCCAAAGGTCAAAAAGCAAACCCATGGTTGGAAAAGATACAGAATTCAGGAGTCTCAGTTTCTAACCTGGTTCTTACATCTTTCTATTAAAAAGATGAAAGAAAACAAAGTGTTAGTAGCTATTTGCACAGAAAGAGGGGTAGGGAGGTAGAGATTAAGGTAATTTTTCTATCAAAAGAAATTTGTCCCATAGACCCAGAGTATTTATTACCTCAGTTACTTTTCTTTCTACTTCTGTTCCATCCACATAATACACATCTGTGATAACACGAGTGACAAGCGTGCGAACCTCATGGATTGTTCTCATGTGGCGATGCAAGACATGGCCACGTGGAGGCTGGGGCATATCAAACTCTTCCTCTCCCTGTGACAGAAAATATAAAACACAAGCATGGGTCTCATTTAACTTGGTGAATTGCAGATCAACTTCTTCATGATGAGCGCTGTTCAGAGGTTCCATGAATCTAGTGTGATGGAATTTTCCAGCTGTTTGTTGTGTATTTGCCTATAGATAAAACCAGGAATGGACCAGCTGTATAGCCAGAGGCTAGGAATAATTTGTATCAGTATCACTGAAAATGACCTACTTCTAAATCAAAAGCATTAACATCTAGCACTTATATCTAGGATATTTAGGAAAAGTGTGACACACTAACAGTATATTATTTTTAGATTATAGTCTTTCTGATTTTGATGCTGACTTATCAATCAGTATACAAGTTTATACTTGCAACAGCTCTTCAGATAAAAGGAAGGCATTCTTTAGAACTTTATATAAAACCAGAATGACATCTGTTAATCTCGGTGCAGTCTGTTTTACCTGCATTAGTAAGCAAAAACTATAGTTGATTCATACCTATAACAAGATACGCTGATTTCTCCTGGAAGTAAATATGAAATATTTAATCTATTCCAGATGATAGATTATAACTGAAGAGCTGAGCTAGTGTCCAGAAACAGAAAACATGAGCAAATGAGGATTTTGTATTTAGCTGTACCATAAGGAACAGTTAAATAGTTTCAATGAAACCCTACATTTTTAGGACAGCTGTTACATACATGTTTTTTCACAACATTTATATCACATTTATCCACATTCGCACTCTCTCCCCTTCCACACACATTCTAATTATGATTTATTTCCCCTACAATAGACTGTTTTTACTTTCAGTAGTGTCAAGGTATCCAAGTCTTTCAAAAGACTTATATGTACCACTACAATAACAGTGATTCTGGGTTTTTCCAGACAATACGGTAGTAATTTACCTATAGTTTACATTACTTTACATGAATAATTCCTACTCCAACTCTATCTTAGGGGTGAAATATGTACTAAAATGGACCTATGTAAATTATGTGAATAAACATGAATAAAATCAAAAGCATAGAAACTTATTCAAACAATTCCTTAAAATACTTCTATATATACAACTCTGGTTAATAAATGGTCTGAGCATTGGTCTGTCACACCTCAATCATCAGGATGCCTGTGTACCAGAACCATGACAGCCCGCATCTCCTACCTGCACACACTGAGTCAGGCCCTGGATCACGAGAGTCTGAAAGATTTCAGTGCTTTACATATCCCTGAAATGAGGCCAAGAAGTCTCCCTGTAATTCTATAAAACTACAACAGCCAGCCAAATAATCATTTCAAGAGAGACACTTAAATATATCTGATAGGATAAGGAGAGAAGGGAAAGTGGCAGATAAAAAGAAAACTATGCTTTACTCTTTCTCTATTCTTCTGAAAAGTAGTCTCTGTTAATATTAATAACTTGAGGAAGTTGTCATTAAGGAAAGATAACATAATAAAAATAAAACCACTTTCCCTTGATAGAAAACCTGGCTCCGGGCCCACTTGAAAAATTAAGACATGTCAGAGGTAGGCATGAGTCCTACCTCCTTCTCTGAGCACTGGCCTGAGTCCTACCCAGACTGCAGGGGATAAAAAAGCACTGACACTTGGAAAACCGCTATACAATCTTCCTCAATTTCATTCACACTGTTGTGCAAACATCACCATATCCACCTCCGGAACGTTTTCATCTTTCCCAACTAAAACTCTACCCATTCATCATCTGTATTTTTCTAGCATCTTTCTTAACAGGAGCAACTAGCTCTTAGATGTGTTCTATCACTCTTTGACATAGTAGTATACCACCAGTAGTATTCAGTAGCAGTTGTGTGGTGATAGCAGCAATGGCAGTATTTAAAATAATCATCAGTAGGTAATAGCAGCAGCCAACATTTTTAGAGCATTTACTATGTGCCAGGCCCAGTGCTAAGGGGTTTGCATGCCTTTTCTCACTTAATCCTCACAATATCCAGGTGAAATGGTCTGACTCCAAAGCCTGAGCTTTAACCACACTGGCTCCTATCACCATGATGAGATGGGAGCAGGGATTATTTCCCTATTTTACAGAGGGAGGATGTGAGGAAGAAAAGGAAAATATAAAATAGTGGCTCTCACATGCCGTCTTTAAAATCAAGTTTAACTCTTTCAAAGGCAGAGAAACCAAAATTATGTGGCAGAATGCACACACTTTAAATTAAGGGTGAAAATAAACAGATGCAAAACAGGGTCTGATATGCTGTAGCCCCTATATCCAAAAGGCTAATGCTATTTTGAATCTCTACAAACTGATAAAGTTTTAGGTCTCACAGACTGTGTTACTATAAAAGTCTCATACAAACAATTTTTGGAGAGGCACGAAGAAACAGAACAAGACTATACAGGCCATGATTAAAAAAAAAAAGAAAAGAAAAGCAA
The DNA here is from genome assembly GCF_000325575.1 of Pteropus alecto. NCBI lineage: Eukaryota > Metazoa > Chordata > Mammalia > Chiroptera > Pteropodidae > Pteropus > Pteropus alecto. Next base: position 26,281,960 of record NW_006442109.1, on the reverse strand, counting down.
CATAGCATAATGAAAAGAATACCGATTCTGAAGTAGACATGCTGAGTTCAAATTCCAGTTCTGCCACCTACTGATGGCAAAATCTTGGGCAAGTTACTTAACCTCTCTTCAGCTTGGTTTCTTTACCTGTGAAATGGAATAATACCAACCTCATGGGTGGTCTTGAGCACATCGCTGATTAAATAGGAATCACTTCCCTACTCTATTCCCAAGAACCTGTTCTTCCAGTCTCATTTTCATCAGCCCCAATCCCTTTCCTCCCATTATGTTTAGTCTTAGCCTTTCTACAGTCTCTAGTCACTTGGAGACTTTTCCCCAACTCTCTCTATTCCACTTACTGTTCTTTGTTTCCAACACTGTGATATACTATACTTCATACTGCTTCTATTCCTTCCTCCTTTACTTTCTAGTCTTAGCTCCTGGGAAACACTGTGAAAGACTTGGAGGAAAAGCAATGAGCTCTGACAGTTATAAAGGAGGATGAAAAATAATAGAAGAAAAGGACTGAACAATTCAGAAGAATATAATAGGACCCAGACTATATTCCTGGCTCTCTTTTCCAATAAAGATCTACCTGACAAACTCTAGCACTATTCCATTTTCCTTAAAAGACTATCCGTTGGCTATAGCTATCCATAATTTTCACTACCCTATCTCTATCCTGGATAAATTGGGTCTTTTTTGTTTGTTTGTTTGTTTGTTTAACCACTGGTCTGTAAAAAGCTGTTAAGAATGATCATTAGGTAAAAGTATCACAACTTAAATTTTCTGGGAATCCAGAAAAGTCAAAAACAGGGCCCTTAGTGTACCCTGTAAGTTCTCTCACCTGGCTATGGAGTGACTCTGTATCATCCCCTGGAGCACTGACTGGTTTCTCACCAGTCTCCTTTTCGGTCTGAACTGTGGCATCTTGTTTTCCAGAGTTCTGGTCCACTGTGTTGGTACCCTGTTCACACACACTCTTTACAGTCTGGGTTGCTGCTGAAACAGTTTCTGGGGCCCACAAGGAATGCTCTATGGTCTGGATTCCTATGTTATTTTGGCTGGGCCTTTCAATCAAGGTCTTAGGTTTTTCCTGATTGATATTCCATCCTTCTTTCTGGCCTTCCAACACATCTATCTCCATTGCTTCCCCTTGAAGACTGGATGGCTCCTGTGTGGCCATCTGCTGGGAGGTAGGAGAAGCAGGGTCTTTAACAGGACTAGTGGACTTCATAGGTTGTTGATGCTCCCTGGTCCTTTGGTCACCTTCCAATTTTTCCTTCTCCTCTTCATCTTGAGTACTTGGAAAATGGAGCAAGTTCCCCCTGAAAATCAACCATATGAAAAAGCCATGTCAAGAGTGTGTGTGTGTGTGTGTGTACACACTAGCAAGGGGAAACTATAATTTGACAATTTGAGAAATGTAGGAAAGAAAATGTGACCAAGGATATCATCTTACAAGGTTTATCATCATAATTTCACTCCTGTGAAAAAACAATGGCACAAAGGACTATTCCACCATGATGAAACAGTCATAAAACTTCTTCCTATCACTAGCCATGAATTCTAACATAGAAAAATAAGTTAAACAAAAAGATGTAAAGTCATTATTGAAGTTACATACAATGAAAGCAGCTTAAGGATCTATTTCAAAAATGATCAATTAGGTCAAGAGGACTCTTGACTTTATAAATGGTTCTAACATTCCTTAAATGACTCCTAGCATTTTAGATACTGTTCATCCCAACCCCCAACCCACCTACGACCGATAATTTGAGGAAAATAAACCCAATCTGTAAAGGACAGAGTTGTAGGTGAGATTCTAACTTTGCGAGCTATACTGGTATATCTATGACTATTTCAGAATGTCTTGGTGCCTCAAAGACAATTCTCGAGATACTGCCATCTTTTCATTAGTCTTACCATCTGACTATCAGTGACTTATTCATTTATCCAAGCATTTGATGAATGTCTCCTGCAAACCAGATATCATGAAGCTCTGAGGTGCCTAGGGGCTTTCTTAAATGTCCTTAACGACATACCAAAATAAAAAAGCCCAGATTAACTCTTAAGTGAGCAGAAACTTGACACTGATGTCTTATTCATCTTTATACTTAAAATATCTAACACGGGGCTTACCATAAAGTTAAGTGTATAATAAACGTACTTTGAACAAAAGAATTAATGTTCTCTCAATCGATTAACTGAAAAAATCTACTGATTAAATAAACTAATTGTATAAGTAGCAAATTCATGTAGAAAATGCCTATAACTTAACTTTTTAGTAAATTATAAGTTCAAATGAGTCAGTATACTACAAATAACTAATGCACTTTTAGGCTGCATTAAGTGTATAATACCCAGGATAAAGATAAAAGGATCCATCCCGAAAGGACCGTGCTAGTAAGACAACATCTGGAATGGTTTAGTTTGGAGTGTCATATTTTATAAGGCACAAACTGACACACACCCAGAAGATAACATCTAGAATGATAAAGGATCTAGAAACCATGTCATATATTGCTCTAAGTGGCCAGAGAAAGATGGAACTAGTCATCTAGACAGAGAAAGCTGTCTCCAACTTGGAAGGAATTCTCATCCTTCGAAGCTCAGCTGACTGGAAAGACAGAAAAAAAAGGAAGCATGAAGAGCACTTTATGGCTCCGAAAGAGAAAGGAGGTTTCTCAGGTTTCTATCTTGTTTAGCTCAGCTTACCAAGAGAGAAAATCAAAGGAGGGATTTAGAACAGAGTTCTAGCCAAGAAGAGCCTGGTACACATTTGGTCGTTATAGCTTGTGTCCTATGTCAGGAATCTCAACTGAATGTGGATATATGGTCCAATGAAGAAGAGGTAAGAAAGAATAAGAACACCAAAAGACAGATGAGTAACACCTCCCTATGATGAGGGTTATAAGTGATCTTATATAAAAATAACTTAGCAAAGTGGTAGGTATATAGCAGATGCTAAATCCATACTAGATGCATAATAAAGCAATTAAGGAAATGTAATTCATCTTCTTTATAAACGGAATACTCATGTGTGAATCTTTAAGACCTCTAACTTATCAACAGCTAAGCAACAATAAAAGTGAATCAAAAACTAGAAGGGACAGGACTTGATTAACCATTTCAAAAATTCAACTATCACTGTTCCCTAACCTTAGATAAGCCTACACATTTTACCTCAGGAGCTATTTATTTAGAGTAGAACTTTTGGATGGAATTTCACTTCTAAAGCAAAGCTTTGTTTTATTTGGGATTTTTAAATTCTTAATCAGCAAATATTAGGTTGCTTTCTCTTCCCCAAAGGGTTAATGAGAACAATTCTTCTCCTTCTAAAGGCTGAAGGTGTCTCATTGCAATATTAGCAATATTTTGCAGATTGCTATGAAATATCAAAATTTCGGTATTTATCATTCTCATGTTAGCATCAGTTAAAATCAGAGTGAGTTCCCCCCAGGTTCATATTTTTTATATATACCCACACATATGTAGGTATGTATGAATGTACATATGTACATTCACAGAGTTTTGGTTGGCAAGATTTGCTGATTAAGATCAACACAGAACAGCAGGTAAAAAAAAAAAAAAACCTTAATTGCAACACATACTGTAGAAAGTGCTACTCACTCCTACCAAGTTCATAAAGCAACCAAGAAATATCTACCATGAAGATGTATGTTAATGTCTCAAGAAACAATAAAGAAGAAACCTTGGGCACCATAAAAGAGCTTTAGAAGACAAGAGAAATCTAATATATTGTAATAAGGAACATACCTTTCTTTCTTCATTAGTTCCAGCCACACAATTCTACACTGGTCACTATATGCCAGATTTAGAGATTGATGCTAAGAAAGAAATTTTAGCAGAAAAAGCCTGACAAAATTAACCCAGAGTGAAAAAGAGATGAATAAATGTCCATATTTAACAAACTTCTAACCATTCTATTCTGAGTGTAGATCTGCCTATGCAGCAATTGAAGTCAAATCCAGCTGGATTCTCAGGCCTTCGATCTACCAAAGCTAAACAAAATCATCAGCATCTTAGCCCCTCTACTTTAAGAAAGTCTAATAAAATAGGAAGGCAACACAATGCTGTTGGTAAATTTAGTAATTGCTGGACCATTATCATACAAACCACTTTTGGAATCATAAGAAGTGGCATTTTACCCAAAAAGCTTCTTGATACATAAGAGGATATGATCTGGGCTATTTGATTCCCAAGAATTCTGATTTAATAATCAGAATACCCACTAAAAGCATTGAATGTGTCTTCTAAATACTTCTATCAACAACACAAATTATGCTGCAAATAACACTATTAGATACCTGCTGACGAAGAAAATATTATCATATTCTCTAATTACAAAATCACTGAATTCTAGAGATGGCAGATACTACCTCATAATGCAAATGAAAGTTTATTTCCATTGAATATTTCTTTCCATTGCCAATATTTCTTTCCCTCTACTAAATATAAGACTCATATATTCCAAACAAGATACATTTTAACTACGTAAATAGAGAAGAAATACTACTTTGTAACTCAAAAAAATTTTTCTGCTTCTAAGCTATTCTAAGAAATTATGAAGTTAAGAAATTATTGGAAACCCTTAATTCCATCAAGTCTGACAATCTTTAAATTGGGATGCTGAGCACCTCAGTTTTGCCCTATGGGAAACTAAAGGGAAATAAAAAGTCTGTTAAAAATAAAGAGTTCCAAAACTAAGAAAAAGGGAATAAATCTTAGAAATATAGAATGATATATTACCATAAATTTACGAAATCATTTTATGAATCATTTCAAACTGATAGAACTAAGAGATAAAGACAAAAATCTATATCTATAAAATATTTAATAAAACTCCTCATGACATCTCATTTATAAATCTAATCTAGAATATGTCACAGTTCTTCAGATAAAAAATTAAGCTGAAGTTCACACAACAGTGAACTTCACAAAACAGTCTAGATTTTGGTATCAACCATTTTATGAATCAATATAGCCCAAAAGATGCTATGAAAACAATGCTCACTTAATGGGTGCAGAGTAGGTATCCTGACTTCGAGCCTCATCCTCTTGCCGGGCTTCACAGACACAGCTAAGAAAAGACATAGTCTTCTGGGGACTAAGATAATAAATTAAAGCAATATACTGTGTTAGTTTTAAAAAGAAAAGTACCTCTGGAGATTATCCTTTTAGTCACAGAGAGAATAAAATCCCTTTTCTGCATGCCAAACTCCAAACTGCCTTACGAAAAATGCAAATTCCTCATACAGTACCTGTTTCAAATCAGCATAATTAAAAGGTCTCAAGGAAGAAGATTCATAGGAAATACGGTGGACAGAGGACGACATTAAATAACATAAAGACACAATCAGCAAATAAACTGCTAGGAGAAAAAAAGGGGGTGGCAAGTTCTGTATAGATTATGAGATTTAAATTAAGAGACATTTCAATCAAATGCAATGTGTGCACCTTCTCTGAATCTTGATTCAAACAAACTGAAAAAAAATAAGGCAATCGAGAAATCTGAACACTGAATATTTGATGACATTAAGAAATCACTGACAATTTTAAAAGCATGATAATAGTATTGTGGTTAACTTCAAAAAAGGAATTCTTATCTTTTAGAGATAGCACTGAAATATCTACAGATAAAATGGTATAATGCTAGAATTAGCTTCAAAATAATCTAGTGGGGAGGAGAGTGCTAGAAGTATAAACAAGACTAGCCATGAGTTCGTAATTTCTGACACTGGGTGAGGAATACATGGTGGTTCATTATACTACTCTCTCTTTTATATATGCTTGAAACCTTTAATAATGAAATGTTTAAGAGAGAAATATGACAGCAAGTAACCTGAATAGAGCCCAGTTATAGATGACACTTTGTTTAAAAACAGAGTGGTACTGCTTCACCTAAATGCAGAGGAAGCAATGAACATTTAAAATATTCTAACAGAGCTTACTTTAGATTTCTTATGGTGAACCCAATGGTAAAGTAAATAGACTTTTAAAATCTAGATTCTCATATGCAAAGTTTGCTTCACAACAATACCAATGAATTTCATCTCATTCTGTGATCCACCAATCTAACTCTTTGCCTCAAGTATTTTCCTTATTTTTCCATCCCTACATTCTGCCCAAGGAGTGTGGGAAACTTCAGCAGCATGTTCTGTTCTCTCTTAATGGGTACATGTACAAACTAATAACAATTTGTATCTAGTATACAATTCTGTTAAAACCAAAGAGATCAAATGTAAACTCCATTTTCTTCAACTTATAAGACTACATACCAGTAGTCTTCAACTGAGTAAGGACCCTTAGGTAATTATTTTCCAGATTAAATATGTAAGAGCCCAGAGAACAACTAATCTAAGATATAGCTAAGTAAAGATCAAAGGATTTAGAGAGGGGGCCAGAAACTGGGAGGAGGGGGGGTGTCAAATTTAGTCCACAAACAGGTCTTATTTGACTCGCCAAGCAGTAAATTTTATTTTTAAAAATCCAGATTTCTCTTTAAAAATTAGAGATTTTGCAACAGGTTTGCACTCCTGCACAGTAACAACAGGCTGGAGTTGCACAGAGACTATCCCCCTTTTTAAATGGGGACACATTCAGTTAGCCTCGTTATACTGCCCTGCTTTACTTATTTACAGTACCTGTCTAGCCTGATTTAAAAATCCTCACCTGTATTTCACCAACTGCTGCTAGTATTTTCATGCTGGATGACTCACGTCAGAAACTAATAAAACAATTCTACTCTCACAGCCACCAGATGGCAAAGCTTACCACCAGAGCCTCAGGATGGGGTCATATTCATCCTCAAAGCATTACAGCATTCATGACAAAGCAAAAATAACAGTTCCATACAGTGGAGTTAATTTGGCAGGCAGAAGAGAAAATGGCTTGAGGCTGTGACTGAGTAGGGGATCTCAAAAGGAACAAGGTCTAAGGTAATCTCTCCTTAAACCCTTCATTTCTTCACAAAAGCAATGACAATCTGTCTCACCAACAGAAAAAAAAAAAAAGGCTACTCCCACATGAATAAAAAAGAGAAAGGGAAATACCTTTAAATATCTTAGTTCTAAGTATAGCAAAAGCTTTGTTTATCAGATTTAAAGTATTAATAAGAAAGCCTACGTTAGATTCAGCACATGGTTAAATCCTTTCTGCTGGAGTTTCATTTTAAGTTTTTCCCTTGCTTTATAAATCACCTTCCCCTCACTACAACTGGCTTTGTATATTAAACTCCTCTAAATAGCAACCAGCTCTGGTTACCTGGTAACAGCCTCAGCAACAGCAGTAGATCCCTTTTTTCTTTCACCAATTGCAGGTTCTGAATAAAAACAAAAGCAAGGAGAGAAAGAGAAACAATTCAGTTAGTATCACATTTAAAATCCAGCTCCACTACTGTTTGCAATAAATAACAAAAAGAAATGGGTAAGAATAAGTGAACATAAAAGAATTTCTTACAATTTAATGATGCAAGTTTTTTCTTACTTCCACCAATTTTCTTTCAAACTTTCTACAGAAGACTAATCAGTTTGTCCAGAAATACAATAAATTACAAAGCAGTAATTTTTACAAATAAAGTGAAACTTCTGAATCTCAATTCATCTCTTCTCATGAGAACTAAAAAATTATGCAGTAAAAAATATAATTAAAATTAAAAAATAAATCAAACAAAAAAACTTTAATAAAATAAATTATGTATGAAAAGGTCTTAGGCTGATGCACAAATTTTCAATAATATGCAGTGTTATGAGAACCCACAGATAGAAGGTACTCAGCTTCTCCTTGAGTGCTTTGGATACATAACTGTAAAACAAAACACACTTTCAAGAAAGAATTAAGGGTGAGTCTGAAAAGAATCCCATATTCTCAAAGCAATGTCACAAATGTCAAGGGATCAAAATTTATTCATTTTGACAATTTATTCCAGCCTTAGAGAAAATAACAAATATTTTTAAACATTTCTACAATTCTCATGATCCAACATAATCTCTACGGCCCATCAAGGAGGCAGCTGAGGTTTAGTGGTCAGAGCCCTAGCTCTGAGACGGAAACCTGGCTCAGGCTCTGGCCCCAGCATTTAGTCGTCCTACCTGGGAATAAACTCAGTCTTCTGAGTCAGCTTCCTCATCTGTAAGATGAGACAGGACTAACCTCATAGATTTGTTGTGAGGATGCAATGAGTAAAATTTTGAGTATAGTGCCTGATCTTTGCTCCTATTTTATCAGAAAAGGCAGTAATATTTACTGACAGGGTCATCTTTAACATCTAGCTCCAATTAAGGTCTTCCCAATTGTAATTTTGAATCTAAAGATTCAAGGCTACCACATACTCTCTTGATAAGCCCTACTTAATTTCAGAGATGATGATAAGGATAGAAATACTTACTATTTTAATTTCTACTGAGGTTCTAAGATTCAAATCGGTAAGCACCAGGAAGTAGAATAGCATTGTAATTTGGAACTAGACTTCTGGTTCTTGGGAATACTTTGAATTCAGGCTACTATATTTACTAGCTGTATAACTCTAGGAAAGGTGCTCAACCTTCCTGTGCCTCAGTTTCCTCATCTGTAAAATGATAATAATGAGATCTTCACAAAAATTCAAAAGTTCACAAGTTAGGAGATTTAATGACCTGTACCTGTAAAATGCCTGGCATATAGGAAAAACTCAAAATATATTAGCTCAAATTTATTTTCTTTGTTCTCAGAGAATAAGAAGTCCTTCTTATTCAAGTCTACCCACTCTACCTGTGATCTTTGAAAGTTTCCCTTCTCAATTCCCTCAGGGCCCTAATCCATCAACTATTTCCCCTATTCCTTCATTTTTAACCCACCTCTCTTTAGATTTCCTTTCAGTCTACAAACCTGCTTAGGACTCTCTCAGCCTAAAAATGAAAAATCTCCTTCAATACTGCATTTCCCTCTAACTTGGGATATTTTGTACATAAACTTCTCAAAAGTAGAATATATTTGCTGCCTCTTCTCCCCATCATTCCTCAATCACCTTCAATATAGCTCTCATCTAAACCATGATACTGAACTAGTTCTTGCTAGAGTCACCAAATAGATCCTATATTGCCAAATTCAATGTATATTTTCAGACTTATAGACACCTCACTTCTGCATCTGACATTGTTATCTTTTTGTAACTCCCCCATAGCCTTCCATGGCTTTATATTCTCCTAGTCCTCTTCTTGAATGTTCTTTTACAATCTCTTTTAAGAATTCTTCCTCTTCTAACTTTATTAAAGTGTTCATAAACTACTTAGTAAAAAAATTATAAGCTTTGGAGTCGATATGATTCAAATTCCAGCTCTACTTCCTACTAATTATTGTGACCTTAGATATATAACTTAAAAACCTTCCTTAGTCTCAGTTTTCTCATCAATAAAATGTTAATAAATATATCTACTTCAGAGTGCTATCATGAAAACTAAACATAGATGCAGAGTCACTCTGTATATTTTTCCTCCCTCTAGAGTCAACTGGTCCCAAAGTTATTACTAATATACTATTCACTTCTCAAATTCATCCCCTCATCTCCACCCCCACTACTAATGACCCCACTTCCTGGTTAAAGATTGAGTTTGCCAGGCATAAGAACAGGAAATGGGCAAGGCAAGGAATGATGCACAAAAGCACAAGTTTTCAAATACTCAAATGATCCTTTTAAAAAAGCAAATCTGATCATATTACTTCCTTGCCTAAAATTTTTCAACTTCTCAGCATGATATCAAAGGCTTTTTAGAATCCAGTCCTTACTTTACAGCCCGCTCCCTTGTAACTTCTCTATATTCTAGCCATACCAAACAACTTGCCATTAATGTGGGAAATAGTCAACAGAAACCAACAATGTGAATCCACAATCCTAAATTTTCTAGCTCTTTCTGAACTCTTGCTGAATATGGAAACCAATTACTTAACATCAACACAGGTTTAAGACAGAGATACAACCAGAACCATAGAGATTATAAAATGGAGTATCGTGAGTAACATGATAGTGACTGGCCAAAAACAAAGAATTAAATATTTCTTTAATTCTGAATAGACTTTACAAATACATCTATAATTCAAAAAGTATCAATCATAATAACTAGAAGATAATCAATACTTCTCAGATGATCTGGAGCTACTAATTATCCAAAATTAACATAAAACTTACTTTCCAGACTAAACTGCAAAGATTCGTCACTCGCCTCAGTCTCAGGACTGACAAGTTTCATTCTCAGACACAATTTATCATCCATTTCTGGGACAGTCCCGGAATCTCCTTTTTCATTTCCAAGTATGGGATCATTGGTCTCCACCATGCTCTCAGACATGACGTCACTGGCTGCTGTGGTGCTTTCTGGATAGTTGCTAATATCTGAAAGGAGAGAGGCAGGAGGAAGAAAGAAAGAACACTAAAATACAAACATGAAGAAAAATAACTCAAGGTCATCAATTTGCCTGTTTGGCTCCACAGCTCTGCAGGACTGAAAGGGGTTCCTAGGATAGATCCTGTCACAAGTATCAACAACTACGCACTAGTATTGACACCTGGTCTTAAGAGGAGCAACAGGATTCAGTTCCACTTCTGCATCTGGACAAAGGATGCTGCATGAGCCCTCAGCCAACCCACATCTGCCAGCATCAGGCTTAGGTAGCAGGAAACTCCAGACGGCATGACTGTTACCTCCCAGCACTGACTAGAGAAAACAAACAGGTTAATGTAGAAGACGACTGGCTGCTTCGGGGAAGGAGGATCTAAGTTTTCTTGCCCTGTCAAGCAGCAAACTGATCAGTCAAGGTACTGAATAAATAGTACTTCTAACCTACTTCCCTGTCTCTTCCTTATAAGACAGCTCTTTATCATTGCTCAGCACTCAGACTCTACTGCCTTGCAAGTAACAGAATAAAATCCTTACAATTTTTTCTTCCTTCCTTCTACCCTTTCTTTCCTTTCATCATCACTCAATATCCTCTGAGAGTAAACTCTAACTCGTAGAATCAGATATCACAGCTTTATTCTTCCTAAGACAAAAATAAACCTTATCAGGTAGGCCCAACTCCTCAGATCTAAAAGAAATCACTTGCATAAAAAATTATATCTCAGAAATTCTGCTTTAAATAGCATTACATTTTAATCACTTACCAATAGGAGTACTGTGTCTCCTGGGCTCCAACTTTAGGTGTCCAATAAGAGGTGGAGTTGCGCCAGTCAATGGTGGGATAATGTCACCTTCTTTAGGCAAAGTGAAATGAAATGGAGTTTCTGGAGGGGGGAAAAAAAAAAAAGATTAACAAGGAGATCAAAACAGAAGTATTTAAAAAACAAGTGAGGAGAACCGCTAAATTATTCTTTTCCTTTGCTCCCAAAGCCCCTCACCGGCCTCCCAACCAATTTCCTGTTTTCTGTGCTCTCTTTTCAGCTACGGACTGCAGGACTGACACAAAGTAGACAACCAGTGGACAGGCAAATAGAGGAAAGCCCAAAGTTCTGGGAGACCCTGAGGAACATGGAGTCAAAAGGAATATAAAAACATCTGAGCTCCAAGACAGTACATTTGGGAAGACTCAGTGAAACAAATTTGCATAGTTTGAAGTCTAGACATTTTAATTTTATGCAATACTAACTCAAGGAGTTCATTTATAAGCTTTAACAATCTATAGGATCCTTCAGATTGAAGTCTGATGGTAATACTTGTAATTTACAATATACTCGAAGAGGTGACAAAGGATCTCATGGGTCACAGTACTTCAAAATACTCATTGGTTCTAACATAGAAATCTATGGGTTTCATGGATCAGCAGCACTGATCAGTATTCACTCTAGCCCACAGCAGTAATATTCACATCTAAATCTCTGCACAATGGTAAACCTCATACATATATGAGCATCCCCAGTAGACACATTTTGGTTAGTCATTATTAAACTAAGATAAACATAAAACATTTGTCAAAACTTTACTGACAAGAGAATTCTGAGATGTCCTAAATTAAATTAAACCAGACTGTAGGGTGGGAGAAAGGTAAGAGGTTAATGAGCTAACATAGCCTCAGGCCAAACCCAACTGCTCACATTCCAGAATGTGTGTTAAAACTTTTAATCAACTTCTAGGCTGCTACCACCAGATGCCACTGCATTCTGCTTATGCTTATGTTGCCCACAAAGAATCCAAAAACTGCAGATATTTCTTCCTTATGGACTATGCCCTTATCCTAGAACTTCCCCCTCCTTCACCTTTTCCTGTCCTATCTATAGCTACTGTAAATTCAAAACAACTTACATCTTTCTTTCTCAAGTCCACTGTATAAAAGAGCCTCATCCAAGATTGTAAACATGTTCATCTTCTCCATCTAGCCCTGCTGCTGGTGGTTTAGACGGTATATCCCAGGGCCTGGTCCTTTTTCTGACTAGCATATGGCTCAATAAACCCTTTCTTTCAGAAAAGCTTTCAGCCACAAAGGTTTTTAACATTACTTTTTAACTATGTCTCAGTTCCAAATTTTTGCTAAACAAAATTAGCAAATTGCCAACATCATATTTTCTGATTTCCTAGTTGTTTTACCTCTTTTAGTAAAATGACTAAGTTCGGGAGAAAAAAGAACTGTGCCAGACTGCTCACCTTAAACCTAACATGAAAAATTGTACTTATTTTCCTAAAATGACCCAAAATAACTATAATCTGTCATACTCAGCCACTCATTACTTGTAAAAATAGTTTGCCTAATGTGTTTTCCGACACCACCAAGCAATTCTCTAATTCTCAGGACACTGAGTGGGTGTCCTACAAATTTAATTCAACTGATACTCTCTACCTAGAAATAACATCAGATCCCACAAGTTAAAGGCTCAGCCCCATAAGACTGCCCGCACTTCAGATGCCAGTAGTAAGTCTAAGTTGTTACCTGTGCTTCTGACTAACTGACTATACATGACAGGTTCCCGTGACCTACTCCTCAGGTTCAATTAATTTACTAGTGCCACTCAGGGTACTCAGAGGAACATTTACTTACATTTAACAGTTTATTAAAAAGGACACAGATGAACAGCCAGATGAAGCAGTACAGAGAGTGAGGTCCAGAGGGTTCTGACAGTAGGAGATTCTATTTCTGTGGAATTGGTATGAGATACCATCCTGGCTCATTTATTAATCTTGTTGTTCAAGAGTTTTTATACGGCTTTAATCTCTGGCCCCTCCCCTCCCAGGAGGCCAATCAGTAGGGTTGAAAGTTCCAACCCTCAAAGTGAACAGCCCCATCCTGAGGCTATGTAAAGATCCCATCCTAAATCACTCTATTAGCATAAACCCAGGTGTGACTGAAAGAGGTGGTTCTGAATAACAAAAGATAGTCTTCACTAAGAAAATTACAAGGGTTTTAGAAAGCTCTGTGGCAGAATCCAGAAAACCAAATGTATTCTGCATTATATACCACATTTTCCTTCTTTCATCTTTCCCACTCCACTTCTATCCTTTGTCATCTTTATCTTTTTTACTTATTTATTTTTATTATGGTGACATTGGTTAACGAAATCCAGTAAATTTCAGGTGTACAATTCAACAGCAAGGCATAAATATATGCCCACAGTTAGATTTCTTTCTGTAACTACATATTTGACCCCTTTAACCCCATCTACCTCCCCCTCCCACCCTCTGGTCTATTGTCCATGCCCATGAGTCTCCGTTTATATGCTTTGTCATCTTTAATATCAAGCACTTTGATACTGTTTTGTTCTTCAAAATCACAAACAAAAAACATCTTACATCTACGTATTAAAAAAAAGAATTAGTAACCTGAAAGGATGAAAAGAGAAGTGAAATGGACTTTAGAAATAAAGGATGAAAAGTAATATATGCTCAGCTAAAGGAACTGTAAAGAATATGAATGGAGAATTTCAACATCACATCTAAAATGCAAAGAATTCCAACATATACAGAGATAGGTCAGTAGATAAATTCATTCTCTGGTAGCTCCTTAAAAAACAAGTCCTTGAGGTTAATAAAGAATTTAGAAGAGATAAAGAAATTTTAAAAAAACAAAAACAAAAACAAAACCACCTTGAAAAGCATCATACATTCCAAAGATGTATTTTAAAGACTTTCATTCCTGGAACAATCACCTATACTGCACTGCTCTCTTGACAGGAACCATACCTCATATTATGATTGACCATACAGACTTTTGAAAATCTATATGAAATCTTTAAGTATATCCCTCTGACAAACCATAAATATGCAAATGTAATATGTATTTAAAAATTACTTAAAATGATTTCCCTGTTTCTTTTGCATAGTATTAGATAAAACTTACAAAAAGTTATTTCACACCACTGATCCAACTGCATCACTATGACCTAATGGAAAACTTAAGTCTTTTACAGGAAGCGTTAACACTCTATCTGATCTTCAATGTCTCCTTGTTGGATTATTGTTAACAGTCTATCAATTATTTTCTCTGCCTCAGTCTCCTCCCTTTTCCCCCACCCCCATTTTTTTCTGCACACTGCAACCAAAATAACCTTCCTATAAAACATGACTTTGAACACATTAGCTCTTGGTTAAAAACTTTGAGGTTTCCACTAAAAGATAAAATTCTTCTTTAGTCAGCATTCAATTAACTAGTAGCAGCCTATATTTCTAGTCTTTCTTTAATTATGTTCATAAAGCCTCTATTCAATGTCCTCCAAATGCTTTCCCACTCCTCTGCTTTTGTTCACTCATTTGAAAGACACCATTAAAATCTAATCAAATTATCACCAAATCCTGCAAAATAATTTTACCCTCTTAAATTTACTAGAATTTTCTACATATTCAATTCTATAAGATTCAGCATGCCTCCGTTATTTAAATTATCAAGTCTCTTCCTGCTTTCCCAGATTATCATGGCCTATCCTAATGTATGCCAGCATAGCAACCCATTAAGAAAAATACAATTAAAAAAAAATCTTAATATCAGTTGTCAAACCACCTGAGTGGGGAGTTTGTCCTTATTACTAAAGACTTCACTAGTCCAAAGCAAAACTGAAAACTCTTAATGTCAGTAAGGTCTCTCCAACTTCTAGTTTTCTGTTAACAATCTAAAGCCCATCTTTTCTTCTGTTCTCAAGAGAAGACCTTGTCACTTCTTACAAATGATTAAAAGCCATCTAATATATAAAAACTCTGTATTGGGTGACACCATGCATTAACACTCTACTCTACCCTGAGTCTGTCTCAGACATTAACAACCAATTAGGATGATATTCTATAAAGGAAGCCAATAAAAGTTAGCTGAGCTAGAGCACAAGACCTATCTAGCTTCACTAATCATTAACCTAGTACAGACTACCATTTGTGGATTTAAGTAAAGACTTATTAAATTTAGGATTTCTCAAATCATCAACCCATCATAGATTTATTCTATATTGAGTAAGGCTGGGCTTCCAAGTACCATCTTTTTAAATTTGCTTTTTTCAAATTTCAGGATGTCTTCATAGACATGTCTGAAGAGGTCTCCAAACTATAACAGTAACAAGTTATCGATAAATAGAGGCATTTAAATTGATTCTCTCCTTTTCTCCCCCTACTCCCTCTCTCTCCCTTCTCCCTCTTCCCTTGCAGGTATTATTTGAACATTTTTCACAATTAAACATGTATCTCTTTTTTAATCAGTAAAGCTTCTAACAAAAATCAACAGAAGTACCCTTCTAACTTTAACGTACAGAAATCGAATGAACAAACCTGGGAATCAACCAATTTGTTCTTTTCATTCTGTCTTTCCTGACTGAAGAACCACAAACTTTTTAACTTGCTCTCATTTAAGTTAGTCTCTCTTGAGGTTTAGCAAGTAGGCAACTATATTTTAAGTATAGAATAACTTTTTGTTCTAGCAATGATCTTTGAATGATTTACTTTAGACTATCCTCTAATAGTCCAACCACTGTCTTCACTTTTAGTTGTTTGCTGGAGAACTAAACTCTTGAAAGTAAGCAAAATGTAACTATTTTCAATAATCTAGATAAATATTAGTAAAATAAGTTTTACTATGACAATGTCTATTATAAAAAGAGCTGGCTCTGCCCATTAATAATGTAAACAAGAATTCAGAGAATACTATTAACATTATAGAATAACTCAATGTTTTAGAAGCTTCTTTCGCATACAATTGCTAAGATAATTAAATAGTATTCCTAAGTAATCAAATTATAGGCCCTGATACTTTCTTAGCCTGAAGAGTATTTAAATGTAATGAAATTACAAAAATATTCAATAATACCAAATATTAGGTGATTCAGATAGTTTGTTTTTTTTGTTTGTTTGTAACACCTACAGCACCTGGTATTCCTAGGTGGTCTCCTATCCAAGTACTAATCAGGCCCAACCCTGCTTAGCTTCTGAGATCAGACGGGTTCAAGCTTGTTCAGGGCGGCATGGCCGTAGACTCAGTTCTTTACTATAACTCACCAGTATCAGAGAAACTATATTATAGTATTGCAGAAGTAGGAAGCATAGCATTGGGAATCAGGTGACCTAAGTTCTTGTCCTACCTCAATCATTAACTAGCCACAAGCCTTTAGGAAGAGACTGAACCCAGTAACCTACTTTTCAGCTGTAACATTTCTTGTTCTGAAGAAAAAAAAAAACCCTGAATGTAAAATCTAATGAATAGAGGTAATTTTGAGAGTAAAAAAAAAAAGTACTACCAATAATCACACCTAGACAAGAGTATAAACTGGGACTGTTCCAGGAATACCAAAAGATATAATCGCCTATACTAAAAGTTATGATGTTGCCCAAATTTCCATACCTCTAGAAGCTTGTTTTCTTAAGTTAGTGTTTTGTTTTAATTTTTTCGTTTTTGGAGTTTTATTACTAAATTATACTAACTCTAGGCGTTTAGAAAGTTTGAATTCTTTTCAGCTAATGTCATACATAATATTCTATAAATATTTCAGAAAGTAATCTATATTCTCATTCCAGGCTTCATAGAAAAAAGAGCACAAATTAGTATCTTTTCCAGTTTAAGGTTTAAGATGTGTATATGCTGAACAAAATCTAAAAACTTAATGCCCTTAAAGAAAAAGCAATCAGTAATAACATACTCATTAACAGAGTTCTGAATATGATTTTACTATGTAATCAAAAAAGATCCTTGCACATCAAGACAACTGTCAAAATATAAAATTCGGAACAAAGTTGGGACCTTAGTAAAATCACCAGACTGGTACAATTTCTAAATACTTATAAAATTCATGTTGAACACACCTGAGTTACAAATGATCTCTGATCCCACAAATTCCATAGGATTTTAAATTACAGCTACAAAAAACTTAGCCCAAATTTTTAAATTTCCCAATTATTAGTGGCTGTTCATAAACATAAATCCAAGTTAATTTTCAGCTCTGACATAAGAATGCACTTCTCTCCTACCTTCCATTCCAAAGTGTAATTTGGTTGGAGACACAAAACAATTTATAATCACTCACCACTAGAGCTTTCACAGAAGCTTTGTGAGGTGTGGGCAGAGGCCTTCTCCAGCTGTTTAGCCTCTTCACTTGAGCCCAGCTGCTTTGTATTAGCCATTTTTGAGTCTTCTGTTAATGCATTATCTGTTTTCTTTTGAAGCTGGATCTGCTGCATCTGCTGGTCAGGCTTTGGAGCATCACCTACTCTCACTAAAGTCAAGGGAGGCTGTGAAGAGTCAGCCTCTACAGGCTCCTTTTCTGCAGTCACTGATTTCAGATCTTTATATTCAGCACTCTTTTCTTTCTGGGTATCAACTCTATTCTCAGCACATGGTTCTATTTCTGGAGCATCATCCTCCCACAACTGGGAATCTGAGCATTTCTCCACTCCCTCTAAAGGTTCAGAAGAAACATCAACTCTGGGAGACGGTTCCTTCACATCTACAATAACAACACTCGAGTCCTCTGAAGTAGCTTCCTCCCATGCTTCTTGATCCTTATGTTCCAATTCTTGCTCAAGTACTGGAAGCTTTTGTGGGGAATCAATACTAATCACACCAGTTTCAACTTCCATAGCTTCCTGGCATTGTTGTTTTGGGATTTCCTTTGGAAGAGACAACCCTTGGGACTGCGTTTCAGTCAGAGAAAGGTGTAATGGGACACTCTCCATATTTTCTTCTTTCAGTTCCTCTCCTTGACTTTCACAAGGAGTCTCAGGGATTTCTTCCACCTCAGACTCTGAAGACCCCTCCTCTGGATTATGTTCTTTAATTTCCATAGCTTCCTCCTGATCTAATACACTAGAGAGTGCCTCAGATCGAGTAGCTGGAGAAGGAACTGCCTGACTCCCTGAATCGCAAGTGAGATCAATACAAACATCTTCTGTTACAGTATCTTCTCTGCCTCTGCAACCAGTGGGTAAAATAACGTCATCTCTGGGTTCCATGTCATCCCCCTTTGTCTCATCAGAATTCTGATTCAGTTGTACTTGGTCATCTTGTGTTGGATTCATCAGAATATTATCATTTTCAGCAGAAATAAGTTTAGAATTGAGAACTGAAGATATGGGTTCAGTATCCTCAATCTGTGTGTTTTCTCCATCTTCATCAATCCTGTGAGAACTCAAGCTCTCCATCTTTGGGGACTGACTATACTCACTTGTAGAAAGCATCAACTTACAAGAATCCCCTGTCAAAGATAGCCCAAGATCCTCAGTGGAATTCTTTGGTTCAATCTCTGAAGTTTTAGAACACTCAACAGTCAAAGATGAACTATGCAAATCTCCACCTTTCTTCCCATCATTTGATCGTTCCTCCAAACTTGGAGATGGAATGAAAATGTCCTAAGAACCAAAAGAGACAAAACATCATTCGTTCTTAATCATAATTCTTTTAAATCCAATCCTTGAATTCATCTAAAATTTCTAAATCATTTATTCATGAACTAAAGAACTCTAGGACCATAATCTCAGCAATACAAAGCGCATAATCACCAGTCTTTTCATTAACGCAAGTCACTCTATTTAATGCTTTTCTTATGAATCATTGATCTAAAATAAGCATAAAATCTTAAAGTATTAACTCACACTTTTAAAGGTAAGAAGATACTTAAATTTAACTGCATATCACCAAGCTACTAAAATCATGTCATATATATGATGGGCCCTTAATTACACGGGAATCATTTGCCTACATATGCCTATACAGTCCACTTCAGTTTTCACAAAGTGTAAATACATACTTATTTTACTTCCCACTATTTCAAAATATGCTAGCATTCATAAAGCAGATGTTAAAATCCAAAACTTTTAATAACATTAGTCTACACATACTACTACTACATACCAACAAGGATGGCTGAAGTTAAAAAGACTACATCCTTTTGGTGAGGATGTGGAACAACTGCAACTCTCACACATTGCTGGTAGGAATGCAAAAGATACAGCCACTTTAGAAAATAGTATGGTAATATCTTATAAAGTTAAACATACATTACCATATGATCCAGAAATTCTACTTGTAGGTATTTACCCAGGAGAAATAAAATCATATGTCCACACAAAGACGTATATGCAAATGTTCATAGCAGTATTATTCATAATAGCCAAAAACTGGAAGTGACCCAAATATTCATCAACTGGTAAATAAATTGCAGATATCCATATCACGATTTACATATTTTATGATTCCAAATATATGAAATACTCAAAATAACAAAACTACAGTGAAAGAAGGCAGATGAGTAGTTGCCCAGGTTTGTAAGAGGGAATCAGGAAGGTAAGGAGGAATCAACTACAAAAGACCATGAAAAAACTTTTTAGGGTGAGTAAAACTATTCTATACATTGATAGTGGTTTGTGGTTATATTTGTATACAACTCCCAAAATTTATCAAACTAACACTTAAAATGGGATTTTTATTTTATGTAAAACTTCTTTAAAAAAAAAAAAGAAAAAACTACGAGGTTAATGTTTTTATGTAAAAATTTACATTTAGCGGATTATTTTGCCCAACAAAAATGCTATACTCTAGACATAGCTGGTAAGACATTTCCTTTTTTTTTTACATAAAATAAAAATCCCATTTTAAGTGTTAGTTTGATAAAATAAAATTAACTGCTTTGCAGTGAACAATGTTGTACAACCACCTCCTCCTACCAAGTTTGAAAACATTTTCTCACTCTAAAGGGAAACCCCATATCCATTAAAGAGTTGCCCCCCAGTATGAATACTTTTTAAGCATTATCAAAGTAAATACTGATGTGATTTTTTTTTTAACAGAACTTTTTTCAATATAGTACATAGAATTCAGTCAAAGTAAAATTTCAGAGGCTATCCAGCCTCCTCCCATGATCGCATCAAAATTAAAACTAGATTATAGAAAATCATCTTTGAGAACCACCTGAAGACTAGCTGAACAGAAGTCCTATAAATAAGAACATAAAGAAGCCATGTCGAGACTGGTAGAAGGGACAGAGATGCAGTAAACTCTTTGGCATCACTCTTAGCAACATTTTTTTAAAGATGTCTCCTTAGGCAAGGGGAAAAAAGAAAAATTTAAATGGGACTATATCAAACTAAGAAGGTTTTGTAGTGAATAAATTCCTCAACAAAACAAAAACACAACCTACTAAATGGGAGAAGATATTTGCCAATGATATATCCAATAAGGGGTTAATATCCAAAATAGATAAAAAACTCATATAACTTAACACCAAAAAATATAATTCGATTAAAAAATAGGTAGAGGACCTGAATAGACATTCAAAAGTTAGCTATTAAGAATAACATGTAAGGAGTTTGATACATAATGAAAAAAGTATGGAATGTAAATGGTGGATTTAATATATACATTTATTTTAACTCTTTCCGAAAACCCCACTAAGCAATTGTAAAGGGGTTTTTTAAGCAGAAATTTTTAAGGAAAAAAGAAAAGACAACTGAAACAAAATTTTGGAAGAGTAGTCATCTATTTAGCAGACTAGTGAAAGCTGAATTCTAAGCCAACAGTGGAGAAAGCCAAGAAGCAACCCAAATTACACCACAGAAACACCATACCCAAAAAAAGACTTGGGACTTGGCGGCAGTGCCAGCTAACTCTGGAAATGGTGGTGAGAGTGGAACTAAAAACAGGAGGACTGGTTGAAAATCTATTTAAGAAGCGTTTGACACCCCAGTCCTCTCTCCCTGACCCTCCTCTGCTCTAGAGAGTAAAATAAAGCATCTCTGAACTGGGAGACAAGAAGCACATTTACCAGAGAGAATCAGACTGAAAATGGGAAGATTAAATGAAAATTAACATATTCAATAGAACTTGCACCTGCCTCTCAGCACCCCCAGTCCTCTTCCACCAACAGACTTCTAGAACAATGACAGCCAACAGACAGATTAAGACATTTTTCTGGGAGGACCTGACCATGCTGAGACAAATTAAGATACTGACATTAGGGCCTCATAAATGACCTAGCAGATCACACTACAGTGAATCTCAGAAACAATAAGCACCAAGAACTTCTAATCAGTTTTCTGGTTTTTCACTCCTAAAGCAGACAATCAAGGATTATCAGACACCTGAAAAAAGCCTCTAATTACAAAGTCAAACATCGAAATTAACAAAACTAACTAAATTCTAGCTGAAGAAACAGTGACTATTCCAGGGAAAAGAAAACTTTTCAAAAACCTATTATTATCTTCACAGAGACATTAGTGTATACCCATAGGTATACACTAAAAAAATACCATATTTTTTTAAAATGCTATTTTAAAAAAAACGGGAGGGGTGAACATTCAGAGAAAATAGAAAGGTTTAGAAATTAAAAACTCAAGAGTAGAAATAACCCAGACAAAGGTTAAAAGATGTTTGAACCCAACAACTACTCTTAGGTATATACAAGAAATAAAAACATACATCCACACAAAAACTTGTGCATGAATGGACACAGCAGCACTATTCACAATAGCCAAAAAGGGGAAACACCACAAATGTCCATCAACTGATGAATGGATAAAATGTGGAAATATACACAATGTAGTATTATTCAGCATAAAAAGGAATGAAGTTCTGACGCATGCCACAATATGAATGAACAGTGAAAACATGATGCTAAATGAAATATACCAATCACAAATGACTACATATTGTATAATTCCACTTATGCAAAATATCTAAAACAGGCAAATCTATGGAGACACAAAGTAGATTAATAGTTGACTAGGACTGAGGGTGGAGGAAAAGGGAGTGAATGCTAATAGGCATAGGTCTTTGGGGACAGGGGTGGGGGAAGGAATGAAAATGTTCTAAAATTGGATTGTGGTGCAAAGAATGAAAAAGAATGCTAAAGAATGAAACTAGACTGCTATCTATTACCATACACCAAAATTAACTCAAAATGGATCAAAGACCTGAATATAAGATCTGAAACAATAAACTGCATAGAAGAAAATATAGATACTAAACTCAAGGACTTTGGATTTAAAGAGGATTTCATGAATTTGACCTCAAAGGCAAGGGAAGTAAAAGCAAAAATAAACAAATGAGACTATATCAAACTAAAAAGCTTCTGCACAGCAAAAGAAACCATCAACAAGGCAAAGAGGCAACCATCTGAATGGAAGTATATATTTGCAAACGATGCCTCCGATAAAGACTTAATATCCAAAATATATAAAGAACTCATCATACAATTCAACAACAACAACAAAAAAAAACAAACAATCCAATTAAAAAATGGGCAGAGGACCTGAAGAAACAGTTTTCCCAAGTAGACATGCAAATGCCCAACAGACGTATAAAACAATACTCAACTTCACTAGCTATTAGGGAAATGCAAATCAAAACCACAATGAGATACCACCTCACACCTGTCAGAATGGCTACCATCAACAGGACAAGTTAATAACAAGTGCTGGTGAGATTTCGGAGGAAAAGGAACCCTCATTCACTGCTGGTGGGAATGTAAATTGGTACAGCCACTATCTGGAAAATAGTATGGAGGTTCTTCAAAAAACTAAGATTAGAATTACCCTATGATCTAGCAATCCTTCTTCTGGGTATTTACACAAAAACTTGAAAACACTTACCCGCAAGGATATGTGCCCCAACCAACGTTCATAGCAGCATTGTTTACAGTGGCCAAGACACAGAAATAACCTAAGTGTCCACTGATAGGTGATTGGATAAAGAAAATGTGGCACATATATATATAATGGAATATTACTTAGCCATAAGAAAAGATGAGATACTGCCATTTGCAACAACATGGATGGACCTTGAGACTCATCCTAAGCAGAATGTCAGACAGAAAAAGTTGAGAACCATATGACTTCACTCATATGTGGGATATAAAATGAAAGCAACAAACATGACAAAGAGAGACTCATGGACACAGAAAGTGGATTAGTGATTACCAGAGGGAAGAAGGGGAGAAGGAAGGTAGATATGGATAAAGGGCGTCAAATATTTGGTGACAGAAGGAAATTTAACTTTGGGTGGTGAACACACAATGCAATATACATATGATATTTTATTGAATTGTACACCTGAAAACTATTTGATTTTATTAACCAATGTCACCCCACTAATTTTAATTAAAAAAATAAAAATAAAAAATAAAATAAATGTCCTTGAACTTAAAGGACCTGAGTTTCTATATTAAGAGAGCTTTTACCATTTGCCCAGAACAATGGATGAAAATAGACCTATGCCAAGATTGTGGAAAAATTGAGGACAAAGAGACTATCCTACAAGATTGGAGCAAGTTAAAAAAACAGCTCACACATGAAAGATCAGAATCAGACTGGCCGCTCACTTCTCAACATCACCACTAGAAGTTTGGATACAGTGGAGCAATACCTTCAAAAATTTTAAAAGAAAATTATTTCCAACCTAGAATTCTATATTCCTACAAACTATGAATCAAGTAGGAAAGAGCATGATACTAAAGAATGCCCTTCACCAAAATGAGGGAGTTAACCATGCAAGAAGACACAGAGCCCAATAGGAATCCAACACAATATAGGTAAGGACAATTTCCAAGGACAACACTGAAAGGGAGGTGACAGTTATGCACCAGTCATAGAAGGCAACAGTACAGGTTAGAAATTAGGACGCTCCAAAAGAGGTTTCTCCTTTGATGCCTCTGAACATCTTGAAAAGAGATTTTGACAATTAGTAGGAAGTCTAGTAAGAAATTCATAGAAGACTAAACAAATAAAAAAAATAATTATCAACTCCAGAGAAAACAAGAAATTTTGCAAACACGGAAAAATAATCATAATACTCCACAGGATCTGCTGTGAATAGTGTTTGTAATAATAGTGTTCGTAATAATGTAAACTCAATGATTTAAACAAAATTATGATGTAACTATACTGAGAACATGGAGAAATAGCTAAAAAAACTTTTAAGAATATAAGAAAATATAATCATGATGTATGTAGTTATGGAAGTAAATAAGAAAAAGCTTAAAGAACTAAAAGTGGTTGTCTGTGGATAGGGATGGGAAGAGACCTTGTTTTAACTATCTCTTTTTTTTTTTTTTTGGCTTTTACAATTGCTTAAGTAAAATCAAACCCTAAACATAAAACTGTTGTAAAGGTACTCTTGGGAGATATTTTTGGAAGCATAAAATGTACTGGCTGAGACATATTAAAATACGAGTCCAAACAAATTTGACTAGAGTCATCGTAGGTTCCAGGGATCTTTGAATTATGTTCAGCATCACTCAATTGTCTCAAATTTTGACTGCTGATTTTATATTTGCCTCTGAAGGTCTCTGGTAAATGTTGAAGGTGGGGCAATTTCAATAATGTCTTATTCTTCAAAAAGTTAGTTTTCCTTTTGTGGCCAAGTATCATTTCCCCAGGTAGGCATACCTTTGCAAAGACATTCATTTCCTTAAAAGCCCTGTTTGGTCACTGATAAACAACTGTTAACAGATCTCTAATATCAGCTACCTTTTCTGGAAAATTCTCAGTGCTCTGCATCAGTGCTTATAACTCATCCCTTAATTCTGATAACTCTTCCATATTATAAATAATCATGTATAACTTCAATAGAAAAATAAAAGCTAAAGAAAAAGATATATGGTGTTTGAACATTAACTTCACCTCTAGGTAACCCTGTCCTCACTCTTTCACTGCCAGGATTAGCTAACCCTTAGGGAGTATTTACCACGTTTAAGACATTATCCTAGGCACTTGATATATATTAAGTCATTTAACCTTCACAACTATTCAGTGAGGTAGGTAATATCCATATCTCCATGTGATGAGGAAAATGAAGCTCAATTTCAACTGGTCACAAAGACAGTAATGGTGGAGCCCGGATTAAGTCCAGCAAGTTCTGACTGTAAAGTCCTTGTTCTTAACCACTCCAACAAACTGCTTCTAATGACGCATAAAATGGAATTTTCAGCAACTATAAGCATAGCATTTGTGGACTACTTGTTGAATCTTAACAGGTGGCCTCGGAGGGACACAGGCTGGGGCTAAACTTGGCCTGCAGCTGAACCCCTCTCTCAGGACTGTACCACCAGACACCTACTACACAAAGCCACACTAATTAAGACAGAGAGACTTAGGAGCTTTCCTTAGTACATAGAAACAGACACAGAAAGGCAACCAAAATGGGAAGACAAAGATGCAGAAACCATATGACAGAACAGAACAGAGATCCAGGAATAATGGAGTCAAGCAATCTAACAGATGCAGAGTTCAAAATACTTGTTAAAAAGATGTTCAATGAACTTAGGGGAAGCATAGATGAACTCAGGGAGAATTTTAACAAAGAGATTAAAAAACATAAAAATGGAAATAAATTATAAAAGGGAACCAGTCTGAAATGAAGAACATATTATCTGAGATAAAAGAGTATATTAGAGGGAATCAACAGAGTGGATAAAGAAGAGGATAGAACCACCGATATAGACAATGGGGAAGCCAAGGACACCCAATCAGATCGGCAAGAAAAAAGAAGCCAAGACTATAATAATAATTTAAGGAGCCTATGGGACAAAATTAAATGTAAATAGATCTGGGTCATAGAGGTACATGAAGGAAAACAAGAAGTTGAAGAGCTATTTAAAGAAATGATGGGAAACTTCCCTAACCTGGTGAAGGAAATTGACATACAACCCCAGGAAGCTCAGAGTCCCAAAAAAGATGAACCCAAAGAAGCCCACACCAACACACATTATAATTAAAATGCCAAAGGTTATATACAAAGAGAGAATCTTAAAAGCAATAAGAAAAAAGCAGTTAGTTACTGACAAGACTGGCAGTTCATTTCTCAAAAGAAACTATGCAGGACAGAAGGGCTTGGCACAAAATATTCTAAGTGATAAAAACTCAGGATCTACAACCAAGAATTCTTTATCCAGTAATGTTATCATTTAGAGTCAAATGACAGATAAAGAGCTTCCCAGACAAAAATAAGCTAAAAGAATTTATCAACACCAAGCCAGTATTATAGGAAATGTTGGAGAGTTCTTTAAGAAGAAAAAAACATGAATCAAAAACATGAATGAAGAATGGTTAACTATATTCCTATCAACAAGTATCTCAAATGGAAAAGAATTAAATGCTCCAACCAAAAGATGGGCTGAATGGATAAGAAAATAAGACCCCGACATGGTACCTATAAGAGACTCACTTTGGATTAAAAGATGCACACAGACTAAAAGGGGATGGAAAAAGATATTACTTTGATGGACCTAGAGAGGATTGCGCTGAATGAAGTTAGTCAGGTAGAGAAAGACAAATATCACAAGATTTCACGTACATGTGGAATCTAAAGAATAAAACAAACAACAAAGTCAAAAATGGAAACAAACTCATAAATACAGAGAATATTTTGAGGACTACTAAATGGGATGGGGGTTGGAAGGATGGTGAAAATGGGCAAAGGGATTGAGTACAAACAGGTAATTACAAAATAGACATGGAGATAAAAAGTGTAGCATAAGGAAAATAATTAATAATGTTGTAATATATATGTAGGGGACAGGAGTACTAGATTTAAGGGGGTGATCACTTTGTGAGTTATGCAGATCTCTAATCATTATGCTGTACAACTGAAACTAATATATTATTGTATGCCAACTATAATTGAAAAGAGATTCATTGAATTGTACATTGTAAATATGAGCAACTAATTGTCTATTATATTTCAACAAAGCTGGGAAAAAAATGAAATTTTCAAGAAAACAACCAAGTTTTAAAACTCCAGAAATCCATTAAATTTCTTTCTTCCTACTGTCTCCTCCTCACTAAATTTATGGTATATTACTACTCATTTCTAAATATAAACTTTTGTTACAACACCTATAAACTGAAAGGCATGAAAGAAGTTATCCCAATAACATTAAAGTGATCCCCCCACTTAAGTTCTTACAAGAACAGGTATTTAGTTTGAATATATAATATAGTCATTTAGATGTAAGTTAAGGACCTTCAATTCACTAGAATGAAACCTGAATTTCATTTTTTTAATATTTAAATTTAAAATTATACAAATAAGATGTTAGTTTTCTCCTGCTTTTAGAAGAAAACTAATCTCTCATTTGAAAACTAAAAACCACCTTGATGTCCTCAGTACAGGAATAATTATGGTACATCCACTCAGAAAAATTTTATACGTTTTGAAAGAATATGAAAAATGATGTAACACTGAAAAACCATTATGACACAATGTTAACTGGAGAAAGATTTAAGTTGTATGTTCATGAAAAACAACTTTATTTTTTAAAAAACGTGGGCATATGGAAAGACAGAAATGACTAGTAATTGCATTAAGGTAGAATAACGATTAATGCCTTTCAATTTTGTGAGAACACTCCAAAATTTTTAAGAAATAGTACAAAATTTAACCATAAAAAGTACATCAAGATGTTAGGTGACTCTAGAAATGTTCTAAAAACTAGATTGTGATGACAGTTACACAACTTTAAAAATTTACTAAAATATCACTAAACTATACGCTTAAAATGGGTAAATTTTATGGTTTATAAATTATACCTCAAAATAAAGTTGTTCAAAAAATGTTAGGAGAAAAAAAATCTTTCTACAGTACTCACATGAGAAAATTCAGGCTGGGATGGGACAGGAAGTGACCCAGGAGTGAAAACTGGTGTGCTCTGAGATACTGGAGTTGAGGCCTGTGGTGATATAGCGGTCTCAGGAGG
This sequence comes from Pteropus alecto, assembly GCF_000325575.1. Classification (NCBI taxonomy): domain Eukaryota; kingdom Metazoa; phylum Chordata; class Mammalia; order Chiroptera; family Pteropodidae; genus Pteropus; species Pteropus alecto. The sequence goes on along the minus strand of NW_006442109.1, from coordinate 26,253,849 downwards.
GACAGGGAGGTTTTCTATCCCCACCGGTTCATCATCTTTGAGTTTCTTCTGAAAAGACTCTCTTCCTTCTTCAGATAACACTGACATATCCATTGGCTCATCTGGTTTAAAATAGGAAAAACAAATTTAGAAATAAGCACTAATTGATACTCATGTTCTAATATCACTAATTAAAATTACATAACAGAAATTTCCTTTCCTAAAATACAGTGACTTCCTGAAGACTTGAAAACCCATATCCAATAAGATATTTGCACACCATTGTTCATAGCAGCACTATTCACAGTGGCCAGGACATGGAAGCAACCGAAGTGTCCTATGATAGATGACTGGCTAAAGAAGCTGTGGTACATATATACAATGGAATATTACTCAGCCATAAGAAGAAATGAAATACTGCCATTTGCGACAACCTGGATGGACCTCGAGATAATCATGTTAAGCGAAATAAGCCAGATTGAAAAAGCTGAAAATCACATTATATCACTTACATGTGAGATATAAACCTAAAAGCAACAAATGAACAGGACAAACAGAGACTCAAGGACATGGACAATAGACTAGTGGTTACCAGAGGGTAGGGGGTGGGAGAGAAGGGAAGAGGTAGACAGGGTAATTGTGTCAAATATAGGGAGGTTGGGGTAGGGTGAGGTGGGTAAAAGGGATCAAATATATGGTAGCTGAAGGAAACTAGACTTTGGGTGGTAATCACACAATAGAATATATAGATGTCAAATTATAATGTGCACCTGAAAATTATATAATTGTATTCACCAATGTTACCCCAATAAACTTAATTTTAAAAAAGTAAAATAAATAAAAAATAAAATAAAAATAAAATAAAATACAGTGACTTAATTTTCAGAAAAACCAATACATTAATAGATCGGGCCCTAGAAATCCAGCAATACTTTCTTCCCCTGGGAGGAGAGAAGTCTAGGCCCCCAAAATACTGTTATAAACTAAAATGGAGTTCATCTGGGAATACCTGCCCATCCACATGAAATGTTAAAACTCTGATCCTGTGAGCCTCTTTCCTGATTATAACTGTTTTCCACAGTTTGCATAGGAAAGCCCAGATTAATGGCAACTAATTTAACCATCTTCTATCCTGCCACAGGCCTTGAAAGGCAGTGAACTTGTTCACTATTCTAAGTAAATATCTACCTATTTATGAACTCATATTTGCAGCTGCTAAGTGCAGAAAGATGGATGTCAGGACAAAAACATAAGACGAAAAAAATATCAGTGCCAATCAGCACTGATTTATCAAAGAACTAAGTACAAGACAGTTTTCCTGAGAGAGACTGCTCAGGAGGGAAACATACATACATAAAACACTGCTTTCCCATAGTTTACTACCCACCTGCGGGCTAACAAAGATCTTCCTCAGAGCCAGCCTAGCCACCCAGGTATTTGATTCATCAACCCTTTTCCCCCTACCTTACAACTTGACCCCAAATATGCTTCCTCTGGACCAGAGGTCCCCAACCTTTTTGGCACCAGGGACCAGTGCTCCTATGAGAATTTAATGCCTGATGATTTGAGATGGAGCTGAGGCGGTGATGCTAGCACTGGGGAGCATCTGCAAATACAGATGAAGCTTTGTTCACTGAACCAAAGCTCACCTCCTGTTACACAGCCCAGTTCCTAAAGGCTACAACCAGTACCAGTCCGCGGCCCAGGGGTTGAGGACACCTGCTCTAGACCACTCTCAAACTATCTCTGCCATCGAACTTTTCCCTATAATCCACTCTCATGCTACCAGCTACCCCCAACCCCAATATCCACCCTTGCTGCTTATTTGGCCTAAAACCTCACCTTTCAGTCTAATGCTAGGTTCGGTTGGCATCTGATGCTGCAGGCCTTTATTACACTGCCACTGCTGTGTCAAGTATTCTCATTACACTTTGTGATCTTTCTCACCATGACAAAGCACTTATTAAGGACCTGCTGTTCTAATCACTACCTATAAAAAGGCTTTAGGTTAAAAATCTTAGACAGCAAAAACCAAATATAGAAAAAGCATTCACAGTCCTACAAATAGTTATGCACAAATATTAAGCAAATACATTAAATCTAAAATACAATTGACAATGGAAAATGTTACTTGAAAAACAGAGAACTGAAGCATATACATAATATGATCCCAAATTATGTGTAAAGATACTTCTTTATATTTATGCACAGAAAATACTGAAAAAAAAATATCCAAATACTAATTATAGTTATATCTGGATTGTGGTATCACAGATGACTTTATTTTCTTCTCATTACTTTACTATATGCCTTCCAAACTTACTGCAATGAGTATAGGCATACCTTGTTCTATTGTACTTCGCTTTATTATGCTTCACAAATGTTGCATTTTTTACAAATTGAAGCCAGACCCTCCACCAGCAAAAAGATTATGACTCGCTTTATTAAGATACTTTACTGCGATATTCACTTTACTGTAGTGGTCTGGAAGTGAACCTGCAATATCTCTGAAGTATACCTGTACTATGTTTACAATCGGGGAGAAAACATTTTTAATATAATTATTTTTATATGTTCACATTACAGATAGAAGAAATGGTTCTAAGTATAAACCAAACTTAACTTGCATTAACAGGAGTTTTTGTAGAATAGATTCACTTTCATTTTCATTTTTTACTGAAGATAATCACTAATCATGTTATGCTTAGAACTTAGAATATTTGTCGATTTGGGTATCTACAACTGATTTCAAGAGAAAAAAGCCAGACGCAAACTTTGTCATGGGTAAATTACACTTGAAAACAGTTAAATATGTTTCTATATCACTCAAGAGTACAGACAGCAGGATATCATAGGAGACATACACCCAGCAGGTAAGAGCATAGGCTGTGGAGATAGCAGCCTGAGTTCAAATCCTGTCTTTATGACTAGTTATGAGATCTCTCTGTGCCTCCATTTCTTCATCTATAAAATGAGGATAAAAGTAACATCTATTTCTTAGGATTGTTGTGAGGATTCAATGACAAAAACCAAAGAGAAGCACCAAGAACCAAAGAAAAGCACATAGAACAGTGCCTGGCATACACTAAATGCTCAGTAAATATTAGCTATGGTACCAATATTGGTATATGAGAGAATGAAAAGGAGAAAATCATGGAATTTATTGGAAAAGGCTTTGTAGGCACTTAGAAATATCTTGAAAGACTAGATAGGAAACGTACTGAACAAAAAGAGCTTTAGAAAATGAAATAAACTAAGTAAAAAGGAAAGCTTTCTTGTGCATAAATATAAAATCACTAGGTCCTTAAAGGAGGAAGTAAATAATATTGAAATGTCTACTGCCTGCTCCTAGCCACTCTTGGATGAAAACTGCTTTGATAATAGCAAAAAAAAACCCAAAACTAAAAAGAGCAAAAGAAACAATTTTTGATTCCCTCTGAACAATAACATGTTAACGTGTTGCTGAAAACTACTGGACCATTAAGCAATTAACCCAGTTCATTATATTAATTCATTTAAGTTCAACTTTAAAAACCTAAAAATTTTCCCTTAAAGGTCTTTAAAAATTAAGTCAACAACACAGAATTCTCAGAAAAATCAATGCTAGAAGAGCAAAGAACTGCGGAGAGCACTTTACACTAGGCCACATCCCTAAAGATACGACAGACATGAGTTCTGCTAAATAGTTTAGGTCATACTGTTCTAACATATAAAGAAACAGTACATTTTGCAAAGCAGAAGTGCTGCTCCTCTTCTAATCTGGAATCAACAGACAGATCCAGAGAACTCACCTTTTCTTCCTTCTTGCTCTGTTGGACTGCTAGGAACGATAAAAGGGGTAGGTTGGAAAGCATCAGGGGAAGGAGCAACAAGATCTGAGGAATTCCTTTATATAAGAGAAAATCACAGGTTATTTTATCACAGCCACAGTTTTGCATTTGTTTTATACTTTTTATTAGCAAAAACATCTCAGGCATTCAGACAAATACTTACTAGCATTTCTCTCAAAAAGCTACCTGAGGCTGAATAATACTTCAATAACATTTCTCATATGTATCCAAAATTAGAATTAAAACGAAAAAAAGTGTAAAGCCATATGATTATAAGAGAAAGTGAATGATCAGACACAAGGACATCATGATTGAAAAGCAGGATAAGAAAGTGCTAAATAAAATTCATCTGCAGATTTGAGACGAAAATATTTACTCCTGTTTTTTTGCCTAATATTAGAAAGATCATGCACATTTTTATTTAAAAAAAAACAAACCACTTTGCCCTAACAGAGATGAAGAAATACTGTCAACTCTAATATAACCTATTCTCCACCCCATGCTGTTAAATGGGAAGAAGTATTAATCAAATGAAAGAGCAGAATGTTTGGTTGGAATGTGTAACAGTCTCTAAATAACTGGGCAGTTTCCTCCATAGTAGCCCTTTGGGCTACTATTGCACAATCTCCAAATGGGAAAGTAGATCTACCTATCTTCAGTAGTTCCACCAAGTTCTTACCCCCAAAATTCTAAAGCCTAGAGTTTACTTTTTGGTTTCAAAAAGAAAGTTGGACTAGTAGACAATTTTAGCTCTTTAAACCTTAGCCGAAGACCCTGAGGCATATTTCCCTGGCAGAGCTATTTTAGGCTAACTTACGTGGAAAGACTTTCCTGAACAAGGGACCTCTGACCAGAGAGTTGCAGGAGATGCAGAGTGGTGGCAGGTGTGGAAGCCAGAGAACACCCACCTTCTTCCCTTGAAGGAGTAGAATAACCATCAGAAGCTATTAAAAAAAAAAAAATCTAGTTGCACTTATTTCTTAGATTGACATTACTAAATTGTTAAAAAACAAACAAACAACAAAAAAAACCCCACAAGCTCTGTACTGCGAAAAGAGTAATATTTGCAAGCATGTTCCAAAGAGGGCAGAAACTGTTTTCTAATTGTAGTACCATTAATGGAATGCCACACTAACACACATCTTGAGTTCCGCTAAAAGCCCCTTCCTAATAAATTATGGATTTCTTTAATAAAGAATTGATTTAAAAAATTCCTTAGTCCTTTCTGTCAAGATTGAAGGGAGAGAGGAAAAACTAGAATCCTGATACCTCTAGTTGGCTGCTTCCCTTTTTTGTGAAGCTTCTATAATAAAACAGTAAGCAAGACTTTTATTCTAAGGTTTACCTAAGCTCATGCCATGGGCTTATGCCATGATATGCAGATGAGAGAAGTGAGCTCATGCCATGATACGCAGATGGGAAAAGTCAAAGTAATGCCCATGATACATGATAACAGGAATGCAGCAATTTTCATGACTAGAACCTGGGCCTCCTCAAAGGAGACAAAAAATATTAACACATTAGTACAAGGGTATACAAGCAGCCATTACTGATTTATATTATAGAGTCTCTTTTTGGCTCCTTCTTAGCAATAGATGGAGTTAACCACTATATTAATCTCAAATATAAAGGAATTTAAATACAACCTTATAGCTTTAATGAGAGACCAAAAAAGGTTCCTTGCACACATTCATAACATAGTAAAGGGATATAACTTTCTCTTATTCCCTCCTTACAACCAACAGATTACAGCAGGTCCTCCAATGTCATTTCATTCAACTTCATTTAGTTATGTTGATGAGATGTCCTATGAAAGGGTATACAAGCAGCCATTACTGATTTATATTATAGAGTCTCTTTTTGGCTCCTTCTTAGCAATAGATGGAGTTAACCACTATATTAATCTCAAATATAAAGGAATTTAAATACAACCTTATAGCTTTAATGAGAGACCAAAAAAGGTTCCTTGCACACATTCATAACATAGTAAAGGGATATAACTTTCTCTTATTCCCTCCTTACAACCAACAGATTACAGCAGGTCCTCCAATGTCATTTCATTCAACTTATTTAGTTATGTTGATGAGATGTCCTATGAACTTGTTTATATCAATTAGCCTATTGTAAAATTGGTTTTGCTATACATTGTTTCACTTAAAGTCACAGAACCTGTTGACAATATTAAGTGAGGACTTACTGTACACTGCTAGTTATTACTGAAGCTTTCTGGCTCTGTGAAGTTACAGAATGGGGGGTTAACAAAATGTGAAACTAACACCATTCTGGTCTTCTAAGTTTTAGTCTTCCTACTAGACCATAACTTCCTATTGGAGACAGATGAACTAAAAAACAGATGAGTAACTCGACTGTTACCCAGGTGAATATGAAAAACTTATACTTAATTATCATATTTAAGATCTGAAGACCTAGATAACAGAAATAGCTGCTCTGTCCGTAACTACTAAATTTACTATATTAGATATTATTCAATATCTCCATTTCCAAGAGAGAAAATTATGTTAAAATGTTAAATAACAATCATTTCCAAGAAGCCGTTCTCATTAATCAGCTACAAACACATTTTCCTTCCATATCACAAACAAGTCTATATCCTGTGAAGTGCTTTCAAGCTTAAACAGTAGCCTCAATACAAATAAAAAGTTTACATCTTTGGAGAAGAGGAGCTATTGCAACTAATTACTCTTTGTACCTGTTTTATTGCTCTGGTCAAACAAGTCTTCTTGAGTTGACAAAACCTCAGGCTCTGGTGCCTTCTGAATCTGCAGTCCATCTTCCAGAAGTTCTTGAGTAGATATCTGTTCTTTTGTTTCCAAAGCAGTAAGAGATAATTTGGGACTAGGAGGCATGTCCTCTGACCTAGGAAATTCATATTACCAGGAGAAAAAGTTGCTATGTTCAAATGCTTTCATCTTTGAGCTAAGAAATTTTTCCTGTTTTGTGTGTTTTCCTTTAATAATTTCAAAAATTTCAGTAGCTCTATGTAACTATTTATTGAAGATGAAATATGATACTTGGTAATGGCACCAAACCCCTCAACTCATTTCAAAGCCTGTCTTAGTCTCTCACACAGCAATACCTCTTTTCAACTTTGCTCCCTGCTGTGCTTCATACTAAGGTTACTGGTGAGTGATTTAGGGATTTTTGTTACATACGCTATTATCTGGACATGCATGAAAGATTCTGATCCAGAGCACAAAGTCAGTCCTAACAATGACCTTCCAAGGAAAGGGTCTGGGTGTGAATTATCCTCTGCACTAGTGCACATATTATCTTCTCCTGACCTTTTCCATTTGATATACTCAACCTAAGCCCCAAACTAAGACTTCATACCAATACTCCTCTCACACTTATAAGACACTCATTGCTGATCCTTTTCCAGACTTAGGAGGTTCACTACCATTCCCCAAAGAAAAAGGGATAGCAAAACTAGCTAGAGAGCAACTTTCTAAAGAAAAGCCTAAAAAGTCAGCCCCACTTAAGCTGAGTGCTTTGCATCAGAAAGACAAATTCTCTTGATATTCAACTTTATTCAGAACTCCAGGACCCCATTCCCCACTGTTTCTATTAAAGGACAATACTGAAGGTTTAGTCATCATCCCCTCCTACACACTGGAAGCATCTCACTTTCCTCTGCTACATCCAAACTTGAGCTGTTGACCTGAGACAATGCTGTTTTGGATACAATCATCACCACAGACAGAACAGAGGTATACTGTCCAATTCATACCAAGTTAAGAGCCCAAAGGACTTGGGAAAAGGATATCTCCCTTCATCTATACCATAAACTACCAAATGCAAGATACCTGAGGACCCAAAGCAATCTGGGTGCTCAAGTAGAGAAACAGTAGACTTTCAAATAGAACATTCATGTACCTTCTCCAAATACTGGAGAGGCTAGGAAAACTCCCACACAGACACAGTGCCTCTGCAGACAAAGATCAGAGAAGAAGAGTAGCAACCAAAGGTTAAGGTGCCATGCTTACAGTTATAGCAACAGTAAAATGGCTTTGTAATACACCTAAATATAAAATGAGGACATAATGAGAATTCATAAATTATCAATGTTTCTACTAGACCAGAAATATGCTCAGTACAGGGGGAAAAATAATCAATTTTTTTAAATGTCCCCACCTGGCAAAGTGAAATGAGTATAATCCTATAGCAGAAAGCCAAACAACATTCTAGAAAGAATATGGTTTACCTTGCAGGTGGTGGATTCTGTTCTTCTACTACATGTACATCCCTACTGGGCTGTGCTACCACAGGATCATCCTTGCTGGGCTGTTCTGCCATAGGGATATCTTCATTAGATTGTTCTTCCTGCTTAACTGCTTGAAGTTTCCAAAGATGACAGAAAGGAGATATTTAATTTTTCAAAGTACTAAAAGCAGTCCCAAATGCTTTTTAAAGGCAAAGATTTTAACAGAAAGAAGTCCAATTTGAAAATATATACAGGCATCATTCCAAAAAGGAAAATAACCAATAACTCACTTACAAAAACCTTTAACCTTCAAGCCATCAATTGACAATTGACAAGTATTTGCCAGACAACTCTGTCACCTTACTATATTAACTTAGTTTATATTAATTTAGATAGCTATAACATGTATCAAAGAATGAATAACTAGCTCTAGCATGGGAGGAAAACACTTAGAAACAACTCCAAATGCCAAAAAACATGTTTCATACCAATATTAGCATCCATATCAGATAGCCTAGTATAACCAGAGTTGGTGGTTACTGATTGTAGAGGCTCTTTGTCTGCTTCATATGACACAGTATGTTCCTCAACTTCCTGGCTCTGGGAGAGTTCCAGAGCCCCAAAGCCCAACTGTGATGAGGCTGGATCTAGGAACAACATCCCAAGAAATTAGGCATCACCCTGCAACATTATGCGCTGTGCAAGGTGCTTACGAAAGAAGGTCACGTTAAGCCCTTCACATCAAAGTCCTGCCCCCCAAACTTTTCAAAATGAATAAAAGCCCTGAAAGTGAAGGGGGAAAATGTGTAATAAAGCAAAAAAATTGTACACCATAAAACCTTATAAGCACCCAATAAAAGACAGACTATGTCCACTTTCTGAAGATATATATAAACCAGACCTACAAGCCCAGCCAATCCAATGTACTTCCAACCCCACAAAGCATACATCCCAAAAATATCTGAAAAACAAATGATAAGAAAGGAAGAAGAGTCCATAAAGGGGGCTATCGAGTGAGGTACAAATTCCTGAACACCGTATTAGGTGAAATATCTTAGACTACTAGCAAATTTCTTAATGACTATTCTCAATTTAATGATTACATAAATCTATAACGTGATAAAAAGAAATTTAGATATCTATATGCTCACATTAAAGGGACTTAAAAATCTACTATCCCGAAAAAGGCATAAAGGTACCTTCAGCACCAAGGGAGTGTGCGGCATCATCTGGAGTATCTTCCTCCTTTTCCCCTTTCTCCTTCTCTTCCACCTCTTCTTCCTTCTCTTCCCCCACAGGATGAGCAGATTCCATTGACAGTCCCAAAACACTACACAGCAGAAAGACATAATCATGAGTTTCCCAGATAGGCTGGGACACTTTGCTCAAAGCACTCTTTGAATTTTACTTACTCCCCACACACTAATCACCAATCACCTTTAAAGTGAATTTGGAAAAAAAAAAACCTCACCCTCCTTAGTGCTCCTTTTTACAAACAAATACCAAAAAGATTAACAACTCAAAAACAGTGTACAGAATTAAGTAACTCAAATATTAAACAGAAAAGAAACAAACACATTTGAATTTTATCTTTGAAAAGATATGAGCTGGAGTAGAATAGAATAATCTTGCACTCAAGAGAATAACAGGCAAGTGATAAAAAAAGATGTGCATTAGATGTCTGGGGAAGGGGCTAAAACAATACACTACTAAAGCAAACACAGTTCACAAATATTATAGTAAAAAATCTTAGAACACATACATAGAACCAGAGTATCTGAATAAATTCCAGGTTACAGGCCTATGTATTTTTAAAAAGTTAACATCACAGGTCAAGAAACGTAATAAAAGTCAAAAAAATAATGATTAGGAAAAAAATCTGCAACAAATACAACAGTCTCCATAAAATATAAGGAGTTCACATGAAGGACGCCAAGATATACAGGGACAAACAGAAGAGACAACTCATAAAAAAAGAAATAAAAGTATCTTAAATTACGTAAGATATCAGAGAAACCATTTGTTGTCTATCAAATTGTAAATACTGTACTGCTCAAACCTGAGGTAAGATAAGCATTAGCAAATACTGTTTATGAGAGTATAACCTAATAGAACTTTTCTAGAGAACAATTTGGAAATGTTTATCAAGAGCTCTAAAAAATGTTCACAGCCAATAATTTTAATTTCAATTGTAAGAAATAATTTGAATATGGAAAGATCCTTGTACAAATTTCTTAGTTTACTATGATTAAAAAAAAAACCTATAAATTCAGTATTACAGAAATTATTAATTTCATAATCCATAAAATAGTATACTATGCAGCCATTAAAAATGTTTGAAACAACTATATACAATGTGTAAACCTGGACTGGTTCCTGGATTTAAAAAAATTATATATATGTAAAAGACATCATTCAGAAAATTGAGAAAATCTGAATATAAACTATGTTATCAAGTATTATGGAATTAATATTTTCTTAGGTATGATAACAGTATGATTATATGGGGTAATATATTATTCTTAGGGGATGTATACTAAAATATTTAAGGGGTACTATAATGTCTGCAACTTAGTTTCAAATGATCCAGCTCCTCAAAGAAAAGTATGTGTACTATCCTTTCACCTCTTCTGTAGGCTTAAACTTTTAAAATATAAAATTTGGGAGAAATGCTATTAAGAGTTTTTTCATGGAGAAAATGCTCATATCATTAAGCAAAAGGGTCAGCAAACACATGAACTTACTTTTCACATGTCAACTATAAAAATCAAGTATACAAAAAAAAGAGGGAAAATATACGAAAATGTTTATAGCAATTAGCCTCCAAGGGGCGAACTATAGATGACATTTTTTGCTTCCTTGTTACCCTACACATTTAATATTTTGTACAACTATTAAGCATAACTTAAGCATAAAAGATATGAAAATTTTAATTTGTAAAATTGGGGACCATTATCCAAGAAAAAGAACTAAATTTCACAAAATAAAATATAGTTGACCCTTGAACAACACACTGGGAAGGGGCGCCGACCTCCACATAGTTCAAAATCCATGTATAACTTTGACACGCTCAAAACTTCAGTCACCCCTTGGGATCTGCAGGGGATTGGTTTCAGGACCCCTGCAGATAACTAAATCCACGGATGTTCAAGTCCGTTATATAAAATAGTATAGAAAAATGCATACAGTCAGTCCTCCACATCCATGGCTCCCCAACCACAGATCAAAAATACTATTTTCCATTCGCAGTTGGCTGAACCTGCAAATGCAAAACCGGGGACAGGGAGGGCCCAATGTATATTAATTGAAAAATATCCACATATAAGCAAACCCACGTAGTTCAAACCCATGTTGTTCGAAGGCCAACTACAGAACATTACCTACATAATGGAAGGACCAGATGCATTTTTTTTGAAAGGGAAAGAAAGTCCAAGAACAAATATGACAAAAAGTGAGAAAGCAATGAAAGACAAAACAAACCACACATCTTGGATCTTCCTCAGTCTCTTCTGGTGGTTTTATTCATGTCCTGACCTCTGAATGCTGGTAGGCCCAGTGAGCCCTTGGATCTTTTCTCCACCCACACTCACCTCCTTTGTGATCTTATCCAGACTCATGGCTTTGAATATCATCCATATGCATATGACTCTGCAATTTAAATCTCCAGCTTAGACCTTCCCCCTGAGCTCCAGATTTGCATATCCTCAATGTCCTCCAACTGGTAATTGAAAAGGCAGCTCAACTGTAACATGTCTAAAACTGACCTTCTCTTGCAGTCCATCTCAATCAATAGCAACTCCATTCTACTAGTTACCAAACCAAAAACATGGAATCAGTTACTTCCTTCTTTACTCTCGTATTCAACATCCAATCTGTCTTTGAATCCTATTTTCAAAAACCTAGAATCTCAATACTCTCTCCACTTCTACTCTGACTCTCTCCACTTCTACTCTGGTCTAGCCACTGTCCTATCTTGCCCAAATTATTTCAATAGTCTCCTAGTTGATCTTCCCGCCTCTGCCTTTGCTTTGCTTTAAGTATATTTTTTATTATTATTTTATTTAAAAAGCTTATATTTTTATTTTTTCTCAGCTTTATTGAGGTATAATCAAGAAATAAAAATTACATATCCTTTAGTCTATTCTTGATCCAGCAGCCAGAGTGATCCTGTTAAAATCTAACTCTGCTCAAAACTCTTAAATGCCTTCCTATCTAAGAGTAACAGCCAAATTCCTCACAGTGACCCATAAGGCCTTACATATTCTGGTCTCTCTTTTACTTCTCTGACCTCTTCTCCCTCTCCTCTCAATCACTCCACTCCAATCATGCTAACCTCCTTTCCAGTTCTCAAATATTCCAGGCATGTTCATGCCTCAGGGCCTTTGCACTCACTATTCACTTATGCCAGATAACAGCAGAGATGATTACTCAAGATTTTTAATCAAATGTCACAACAGTGAAGCATTCCCTAAGTCACCCTAGCTAAACTTGCAAATCCTATAACATCTCCAATCCCGTTTTATTTTTCTCTTCAGCCCTTATGAACGTCTAACATACTGTATCTTTTACTTATTTATCATGTATTTCTATATCCCATACAAGAATGTAAGCTACATTAAGGTCTAGGATTTTTCTCTTCTCATCAATTTGTATCCCCAAAACTCAATAATGCTTGACATACAGGAAATAATAAATATTTGTAGAATGAGGTAAATCGGA
>NW_006442109.1:26220589-26241065 GCF_000325575.1 Pteropus alecto | reverse complement strand
AGAGACAAAAAATAGTATTGTTAAACTCTTCTCCACTATCTAAAGCTGACAGAAGAAAACACAGGTTTAAATACACTATTTAGAAGTATAAAAGTAGACAATAAAAGAACTAAAATAATTATTACAAAAATTGGGAGTGTCTTGTGAGTTAAATCTTTAATTATGGAACTCAATTGTCTTAATCTGATAAAACAAGAAACGGCAGTATAATAGTGTTACTTAGTTATACAATAGTACTAAAAGCTAGGAAGATAATCTCCCGAGGAAGTAAAAACACAAACACTTTAAAAGAGTTGCCTCTGTGAAAAGAAACTAAGGATGGGAAAGAACTCTTTACTTTTCGTTATAAGCTCTTTTTAAAATAAACTATGTATTTATATTACTCTGTTAAAAATATTTAACAGATCTCATCAAAACTAAAAACCTACTCTGTGGAAAACCCTCTGAGGAAGATGAAAAGACAAACTACATAATAGGAGAAAATATTTGCAAAACACATACCCTACAAGGGATTACTATCTTGACTATGTAAAGAACTCTCAAAACAACAAAAAAATCCAACCTAGTGTCTAACATAGGAGACAAATTCAATGAATGGCTAATGTAAAGATATACATAAGACAAAGTAAAAATGAATAGTTTAGGGTATAAATTAAATATTCTGCATCTAAAACTGATGAGGTACTTTGGTTGGTTGGTGGAAAGCATGCCTAACAGCTTTGATAATATATCTAAATATTTACTGATTTTTTTTTTCCACTAAGTCACATCTATGCTAAGAATGAGAAATGCTTATTTTGTTTCACATGCACAAGATAGATCATAATCTAAATAATGTAGGTAGAAAAAATGTTATTACCTTCACAAAAGAGATTCCAGCTATCGGTACTAACACAATCCTCAAATCCCACTCCCTAATTCACAAATATAAGATTCATCCCTTTATCCTTGGGATGAGGCAAAGATACAGATAAAAGAATTGATCCATAATAAATGTAATAAATTCCTTCGAACACTAGTATACCTGCTTGTCCTATTTGGCTGAGGTAATTGTTCAATGACCTGACTGATGGAACCACATGTATCCAAATGAGAAGAATCCATAGGATCTGAAAAACATAATTGGATATTAGCACAAAAAGCATTTATTTACCACTAAACTTTAATACAAATTCAGGAATGTAGACAGTACCAATCTAATAAGCTATACCCCATACAGGAATTATAGAAAACTAACGTTTTGAGCGCTTACTATATGCACCAAGATACTGTGCTAGCCTTCTTTACATACATTCGCCACAACCACATAATGTTTAAATCCACTCAGTTCTAACAAGTGCATCCTTGCAAAAGGGACTGAGAGCTTTAAACACCTCACCTGAAGTTTGGTTTTCTTTCAGATGTTCATTGAATCCACTATTACTGTCTCCTTGTTCTGCTCCAGCTGGTTGCTCAGGATTGGACACAACATCCTAGAAAATATACATATATAAATACCCCCACTATATATGAAATAACCCAAAATGAGACATATTTTTCTTGAACATATTTTCATTTTCCTAACTAACTTTATCCAAAAGATAGTGATCTCCTAAGTACTTATGGCTGCTGATTGGTCTAGATTAGGAAAAAAAAAAAAACCTGCTCAATCATTTCCAAACAAGATATCACTCACCAATACAGGATTCTCTTTGTGCGTCTGCAAATTAGGAAGGTGTCGAGATAATATACTGAAGTGAGAACCAGAATCATCTTCTAGAACCTCGCTTTCAGCCTGAGAATCTTCAATTATCAGGCAAGGAGTGTCTTGTTGAGAGAAATCTGAATCCAACTGACTTCCACTAGGGTCCATCTGCTCCCCTGGAATGGAAAAACAAAAGATCAGTTCTATGTAACCTACTAGCCTTCTTCACTCAGTTTAAGCTTAAATACTGGGGCAGGAAGTACAGGAGCTGGGAAAGGAGACTAGTCTAGAGCTCTTTCAATTAGAACATTACTATATTTATAATCTTGCAAGCTCTTCCCTATTATACCTCCAAAAACCCAATTTCCTCGTTATTTACAATCTGCCTGCCTATCCTCCTCCCTCTCTTTTTCTACCACCTTCCCGTAGACACCCTTTCCCCTCCTTCCTAACCTCTATTCTTCCCGCCCCTTTTTCCATCCCCCCACAACTCTCCCTACGTCCTTCTGGCGCCTCTACCACCCCCAAAAGGCTGCTTTGTAATCTCTGCTGCCAGAACCCCCACAGCCCTTCACGCTGCCTCACGACCACCCAGCCTTCCTAGCTACTGCTTCCCCACCCCCTCCTCAGGGCCCTCCAACCCTTTCCCAGTCACCGCCGCCATGCTTGCCACCCCGCCCCCTCCGGTCAGCCATCCCTTCAGACCCGAAACCTTAGCCTTCAGAGCTGACTGAGCCCCCACTTTTCTCCATACAGTACCAGGCATCCCAGTGGGAGGTCCCTCGCGCTCGAGCTAGAGGTCTCTGCACGATCCCCAGGTCCCTCCAGCTCTATCCCCAGGTCGATGCTGTCGCCACCGCCGCCACCAGCCTCGAACTCCTCCTTTTCCCGCGCGTCACGCAGTATCAGCTTGCCCATTCGCTGTCGCTGCCTGCCACTCAAGAAATCCTGTGGATTATTGGTGGCTGAGGCACCGTGCCCCGCCCCACGTAAGAAAAAGGAACACAGCAGCGTGTTTCCATGGCAGCATGGACGTTGCGGGCCCTCCCCCTTGTAGAGCCCCAGAATGACAGTATCCTTGAACCGAAGGGACCTTGAGAGGGCGTGAAATATATTCCCTTGCCTCCAGGACAATTGTTTGTTTCATTACTCAGACATAAGGAAAAAAGACCTGTTTTTCATCGTTCATGCACTCTCATCCTCTTCCATGGAAAAGGAGAGGGTTTCCTGGCTTTCTACTAAAAGGGCAAAGAAGAGGATTCAGGATGGCTAGTACCTCAGAGCTGGTGAAACTGAAGAGAGGGAGGGGCTCTCCGGGGGTTACCTGTGTCAGTCAGGTTCTGTTTTGTGGGCCCCTACCTGACTTCAAGAGCCTCACATTCCATCTCTGCCAGTTCTTTCTCTCCCGCCCCCACCTCTTTACATTGTCTGAGGACCCCAATGAACCACATTTTTTTCCATTGCCCTATCCTGTCTGGAACGTAATTCAAGCTTTACATTTGCTTCTCGTTGTCCTATCTTTTATGGAATTGTAGCCTACAAAGACTATAGCCCCAGATATTTTTTGCACCTCTCAGTTGAGAGAATTCAGCACGGTGATTCTCAGACTTCGTGAAGAGAACAGCTGCTGCCCCTTTAACTAGACGACCTCAAAGATCCCTCCAAGCCCTAAGAATCTGTTATGCTACTTATGGTGCCAGGGTCTTATAAGAGATGTGGCAGCTGTGACTTGTATTAATGAACTTGGCCCCATGAGGAATATGTTGTTGGTTTGGGTTTTGTTTTGGTTTTTTAAGTGTTTGGAACTGGGATGGAATTCTAGCCAGAGCAGCTGGCAATAAGGAAAGCACCTAGCCCTCTCCCAAGCATATGCATAGTAGGTATTCAATAAGAGGTAGTTTTCTCTCTACCCCAGACTCAGAATGACTTAGGCACAGCCCGATCATGATTCTCCCATTCTGTCAATGCCCAATTCAGTACTTGATATAAACTAAGCTGAAGTGGAGCTTCCTACCAACCAATCTTCTCCCTGCTGTTATAAATTACAATGATTATAGTTTCTAAACCAATATCATCTGAGTTCATGCTACTTATGGGGAAAAAAAAAGACAGACTCTCTGAAATGAAACTTTCCTGAAAAATCCAGAATCTATCGTTGCTATAATTAGAATATAATTAGAGTCCCCAGAATGTTTTTTTAGTGGGCCAAAATGTAATGGAACACACAGAGACACATCTCACTTCTTCATCTTAAAATCCTTTATAATTGACTACTCTCTTCCTCCACTCCTAATGCTGCAGAAGACAGATGGCCAAATAAATTTAATCCTAAAAGGACCAGGTCAGGTCACTATTAACTACACTGGGTAGACAAAGTGAATTCATCTGCTCGATTTGAGAGGGCACAAACAACCAGGTCCTGTTGTGGGGCAAATCAGGACCTTGATTCCCATAAAAATCCCCCATAAGTCACTATATTTTTGCTATCCTATCCCGCTATTATATTTCCACCTCCGAAGCAAGACACAAATAGGCTTCATGATTATTTGTCAAACTGTATGTATTTGTCAAAACTCATGAAACTATACACTAAAAAGAGGAAATTAAACCTTGATAAACATGGCTAAAAATAAATAAATGTACCTGAGCTATTCTCATTGCTAAATAAGAGCCTTAAAAAAAATGAAGAAAAACTGAATTCCTTGTTAGGCAGTATGACAAATCATTAAATTACACAGGCAAGGTGGTTACCCACTGAGGCTGTAACTGATTGCAGTTAAGTGAAGTAAAGGCCTTTATTGACTCTAAAACTTCAAAGGACCATCAGCACAGCTACCTATCTACAGGTGCATCTTTTTACGTAAGATAGAAAGGTAGCTCTAAAGTCCTCCCAGACATGAAAATTCCATCCTGCGTTAACTCACTTTAAATTTTAACAAATCTCATTGCCAGCAATTTTTTTTCCTAATCAAGTAAACTAAATCCTTTATTCTAGAGCTTAAAGCTACTTCCTCTCACAATGTCTTTAATTGGTAATTTTAAAACCTGGATAAATTCTCATAAGGCTGGGATCATCTCATCAGGACTAATAATTCCATAGTATATTTCAACCAATCAAACAATAAACATAAATGCTATATACTTAATCTTTTCCTGAGGTCTCCTCACAGACTTTTCTAAGCAAAAGAAGCCCAAATAGTTTAATCTTACCTCACAGAAACAATTTACTACCCTTTACATTTGCTTCATGGTTTTCCTCTGGAAACTCATAGTTTAGGAGCTCAGTGGCAGAGAACTTTACTGAGGATATGACAAGCACTGAATTTAATGATGTTATTATATATTCTCTTCAAATTGCAATATTAAAGTATTACATACTGACTTATATTTAACATATAATAGATTCTGATCTGTTGCACTTGGACCTATATAATCATATTCAGTCATATACCAATGATATAATTAATAACATGTATTACATTTTTACCATGTGGCAGATATTGTGCTCTGTTTTACATTTGTTACCTCACCAATAAGTCTCATAACTCTTTCAGGGTTACAGATGAGTACACTAAGGTTTAGAGACATGAGATAATTTGTCCAATGTCTCAGAGCTGGCAAGAAAGAGAGAATTTGAGCCCAGTCTAACTGCAGAAGTTCCATATATTCATAATTGAG
The DNA here is from genome assembly GCF_000325575.1 of Pteropus alecto. NCBI lineage: Eukaryota > Metazoa > Chordata > Mammalia > Chiroptera > Pteropodidae > Pteropus > Pteropus alecto. Next base: position 26,235,703 of record NW_006442109.1, on the reverse strand, counting down.
GAGGAGCAGTGACAAAGAAATGGCAAAACAGTTAACATAAAACTTGTTTTGTTTTAGAATGTATTTTTATTTTAATACTGAATATGTGTATCTCTAATGTTCTAAGAATCCATAATTAAAATAATATGAAGAAAATAGAGGAGAAACTAAACTGTCAACTCCTCATCCTTATGAAGAAGTTGTCAACAAAGAAGTGATGATATAATTAAAATGTGAAAGCAAATTACTTAAGGTAGTCAAATCATCGCCCATGATACTACGTTAACTTCCTAGCACTAGGCTGATAGAGTTGTAGGTACCTGCAGGGAAAACTATCCCAACTGGTCTCTCTGTAGAACTCCCTCCTGTTAATTTTAAGTAAAATTTTTATTTAGAAAAAATTTTCAGAGCAACAGAGAAGTTGCAAAAATGGTATAATAAAAAAAAAATGTACAATCTTTCATAAACCCTTTACCTAGATCGATACATTGCTAATATTTTGCCACATTGTTCTTATTAATTTTTTTTGGTGTGGTAAAATATACAAAACATGAAATATGCCGTTTTAACCATTTTTAAGTGTATGGTTCAGTGGCATTAAGTACATTTACAATGTTATGCAACCATCACCACCACCTACCTCCAGAATTTTTTGTCTTCTCAAATTAAAACTCTGTTCCATTATACAATGATTCCCCATTCCCTTCTCCCTCCAGGCCCTGGTAACCACCATTCTACTTTGTCTCTATGAATTTGACTAATCTAGATAGATACCTCATACAAATGGAATCATGCAATATTTGTCCTTTTGCGTCTGACTTATTTTACTTAGTGTAATATCCTCAGGTTCATCTGCGTTGTAATTTTAATAGCATGTGTCTGGATTTCCTTCCTTTTTAAGGATGAATAATATCCCATTGTATGTATATATCACATTTTGTTTTTCCTCCTTATTCATTTTAACCCACTTTTTGAACCTTTCTAGAGCTCCCTGACTTTGCTACACCCAAGTACACATAAAGCCCTAGAGGCACAACACTAGAACCCCAGCAAGGCAGCCCACTGCTACCCCTTTCCAGGCAACCAATCAGCTGTAAGCCCCCTTCTCAACCTGTCTCCACCAAATACAGGATACCAAGCACAATTGTGACTGCAGTATTAGCTGCAGTTTTCTCCCTTCCACTTTTTCAAATGTTTAATCCAAAGAGTTTAACTCCATCAGGAGCCCTTTACCTGGAAACAGAGTTAGAAACAGAAAGTTGTGGTATGAAGGGAGAAAAGAATGGAATCCTTGCCTGTCTGAAAATTGATAGAGCCTGCCATTCTCCCTTCTCTGGCTTATTCCTTCTTCTCACAGATGTATGCAAATCTCCACATCCTAGTAGCATCTCCCCTCCACACCACTTCTCTATCAAGCTCTCGGCACTTCTTTTTTCCTTCTCTCCAAATTCCGTTTCTCCATACCAGTAACCCAGTAATGCTTTGCAATCTGGCTTTAACCTCCATAAATCTAGTGCCTAGCACAATTCCAGGCACAAAGCAGTTACTCTAAAAATGTTTGTCTAATAACCGATTCTGAAAGTGTCTTGTCAAAACATGTTATTAGTTTTGATCTCTGTAATGTATGATAGTGTTACCGATTCTCTCCTCCTTAAAAATTCTCATCCTGTGACTTCAGAGTTCCTGGCTCTCCTCCTTCCTCTCAGCTTTTTTCCCAGTCCCTAACTTCCTTGAAGCCAGTACTACAGGATAAGAATCAAGAGTGGTACTAACATGCTACAACACGGATGAATCTTGAAAACATTATGCTAACCGAAATTGTATCATCCCATTTGTGTGAAGTACCTAGAGTAGGCAAAAACATAGAGACAGAAAGTAGGACAGTGGTTTCCAGAAGCTGGGAGGAGGGAGGGATAAAGAGTTATTTTTTAATGAGTACAGAGTTCCAGCAGGGATGATGAAAAAGTTCTGAAGATGGGTGGTGATGATGGTTGCAAAACAATGTGAATGTATGTAATGTCGCTGAACAATACTCTTAAAAACGTTTAAAATGACAAAGTTTATGTTACACATATTTTACTATAATAAAAATGTTTTAATGAGATAAAACTACTTTTAATATTTAGAGGTGCATGCCTAGATCATAAAAGAATAATGACATGATTGCAATAAAAGTCAGGACTGGTGGTTAATTTTAGGGGGAATAGAGGATTTGTTATTCTTAAAGAGCCAAGTAAAGTGCTTGGAAATCTTCTATTTTTATTATCAGAGGCATTAAACAGCTATACTATTTATAATTCATACATTTGTACACTTATATTTTATTCACTCTTTTATGTGTGTTATGTATTTCAATAAAAATAATTTAAAATAAATATAATCGATGCTAAAACTATTAATGTGGTGCAAAAGAGGGATTTACATGGTCTCAAACTATCTCCTTAAAATGCATGGAATTATTACAAACAGAAAGTAGTAAATTTGCAGTAAAAAAAAATATGGTAACTTAACCAAGTGACCTCAGTTAACATCACCAATAATGGGATAAAATGCCATCATGTGTCACTTGCTGCGACACACGGAGAAGGAAACAACATCACTTTAATTTTATTCCTGCCAAAAATTTATAACCTGAATCTGGTCATGAGGAAACATCAGGTAAACTCAAATTGATTCTACAAATAAGTCGCCCATATTCTTCAAAGAAAGAGAAAGGGAGAAGGAGAGGGAGAGGGAGACAGGACGAGGAGAAATGCCAACATCAAGATGACAAAGAACTGTTTCTGATTTGAGGACACTAAGGAGAAAAAAACAAATGCAACATGTAATCCAGACCTGAATCCTGGATAAGAACTTGGTTTCCATCCTGCTATAAAGAACTCTAATTGGAGCACTGGTGGTATTTGAATAAGGTCTGTAGATTGCATAGTAGTATTGAATCAATGTTATTTTCCCAATCTTGATAATTATACTGTGATTATGTAAAAAGGGAAAATAAAGAGAGTGGTATCAAATTATCCAAGATTGGAGCTGAGCAGGATTTGGTACTAAGCAAAACTACAAGGAAAGTTTACCTGGTACCCAACATAGGAATAGGATGAGAGTAAGAAAAGGAATATTCTTAGAGCCTTTGGAAACTTCCAGGAATCAGAGCCAGGAAGGTAGAAGGTGAGAAAAGTTCACCTTGCAGATTAAAACAAAAACAAAAAAACTAGCTACTCCTGAACTCCTAAGTCCCAGCGGAGAGAAGGGAGTTTTCATGTTCTGGGACTGAGAAACCTAAGACCATAAAACAGTTCAGTGGACAAGGACACCAAGCCAATTCTTACTCATGCATTATTGGCTGAGCCATGAAATGTTTACTCATCTTCTGAGATAAGTATGTGTACATAAAGTCACATGCACAGAGTGCCTAGTTTTATATCCTACTCCTATGTCACTATTTCATATCTCCCTCTACTCTATTCCGAGTCACCGCACCCATTTCCCCTTTGCAGTGTCTTGCGTAGGGTTAGATCCCAAAAATTGATCTAGGCTGTACAGAGCTAGTGTGCTAACTGGTTGGCTAGAACAAGAACACATCTTGGCCCTGCTCAAATACAGCCCATCAACATAGGAAGTTTCATGAACCTAAAGCCTGAAAATCCACAGCCCTAACCAAAATTTCTTCACAAACGAATTCGTTTATTAATTTCAATTCACTTATGTGCAAGGCATCATTCTGGCTCCATGGTGCTGGAGAGGGAACAATGTATAAAAATGATTAAGATTTAGTTCCTACCATCAGGGAACTTACAGAGTAGATAAGACATGTATGTATACAATAACTATAATACAAAATATAATAAAAGTGCTGTAGGAGTTCAGAAGAGAAAGAAATCAAAAGAAAGAATTGTAGTCATGTGGTTATAACGAGTATTTATTGTGCATGTACTATGTTTTAAGCTGTTTACCCTTGCTCCTTTCTTGATCTCATCCAGTCTCATTGCTGTAACTACCATCAATATGCCAATGACTCCCAACTGTGTATCTCTGGCCCAATCCTCTCTACCAAATCCCAAACTTATGTATCTAACTGTCTATTCAATATCTCGAAACATTTGAGAGTCCAGTTGACACCTATGACTCAACACGCTTAGAATTGAACTCATCTTTTCTACCAAACCTGCTCAACCTGCACCCTTCCCCATTTCAGTGGATGGCAACTGCAACCTTCCTGTTGCTTATAACAAAAGTTTGGAGACATTCTTTTTTCTTTACCAGAAAAAAATAACCCGTGTACTAATCATCCAACTTCAACAATTACCAACAAATGCCCAACCTATATCCCTATCCACTTCCCCCAAATGATTATTTCTAAGCAAATCCCAGGCATCACATAATTTTCTCCATAAATATTGGTATGTATATTTCTAAAAAAAAATAGAGAATTTTTAAAACACATCAACACAAAGAAAATTGACAGCAATTTTTTAATGTTATCAAATATATAGTGTTCAAATTTCTCCAGTTACCTTATAATTTTTATTTTTTACAATTCCAAACAAGGTTTACACATTGCATTTGGATAATACTTACCTCAGGTCTCTTTTAATCTATAAATTCTCCCTCCTTTAATCCATGCAATTTATTTGTTGATGAAACCAGGTTATTTGTTCTGTAAAATATCCAATATTGTGGATTTTTCTGGTTGCATCCCTCTGGTGTCATTTAATGTATTTGTTTGTCCCTTTTTATTTTCTATAAATGGGCAGTTAGATATACCTGTTCAGATTTATGTTCCTTTTTTCTTTTTTGGGCAAAAATACTTCATAAGTGTATATACTTTCTATTGCATCACATCAGGAAATATACAACATCTGGTTGAATGTATTTTTGTTTTGTTACAACTAATTGTTTCAATTGATTAATTTTTACTTGATAGTTTAGCAATCATTGGTAATCATTACCTAGCTGCATTATTTCAGTCTGGGCTGCAAAATAATGATATTCTAATTTTAACATACTGTCTTCATTAATTAGCTGGAATTCTTCTATAAAGAACTCTCCCTTCATTAAATATTTGATTACCTAAGGAAAGTCAAGATAAATGCTTACTTCTTTCCTTTGATTTAACTGGTTTTCAAAATAACGAGTTGGGGTTTCTCTATATAATAGAGAATAGTTCTCTAAATAATGAGGTTCTCTGGCATATTCAAAAATATGCCAGACTAATGAAAATTTTGTTTTAATATCACTATGAACTCATGGATTTTAACACATTTGGTGTGCTTCAATCCATTGCTGTTATGTATATTTGAAATGTATATTGTCCCATCTTTGGACTGTGAAAGTCCCTTCAGATTAGCTCCAGAGCCCTTTTGATATGATTCCAGTAGTCTTTGATGCCCTTGCTTTCTGGTATAACAAGATATTCCAGGTTCATTTTGTTTATTTCTTGCCCCAGATCTGGAATCTGATGTTTCTCTAAGAAGCCTTGGTTCATTTTAGTAGTAAATGGCATTTCGAGACCACAACTTGGATGGTTGGAATGCTTATTACTATTGGATTGGTCATTATTTGGCTTTTTCTGATTAAATTTTAGGATTTCAGGGATTTTACCCAACTTTCTTGATTTTATATTTTTATCTCTTTCTCTTACAATGAACATCTTGGTTCCTGATAACATTGACATAACTTATTTGCTTTATTCTAATTTGTGTGTGTGTGTGTGTGTGTGTGTGTGTGTGTACACACACACACACATATTTATCACCGGTGTTATTATTATTAATGAGATGACTAATGAAAACAGTTTAACATTTCTTTGCAGGTGATTTTTTCCTTAGCGTATATACCATTAAAAATGTACAGTTAGGGCATATGCTACAACATGGATGAATCTTGAGGACATTATGCTAAGTGAAATTAACTAGTTACAAAAAGACAAATACTTTGATTTAACTGGTTCTACTTAAATGATTCTACTTAAATGAGGTACTTGGAGTAGTCAAACCATAAAGACAGAAAGTAAGCAGAATAGTGGTTACCAGGAGCTGGAGGTGGGGGGCGGGGGGAAGAAATAGGGAATTATTGTTCAATAAGTATAGAGTTTAAGTTTTACAAGATGGAAGGAGGTATGGAGATGGATGGTGGTGATAGTCATACAACATTATGAATGTATTTAATACCACTAACTCATACACTTAAAAATGGTCAAAATGGTCAATTTTGTATGTATTTTACCACGACTAAAAATATTTTTAATAGACAGGTAAATTACTATATTTTAAAGTCATTTGAAATAATTCTATCAATTTAACACACTGGTTAATTTCCTTCATATTCTTTTTTATTTTAGTGACTGCTTCTTTTTGATTTTTAAATTGAGGTAAAATTTAAATACAATGAAATGCTTACCTCTTAGTTGTATAATTTGACAAATGTATACATCTGTGAAACCCATATACCAGTCAAGATGTAAAACATTTTATCACTCCAGAGTTTTTCATGGCAACCATATTCTAATTTCTATTCCATAGACTTGTTTTGTCTGTTCAACAATTATATATAAATGGAATCATATAGTATGTAGTCTCTTGTGTTCACTGTTCTGCATAACATAACATTTTTGAGATTTATTGATGCTGTTGCATGCATCAGTTCATTCTTTTTTATTGCTCAGTAGTATTCAATTAAACACATGATCCACAATCAATTTGTTTATTGATTCTCCTATGGGTAGATATTTGGGTTGTTTTGAACCATTATTTTTAAAAAGGTGCTATAAACATTCATAAATAAGTCTTTTTGAGAACATATATTTTAATTTCTCTTGGGTCAATATCCAGGAGTAGGACTGTTGGGTCACAGGATAGGTATTTGTTTAACTTTTAAGAAACTGCCAGTTTTCCAAAATGGTTGTGTAATTTTATACTCCCATTAACAATGAGAGTTTCAAGTACTGCACATTTTCCCTAACATTTGGTTTTGTCAGTGTGAACTGATATCTCACTATGTTTTTAGTAAACTTTATATATATTGTATATGTACAATAAAATGTGCCCATTTTAAATGCAGTTTGATGAGTTCAGCAAATGTATATATGTGTGTAGCCACCGCCACAATCAAATACAAAACATTTTCATCACCTACAAAAGTTCCCTTGTACCACTTTGCAATCAATCCCCATCCCTCTCCATCCCTAGGCAACCACTTGTTTGTTTTCTATCACTAGATAAGTTTTGCCCATTCTAGAATTTCATGTAAACTTATTCATACAGTATGTACTTGTGGTGACCATGAAAATACACCGCTGAAATCTTCTTAGAGAGCATAAGTGACTGAGGACCCTACTTGCTGCCACTGTAGAGTTACCCCGCCTTTTGCACCAAAGCCACACTTCCCATAGGCTGATCCCAGACAATGCCAGAGTATTGCAGGGTTACAAAGGTAGACCCAGTCCTGTGACATACAAGATTCCTCCACCAGGTGCCTTCAACTTGAAGACTTCAACAGCCTGGCCAAACCTTTCTTGGAACCATGCTGTAGGACAAGACTCTTCCTTTCCAATCCTCCTTCCTTCCCTCTCCCTTTACACAGATATCAGACCTGTATATTGGTCTAAAGGCTCTCTCTGCCTTCTCCTGATCCCCCCCTGTGATGATTTAAAATATATCCACAAATTCATTGATACTCCTTTCAAAAGGAAGAGACAATTTTCCTCCTCTTGAGAGTGGACTAGACTTAATGACTTGCTTCTAACAAATAGAATGAGAGAAGTGATGGTGTCTAGCTTCCAACACTATGTCATAACATTTAGGCATCGTGGCTCCCTCATTATTCACTTTTGGTTCACTTGCTCAGGAAGAAGCCATGTCATGAGGGTACTCAAGTAGACCTATGGAGAGGCCTACATGGTGAAAAGCTGAGGCTTCCTGCCAATAGCCATGTGAGTGAGCCATGTTGGAAGCAGATCATCCAAACTCAGTTAAGCCTTCAGATTACTGTAACCCCAACCAATATCTCTATTGCAACCACATGTGAAAGCCTAAGCCAAAACCACTCAAATTTGCTCCTTCATTTCAGATCCTTAGAAACTCTCTGAAGTAATAAATATTTGTTACTTTAAAATGCTAAATTTTGGAGTAGTTCGTTTCCAAGTTATAATAGATAACCAATATACTCTCTCAATAAGTCTCTTGTACATCTAATCATGTTTTGGTAGCTACTTCTCAGGAGACCAAATAATATAGTAATTCTTTTTGTGTTTTGTTTCTTTGGTTCAGCATACTGGTGGGTTTTTTTTTTTTTTTTATCTATATTGTATATATTTTTACTTTCTTTTTATCACTGAGTAGCATTCTACTGCACAAAAATACCACAATTTGTTTATCCATTCTCCTATTGATGGAGATTAAGTCTTTTCCAGTTTTGGCTATTATAAATAAAGTTGCTATGAGCAGCTATCACAAGTCTTTTTGTGGACATATGTTTTCATTTCTCTTGGGTAAATGCTTAGGAGTAGAACTGTTAGGTCATAGAGTTGATGTTTGTTTAAGTTTTTAAGAAACATACAAATACTTTTTCTAAAGTGGTTATAACATTTTATACTTCTTTTAGCAATATTTGAAAGCTCTATTTGTTTCACATCCTTGCTAACATTTGGTCTTTTAATTATTTCTAATTTTTAATTTTTGTCATTTTGTGGATGTTAAATGATACTACATTGTGGTTTTAACTTGCATTTTCCTAGGACTAATAATGTTGAACTCTTTTTCATGTACTTATTGGCCATGTATATATCTTCTCTTATGGAAGTCCATTCAAATTGTTCACTTTATAATCAGGTTGTCTTTTTTACTGGTTTGTAGATTTTATTTTTTGTTTTGTTTTGTTGTTTGATTTTTTAAATTAATAAATTTATTTTTATTATGAAGACAAAATTTGCTTAACAAAATCCAGTAAGTTTCAGGATTTTGAAATTTACAATTCAATAGTAAGGCATATATACACTGCATTGTGTGTTCACTGTTCATAGATTTCTTTCTGTCACCACATATTTGACCCCTTTTACCCCATCTATCTCCCCCCTCCTCTTCCTCCTCTCTCCGAGATTTTAAAAGATATATTCTGGATCAAGTTATTTGTTAGATTGGTCATTTAGATTTAATTTTGTTTTATACTTATGTACAACATTTATATGATTCTAAAGTCGAATTTACAAAGTAAGATACATTCAAAAAAGTCCACCTTCCATCTCTGGCTGCTTTACAATTTGTTTCTTCTCTTTTCCTATAGGTAACTTTTTTTCCTTTGGAGTCATTATTTACTTGCTCTCTCATTCCTCATTTAATGAGGCAGGAAAGCAGGTTGGTTTTACCTCTAAAATACTGTGTGCCTAGAATCTCATCATCTCCACTGATATCACTCTGGTCCGAGCTACATCATTGCTCACCCAGATTACGGCAAATTCCCTGACTGGCTTCCCACTTTTATTCTTACAACCTCTACAGTCTGTGCTCAACACAGCAGCCAAAGTGGTCCTGTAAAATCTAAGTCAAACTATATCACTCCTCTGCTCAAAAGTCTGCATATGTTCCCCATTTCGCTCAGAGTAAAAACCAAAGTCCTATTGATGCCTACAAGGCCCTACGTGATCTGAACCCTATTATTTCTCTGATCCCATCTCCTATTCTTTGTCTCACTACTCTGTTCCAGCCACAATGGGCTCCAACTATTCCTTGAATGTACCAGGCATACTGCTACCTTAGGGACTTTATACTGGCTATTCTCTCTGCCTACAAAACTCCTCTACCAGATATCCAAATGGTTAACTCACTTACTTCCTTTGAGTCTGTTCAAGCCTTACCTTCTCAATAAGGCCTCTCCTTAAAATTGCAAACTTTCCTTCCCCTTCATCATTCTTCCTCATTACCATACCCACAACAACATTCCTAATCATCCTTACACTATTTTTTTTGCCACAGCACTAATCACTTTCTGACATATTATATAACTTATGTATTATTTATTATCTTTGTGTGTTCCATTTGCTGCCACACATTAAGTGCTCAATAAATACTGAATGAATGAGTGACTAAATAAATGAATTCTAGGCATTGTTCTAAGCATATTTGGGATTGTCTCACTTAATTAACCCACGAAATAACCCTCAAAATACAATGTGCTATCATTACAATTTTACAGATGAGAAAACTAAAGCACAGAGAAGATAAGCCACTTATCCAAGATCACAGAGTTGGCAAGTGAAGGAGGCAGTTTCAGAGAAGTAGCTGTGTTTGAGTTAGGTCATACTCCTTAAGTCCTCTGTGGAATGAGATGGAACCTTATTCCACAAATAAAACAAGTCATAAAGGTAAAGGTAAATAAATTCCTAGGTGAGAACTGAAGAGAATAAAGCATTCAAGGAAAAAAAGAGAGCCTAAACAGAAAGTACAAGAATGACTGAGGGAAAGGCAAGTGGCTCAGACAGACTGAATGAAAGAGTTAATGCAAGGTATTTGCAGGAGGTAATGTTAGAAAGGGAAGTTAGGGCATATTATGAAGGATCTTCAAGAAAGAACTAATGAGAAGGAAAAGAAAAAGTATTTGTGATTTAGTAATATTATAAAGGTAACAATATTTCTTCAATAATTCAAGCATTTCTTGATGGAAAATAACTATTCTGTGAATATCTTGAAAAAAATAATGCAAAAGTTAATTCACAGACAGTCATGGTCTCAAAACTAAGTTATACACTTATATTTAGATTCTCTTTACCACCATCATCTTCACCACAAGAAAACCCTTAGAGATCCCTTCAGTAAGAAATAGCTTTGTTCAGAATAAAGGAAAAGGTGGAATCAGAGGCCACAGCCAAACACTAAATTCCGTCTCACAGGCAAATGGAATGGATAAGGGAAAATGGTATCCATAAATGTTTTTCACTTTCAGGAATCAGTTTCTTAAAAAAGGAGAACGTGGGGAGGGAGGATAAAAGGGAAATTTCTTTGTTGTCCTTTGCAATGCTCTGCAGGGCAAGGGTAAAACCCAGTGCCTTTGCTCTTCCCATTACTTAATGTGAACAAATAATAATTAGGAAAATTATCCAACAAATATTTATTATGGACGTCCTCTGTGAGCCGGACCTAGTAATAAACAAAGACTTCTCCTTCATCTTAACCTTTTTAGAGATTATTTTACACAGTGCATTTTTAAAGGTTATTTTACTCAGTGCCTTTGCAGATAAACCAGCTGTTCCAGCGAAGAGGTGACCCTATGGCTGCTGGTATGCATTATGATCATAGTATTTTCCCCAAAAGCCAAGGATAAGCTTCTGACACAGCAATCCTGTAATTCAACACTCTTCTATGTAAAGAATGCTTTATAGGCAGAACTGAGTATACAGGGTGGGAATCTGAGCTGAATACAGCTCCTTCTAGATATTTTGATTGATGAGACCATGCAATCCAGCAGAGCAGGCTGGAATTCTGCCAAATGAGCTTAGATTTCCCCCCCCCAACCCCCCAAAAACTGACATTTATCGGTCTAGAAGTAATGGAGGAGCCAGTATCTTTTCTTTATGAATTATCAGAGTTGGCTTAAGTCCTAAGGAGACCTTAAGCATTGAAAGGATTATGGTACCCCCCTCTCCTCCATACACATAATTTAAGATGAGTATAATTAATTCCAATAAAGTTCTGATTTTCTCATGAGGACAACTTCAATAATTTAATTTAAATTCCAAATATGAAACTATTTTCAGAAAAAAATTAAAGATGCCCCTATATTTTGATAGATGTTGTTATATTAGTTCCAGGTATACAACATATCAATTTCACCTTTGTATACACAACCAAGTCATCACAAGTCTAGTTACCGTCCATCACTATACAATTAACTCTCTTCACTCATTTCACTTCTTCCCTCAACCCCCTTCTAATAACCACCAGTCTATTCTCTGTATCTATGAGTTTTATTTTATTTGTTCATTTGTCTTTTTAGAGTCTACATATAAATGAAATCGTACAATATTTGTCTTTTCTGTCTGATGTACTTCATTTAGCATAATGCACTCACAGTCTATTCATGTTGTTGCAAATGGCAAGATTTCCTTCTTTTTAATGGCCAAGTAGTATTCCATATATATGTATTACATATGTATGTATGTATGTATATATATGTATATATGTATATATATACATGTGTATATATATATATATGTATATGTAAAATACACACACACATCATATCTTCTTTATCCATTCATCTACCGATAGACACTTAGGTTGTTTCCATATGTTGGTTATTATAAAGAATCCTGCAATGAACATAGGGATACACATATCTTTTCATTTTCTTTAGATAAACACCCAGAAATGGAATAACTGGGTCGTAAGGTAGTTCTGTTTTTAATTTTTTGAGGAACCGCAATACTGTTTTCCATAGTGGCTGCACCAATTTGCATTCCTACAAACACTGCACCAGGGTTTTCTTTTCTCCACATCCATTTGTTATTCCCCTCATCTACTTTGTTAAGCATATGCATAATATGAGTATTTTATCACTGTATATTATGAACTGATAAAGGTCCAGTGGCTGAGAATCATCTAACTTAAACTTAGCCGAGGCTACTATTACCTTTCCTAGTATTTGATTTCATACACTATCTTCTGCCTTGTGCCCATTCCAGTGTGCACTCAAGAAAAGAGACTATAATAGTGCCTTCCTTTGTACCCCCAACCTCCTCTTTTAGTGGTGGATCCTTAGAGACCCCTTCCACAATTCAAGGGTCTTTCATCACAAAGAGTTTGAAAAGCATTGGTTGTAATCACTGTATCTACCAGTGTTGCATGACAAGAGTATGGAAGAAACTATAGAATAGGAAATTTCCCAAAACAACACACCTGGTCAGTCCAAGGGGTCAACAGTTAAATGAAATACTACAATGGGCTCTATAACCACTATGCACTGCAGCATGTGCCTCGCAGTCATGCACATCACAGGTCTGCAATAATCCCCTTGGAAGGGTCCTTGAATGGCATTCTTTTACTAGCAGGCTCTTGCCACAGCACAATATTCCTAAACACAAAGTAGGTTTTTATAAGCTTTGCAATTCATATACAAAGTATATAGGCTTTCTATGCTTTATACACATGTGCATCAGTGTTTTCTGTCTTCAGTTGTAAAATTCTGGAGCATAGATACTAACACTCCATAGTTTTCTTTATAGAGCACTTTGTGCAGTGCTATGTGCCACTTGACACTTGAAAATATTCTCCAATAATATGATAATGATACTGGTATCATCACCCAATGGATGAGATACTGTAAACCAGGAAAGAATGGAGTAATTAAGAGATACCTATAGCCAATTTTTCTATGACATTGTCTGCCTTTGGCAAAAAGAAGCCTGCTGAATATTCATCCAGCATATATATGCAAGTTTAGTATTATCATAGTCTGTATTTGCAGCTCTAATTAATAAAACCCAATTCTAGCAGGGCCTGAGATCATAGGCCCAAATTTCTGCCCTTACTATCTCATCAGTGAGTGGTCCCATCCCCATTCCATTCATATCTATTGTCTAACCTCTTTGTCAGAGTTTATGAAAGCAGAGTCTGTAGTTAGTTAGCTGCTGCTGACCCTTATCCTGAGGCCCTGTGCTATAGTTGCTATGGAAACTGTCCCCTTCTTCTCCTAACAACCTATTCTGGCTCTCTGCCTCCGCGTGGCACTCTTTTCTGTTTGCAGAAGAGGAGGCCTGCACTTTTCTCCATGCTTTTTACCAGATTCAAATCTGCAAATGGTGGGGCGGAGGTGTAGCAGAACATTGTCTCATGTGTCATCTAAGGTGAGGCACCTCATCTGACATTCTGCCAGTACTCCTTTATTTTACCCACTCTACTACAAAAAGGACTTTAAGGCCATGTCAAATTTTGTTGATATAGTTGACATATAATATTAGTTTCAGGTAGGACCATGTCCAAATTGACTGCAGAATGTTGTGACTATTTTTGCTCCAATACATTCTCCATGATAGGGACCAAGACTGCTGTGAGGCCTTAACACATAGACACTGTCCAATCCTCCTCAGGGTTCCCCAAGAGGAAGTGGATCAGAATTTGGCTCACGGATAGCCTTGCCAAATCAGGTTACATGCTGCTGTCTATCCTGTATCATCCCCAAAATATAAGGCAAATGGGACAAAAAAAAAAGTGCTTCTGGAGCCCTAGCGTGAAAGACAGGCTCTTGGATACATACATGTACAGGATGACTCAATGTCCTGGGTTAAAGAGCTGGAGTGCAGAGTAGGTGGTGGAAACGTGATGAGGAATGCATGAAGGTAGACTAACGGCACACACCATTTTTACAAGGATGTTCCAGACAGCCATAAAATGCGTGTGCCTCCTTAGTCCTCTTTCCCATCCCCTGGTTCTTTGGTTTTAGAAGGGTCAACCTCTTCTTTGGTTCAAACGGTGCCCCTTCGGTTTTGAGAATTCCCTAGGGTAAGTAATACCATAGTCTCCCAAGGTTACTCAACTCACTGTCACATTACCAGTAGTTGGGAAAGTCTTTCTGGGTTTTACTCATATCCCCCTTGCTGCAGTCTGAGCTCATTGCACTCAAGTCCTGCACTCAGTAGAGATGGAGACTAGCCAACCACTATCTTCAGAATAACAACTCACCAGGGACTCAGGGCCGGAAGGTCATTCTGTCCCTCCAAAACTGCGCAGCCTTCCAGGGCACTCCCAGGGCCTGGGGCAATGAGGACAGGGAAACCGAGGATGGAGCCTAAGGCCCTGGCAAGCAGTGATATAAAAATAAAAAATAAAAATAAAAATAAAGCACCAGACAATGATAATACACACCCCGACACAGATGGAGACGACGATACAAAACCGAGACAGAGAGGGACAAGATGGCTCCCTCAGTTCAGGCGAGTCTGCGGAATTGCCAGATAGTACTTATAGGGGAAACATCCTAACTAGAAGCTTCTTCCGTCGCTGAGGCAATCGACTCGCCCCTCCACCCAGTCCCTCAGAATCCTCACCCCTGCCCAAGTCAGAGTGGGAGATCCCTCTGGAGAACGAGTGGGGGGGGAGGTGTAGGGGGTGGCCACCACCCCCGCGGCGGAGCGGGACCGCAGAGCCG
>NW_006442109.1:26213074-26220451 GCF_000325575.1 Pteropus alecto | reverse complement strand
GAGCCGGGGCGGCCCAGCCCCAGCCCGGCCCCTGCGGCGCCAGTGCTCCGCCTCCTGACAGGGAGCAGCCAATGAGCGGCTCCCGCCTCTGGCCTTTAAGAACCGCGCGCACTCTCCCTGCGGCGGACGCTGCCAGCCTAGCACTCCAACAGAGTTTCCATGGAGACCGAGTCTGGGCCGGGGCGGCCTCGCGGCGTTACCATGGAGACAACTCCCGGGCTAGGGCTCCGAAGCTCTGGCTCACCGCTGTCTCAAAACCCCGCGGAGCCGCTGTGCCAGGCCGGAGCCGCGGTGGCGGCGGCATGCTGGGACCTGCGGAAACACTCTTTGCTCATCGTGATCGGCGATATCGGTACAGAAAGTCAGCTGAGGGCCGTGCGGGCCCACCTTGAACAAGGTGAGCCGCTGTCCTGGCTGTGCTTGGGACATCCTCCATCCCGAGCTTCTCCGCCATCTCCATTTACCTCCCAGAGCGTACGTCTGCATCCTTCATCCCTAGTGTGCACTGTGCACTCTGTTAATCTGAATCATCAGCCCCTGTCACCTTTATCTTCCATGTCACGCGTCCGTATCCTTCCGTGCTGCCAACATCTCGCTTCCCCATCCTTCCCGCACACCCCATGGCGTACCGCAATCTCCCGGAGGCGGGGGAGCTCTGTGCAGTGCCTGGGGCCCCTCTGGTCACACCCTCTCTCCCGCAGTGTCTCGGGCCAGATGTCCTGAAAGTCCTCACCTTCCCCTGGGGAGTCCATGTCCCTACCTTAGTTTCTTCTTTAGGATCCCTGAACAGGCACAGGGTGCCTTCTGAACGCTGCAGACAAATCTCAAATCTCCCAGTGTCGGTGGCCAACCTGAGAGTGACCTTTGTGGCCGCGAGCTCCTCAGTCCTCACCTCCCTCCCCAGTTGCCTGCCAGTGGCGCAGTGCTGCGGAGCCACCTGCGGGTGGAAGCAAGCTGCGAAGGGGTGGAGGCAAGGAGGGGGCATAGAAAGAGAGTCTAGAATCCTACTTAGCTGTAAGGACCAGTAAGGCAGCCCCCAGAATCTGGGATAGGCCCTTGGGTGTCACTTCTATCACAATTGGGCAACTCTGCAAGAAAATTCCTACATACGAACTCACTAATGACCAAGTTTAGCCTAAACTCTGCCCTTCCTCATCTGGCTCAGGCAAAGCCCGAGGCACAGAATTGAAGAGAGACAGAGGCATTAACAACCTTTCTTAAAGATATCAGTGAGGCTGATCAGGGCAGCTGTCCTTATCTCCTCCCTCTCCTTACCCCTCTTGTAAGCTTAGAACTGCTCCCTGAAGTCCAGCTCTTCTGAACTTATTTAGAGCCCTCTTTGTTTCTTTTTGTCTCACAGGGATTCTCTCCTGGAATGTTGACTTATCATCCTTTGACTTGAACCAGCAGTTGCGACTCTTCATTACCAGGCACCTAGCTCACTTCTCCTCAGAGGTCAAAGGTTAGGATCAGTGTCATTTGTCTCAGTCCTTTGGGTGAGGGTTGGTCACAGAAGAGCAGAGGTCTGGTCTCCCTAGCAGAACTGGACTTGTGGGAGATTTGGGTTGGGGAGAAGGGAAGGACTCTGGAGAAAAGTTGTAAAGCTCCATAGCTATCCCCACATACCCAGTACACTTCGAAGACAGATGGTATGGTGGTGGAAAGAAACTGGAGAATATAATTTCTACCTGAGAAGACGGTATTTTATGGACAGCTATTGACATGCACTAAGGAAACAAGGTACTTCTCCTGAGTGATCAATCATCTCCCATGCAAAAAATCTACTTTTTTTGTGTTCCCATTTCTGTGTACTCCAGCCTTCTTGGATCTCTTTACAGAGACCCTTGAATCCCCAACCCACCTTCCCAGATCCTTGCTTAGAACTTTCCCTTAGACCACATAGCCTACTGTCCCAGGTTTCAGGGTTTCTGGTTCCTCCTTTGGATCAGCCAACAGATCTCCAGAGCACATCAGAAATCTGGTATCAAAGGCTGATGAGCACCATCAAATCCAGGGTGGAAGCAGGGACTCCCAGATTTGCTGCTACAAGAGCTAGTCACACTCCAAGATTTGACTCTGAGATCAAAGTTCACAGGATGTAGTTTCCCATTCGGCTAGGTGGGAGAAATGGGTCAGAGATTTGAGTAAGTACCATTTTAGGAGCTATCATTCCATGACAATATCCGTGGGGAAACTGTAGAAAACCCTATATCTTATATAAAAGTACTGGGCATTCTGGCCATGTTGTTGGTAAATGTTGACACACCAATCCACGCTCCAGTGCCTGTATGGAATTTAAAATCCATACAACTGAACAGTTACTGTATCAAATGATTGAATTCATATCTTATGTAGATAATTCTCAGTTATTCAATATAGAAGATGGTCACCTCCCCTTCTCTTCTTATTCCTCCTGCTAACTGCCACATCTTTGGTCATTTCCCTGATCACTGACTACTTTTAGAGACGTTTTTGGAGAAAGAAGACAAGGTGAATATGTTAATGATTTATTATCCTAGGAATATGTGCGGCATTTAAAAAATGTGAGACTGGCATCTTCTTGATGCGACTAGCTTCCTGTGAAGCTAGCCACTCGCTGTTTTGAGACTGCCTTCTGTTTAGAATTACTCATGTCATGGCTTACTCCATTAGCACTGATGACTGAAAATCAATAGTTTTACCACTTATTACTCCTAGGAGCTTTGGTGCAAGTTTGGATGAGGAGATGATAGCAGATAAAATTAACAACTGAGTTGAAGTTTGGGGAGTATCTTCTGATGTTAATAATTCACTGAAATTTCTAACCTTGTCCTTTTGGCCACAGAGACTTAAGATTAGGCTGCTTTCTGGAATAACGTATGAATGAACAGAACTTAAACCAAAATACTTAGCTATTCTTCAAATTAAGATGCAGGGATGCTTGGGAAGACATTTACAGGGAGATGCATAATTACTCCCAGGAACCTCTCAGAAACAAACACTGATATATAAACACCTACTAGATCTTTTCAGTCAAAGAGGATATGCCATGGTGTCCTCAAGGGGCTTAGGGCCATACACCCACGATCAGGATTTACTTTAGCCTACTGAATTTTTTTAGGTTTGGACATTTTTATGGTGGCCTCTCTATGTCCCTGGAGAATAGTGAAGAATTTCCTGGAAAAACCCACATGGCTCAAGACCGCCACAGCCCCACCCCTGCTGGCTCCTCTTTCAGCTGTCCCCACAAACAACAGAGCAGCTGCAGACACAGCCCCTCCCTTGAGCCTCCCTTTAATGGGGAAGGCAAAGGGAATCAGGCTGCTGGGATGGGCTCAAGGGGATATACTAGTACTTTATGACTTAATCCTTTCTGCCCACCCCCACAGGCTGGGCCACCATCCCTCTCGCTTCAACTCAAACCCTGGGCCAAAATGCTGAGAAGGGACAAAAGTATATCCTACAATGAATGACAGGAAGAGTGCAATCAGTCCTAGCTACGTCCCGCTCCACACCCTCACACTCACGAAAAGGAGGGACCCTCTGATGGAGAGAGAGTCAGTGGCCCAGCTCCTTCTAGCGGTCAAATCTGGTAATGGCTTTTCCAGGTGAATTTTGCACCAGGTAGTCAGTCTTCAGTGGTGACTTGGAGATACGTTATTCCTTTCTAACCCCTGCGAAAAATATGGAACTTCCAAGCATCATAAAACAAAACCAGAAACCATTATGATAGTGGAAAACTGAATTTAAATAACACTCTGATACTTCTATTGGGCACCTCTAGGAAAGGGAGAGGGCTTCATAATTTATAATTCATGATTGATATTCTAGGACTCTGAAACACACAGGCTGAAGGACCAGTTTGGAGACCTGTCTGACTCTCCATTATCACTGGTGTGCTCAGGAGGTATTAGTTCTGTTACCTGCAAACATAAAAGCCATTCTGAATTAATAGAGCAGCTTGTTACCCCCTGCAACTGGGGTTTTCATTGCTGTCTAAAATGGGAAAGCAAGGACAAAAATAGTATTTGAAGTCCTCTCTTGCAGGCACCTCCAGTTCTGGGCATACCTGGCAGCTAAGAGTTGGTCTGGTCTGAGATTCTGATTTAGGATCTCCCTGATCACCTAAATGACCTCTCATAGATCTTCCACAAAAGGGAGATGGACTTCCACTGCGTTTGTGCACTGTAGGTTTAGGATTCTAGGAATGAAGCACTTTTTCATATTTTATGCCATTCACCCCTCACAGTATCATTGGAGGATGGTACTAATCTTATACTCATTTTATAGTTCTAGAAGCAAGCTTTCAGAGAGATTAAATGGCTCATTTAATAGCATGATTAGTAAAATGGTAGAGTCAGGTCTCAAATCCAAGACTTTGGATCTTATTTTGTGTTTGAGCTCAGGTCTCTCTCTTCTTTGGCATCTCTCCATTTAATTGCAGCAGAGCCTAGGAACACAAGGGGTAAAGGGTTGGTTGTGATGAGTGGCTGTTTAGAAGGTGAGGGCTTGAAGGAAAAGTCCACTGCAAGATGGAACTGTGCCCAGGGTGTGGCCCTTGGGGGTAGAAGCTGAGAATAAGGGTGGGCTCTGTACTGGGCTGGAAAATGTTTTGTTCTCAAGCCAAATGTCTACTCAAGTTTCCCTCTTAGCACAGTCCAGAGAGCCCTAGAAAGCACAGAGGAGATGGGAGGTTTAAGATGGGAGGAAATAAGAAGTACGAAGTTGCAGAAGGGAAGTGTTTCCCTTTTGTGATGCTCGGAACTCAGCCTGGTTTATGTTGTGTATCTCTGCAGATGGCTTCCTCTATTCAAAAGGGGCTGTTGTCATGTTGCTGCTTTGCATCCCCGGATCTAAGCAAGGATTCCTCCTCCTCTGTCCTCCTCTCGGCCTCCCCACCACTCCTCCCCCCCTCCAGTACTGGTGACTCAGCTCCCTCAGCTCCTCCTCTCCTCTGGAGGCAGTTAAGGGGGATGGGGATGCTGAGAGCAGAGACTATTTTGGCTTCTCTGACCTTCAAAAGCTGTACTTGGCAGCCTGGGGCAAGGGTGGTGCTGGTGCTGGTGTATGAGTGGGTGGATGTCGATGTATGGAAGGCCTTAGGAGTTGGCTAGGACTGGGGAAGGTTGATGGAAGGGAAGAAGGCAAGGCAAGTAAGAACTATGTGGAAGCGCAAGCATCACCCAGTTGGAACTGAGTGCTAGAGCTCTCTAGATCCTCCCTTTGAGTTCTAGTGCAGGTCACTAAATCTGAGACAGAGGTAGAGACAAAGGGAAACAGGGTCAATATTAGAAGAATTAAGATAGTATAAGACCAAGACATCAAAGAGACACGGAAAGTGCAGAGACAAGGAAAGAATAGGGATCCAACACTCTATAAAGTCATTATAAGATTTTTTTTAATCCAAAGAGTATTTTATGTTACATTTAACAATTGGCCAATAGTAAGAAAATTTTGCTTAGGCCTGGGGCCCTGGTGATCTTCCTTGGTCCCCGTTAACTCTTTCACTGAAAGGCAGAAAGCACTCTGCCTCTTCATACCCGGTGACCCAAGAATTCCAAGTATCAGGTCCTGTGTGGTTACTGTACTGTGCTGCATTGACACAGAATTGCATGCTCCCAGGGTCCTTGTGCCCCACCCCAGACTGTCTAGGACCATGTGTCCACTTCAGAATTTCAAACTACCCTCCACCCTAAAAAGAGACTTATTTCTGCCCTCCCCTGCTTTCTGTAGCTGTGGCTCAGAAGCCAGCAGAACTCAGCGCAACTCCTGTCCCCAGCCTTCTTCTCGAGTAGTCCCTTTACTCCTATCCCATGCGTTCAGGCCCCTAGCCCCTTTGTCTCCTGCTCCTCCAGGAATTGAAGGTCACTCCTTGGGTCTGAGGAACGAGACAGCAGATGGTTCCTGAGAGAAGGAGGAGGGCCCGGGCAACCCATGCCTCCTGTATCCTCTGAAATGTGCCATAGCACAGGGCTTTGGTCTTTTGGCTGATGCTGCTAACAGTATTTCTTGACCAAACAGGGTTGGGGAAGGGCCCTGTGGGCCACTGGAGACCACCCTGGCTCTTTGAGCTGTTAGATAACTCCTCAGCCCCAGCAGAAGCACCAGAGCACTGACATTGTGAAGGCAAAGAAACAGTTAAGTCTCCGGTGCCTCGTCATGGACCAGCCCCTCTTCCCCGCCCTGGCACCGCCCTCCCCATCAAGCGCCCCCCCCCCACTCCCACCCAAAGTGCTGCAGACTCTTCCCTGAAGCTGCCGGCTGAGGCCGGAGCTGCAGCCTCCATGAGGGGCTCCCTCCCACACCCAGGGTAAGAAACAAACGGAACCGAAGGGCTTGGCATGGGGGTTGGAGGATGCTGTGATAGGGAGGTGGGATGGGAGTAACGGGAGGGGAGTCGATACCTAAACTGGTGTGTCTGGAACTGGCCCAGCGGGGTGGGCAGGGTGGGGGAACGGAGAAAGAAGATGAAAATTACTGGCTATGGGGCCAGCCTGGACGCAGAACCAGGCAGAGGCCAATGTGGCCAAGACAGTGACAGTCCACCTCTCAGGCTGGGTTGGGCCGGGAGACATAAGCCTAGGGGCAACAGCAAAGGGTGGTGTCCCTGGCTCTGCCTGGCAGCCTGGGCCTCTGGAGGAGTTTGGGGGCTGTGTCTTTGGGCAGGGGTAGAAGAATCTGAGGGTAAGCGGATGTTATGGGAATGTACCTAATGGTGTCAGCTGCTAGATTGCTCAGCTGCTCCTATGCTGAGGGTGAGCAGGACAGCGAGTTTTTGCCAAGTAAGGGGAGGTGGGGGACACTGTGGAAAAAGAAGGGAGGAAAGGGTCATTAAGATGTGGCACGCGCCTTCGCAGACCAACCAATGTGCAGTGGGCTCCCCGCACCCTTTTCCCAGCTTGAGATTGTGACTCTTAAGCCCCCACCCTTTTCTGGCTCCCTTGGGAGATTGAGAGGCCCCTCTGGAGATTAAGAGCACTCCCTCCAGAGCAGCTGCCCTGCATTTTCAGTACTGTCAACCCCACGGGTTCCCAGTCTGAGCCCCACCCCCACCTCATCTCTGCTTCTTTTCCCAAGATAGGGGCTCTTGAACCAAGGAGCCAGTTTCCTCTCCCTCTCTGTGTTCCCTCGCCGCCCCCCCCCACCCCCCATGCAGAGGCAGCCAAGAAAATGACTTGTCATGCTGTGGTGGGGGCGGAGCTGGAGCCTGAGCTCAGCGCGCACACTCACACACTGCGGCAAACTGCAGCTGCCCGAGCGGCCCCCCTCCCCTCTGCCTCACTGCAGAGACACCTGCCCTCTTGCCGGCTCAGCCTCTGCACCCGCCACCCCATCACTGGCCAAGGGATATGCCGCTGCCTCACAAGAAGTCCTCTCCAAAAAAAAAAGACAGCAAAA
>NW_006442109.1:26197543-26211587 GCF_000325575.1 Pteropus alecto | reverse complement strand
AAAGAGTGCTTTCTCCCAGGCCTGAAAACGAAGGATGCTGAATATAAACCATGTAGTTGCCAGTCAGAACTGGAAAGCACTTGGGTGAGGGAGAGGGTCTCCACCAAGATAGGAACTGGAATCAGAGAAGTCTGGTGGTTATACCCAGGGGGCTGCAAGGAATGATAGACCGGAAGCGGGAGACGGGGACAGATAGGAAGCAAATCAGTCTGTACCGCAGAAATTTCTTTCTCACCCTCCTAGCTAAACTGTGAGACCTTCTGGGATGTGGTGGGGCAGAGGTGGGGGTGTAAATTGCCCTTCTAAATCTAAACTACTTAGAGCTAGCCTAGGGCCAGCTGTTCCCTGAACCTCCATAGCCCTCACCTGCCCAAGCCTTGCCCCTGCCCTCCTCTGAACTGACCTCAAAGCTTCCCTCCATTCCCAAGTGCATAGAAGACAACCTTGAATTCCTCTTGGGCCCCACCCACCCTGTATGGAGTTTGGTCTTCTGACATCATCCATAGTTCACTTCCCCTGCAGCTGCAACTACAGCCCCTTGCTGCCAGATCTGCCTGATCCTGGCACCAAGGCTCTCCCACTTAACAAAAGCCCTGGCCCTGCACTTCTCTTGTCAGAGCCCTTGAAGAGGGTCTAGTGGAGGGATTCTGAGCCCTTCCACCAATATCCTTTAGACAGCCCACTCCCCAGGCCATCTGATCACCCCTCTGTTTGTAAGGTAACTCCACTATGCTGCAATTGGCAAGGGCAGGAGCAGGGAACGGCAGCATCCCTTTTCAGTATCTTCTGTCTAACCTGCCACTTTCTTTGCTGCGTTACTTGGTATTTTATGTGAGCCTGGGGAAGGAAAGTAAATAGGGGGATTTAAGGGTGTCTTATCTTTCTCCATGGCCTGGGGAACACTCAGTCTCTCCTTCTTTGTTTCTTGTTTGTGAACCCCTTGTTCCCCTCTCCATGGCAGAAGGCCCATAGGAGAGAGGCAAAGATGAGAGGAGAAACTGTTCACAAAATATGGATTGTAGGCTAGCAACCCAGGCCTCTCTGGAGTCCAGGGATATGATGGTGAGAGAGGGAGCTGTGAAACCTTTAGTGGTGGGAACAGTATGAGTGGGTGCATGTTTGTGAGTGCAGGCTTGGCCTCTCAGGAACCAGAGAACAGAACAAGAAATTAATAGTCCTATATCAACTCTTTGATTTGTAAAACCCCAACGGTTTAGAGAGTGCAGACTTCTCTGAGTCTTTTGGAGTGGGAATTCTGGCCTGGGTTGGATGGGGGTTGGAAAGGAAGATGGGGAGTCTGTAGACACTGCACAGAAAGGCCCATCTCCTTGTTTCCAGGCACTCACTAGCATGAAAGCATGCTAGCGCAAGGCAGAGGCAGGCTAGGAAGGAGTGAGCTGGGTGAGGACCGTCCCAGGAGCCCTCCCTCCAGCTGAGTCCCCCATCCTCAAGCTGCACCAGGAACTCAGAGCTCAGAGAGGGACAAAAGTTTCTTGTCAACAGGGCAGCCGGAGGCGGGAGTTCCAGGCAGAGGGTGTGGTAGATGAAGGGAGGGAGAAGACAGACTGTGTGGAAGAGGGGAGGGAGGCCCCTGAAAGGGGAGGGTTAGATGAGGTAGTCCCTAGACCTTACTCAGCAGTATCCAAAGTGGCAGGATCTTAGGATGGCTAGGCTTCTCTTTCTCTCAAGCCCCATATTCTGATAGTGCATTCTTTCCTCCCCTGCCCCACACAATGCCTCTGTTTTAGTCTATACCCACTCTCTTCAGAACAAATTCCTACATCTTTCCCTCAGGCCAGAGGACCCTCTGCCACCAGAGTGAGATCCTAGAGACCATCATCCTGGTAAACCCCAGCGCCGACAGCATCAGCTCTGAGGTAAGGCCTGGGCCTGGGCCTTGCCACGAGGGCCTGCTGAAAGTGCTGTAGCTCACCCTTGCCAGTGCTACTGCTGTAAGGCCAAGAATTCTTGGACTTGGCTTTGGACCATCCTCTAGTTCTGCCATCTAAGCTGCCTTACAATTCCCACTCTGGAGGTGTTGTGGTGCTACTGGTGGGGAGCATGGCCTTGCAGTATTGCGGGGAAAACGAACATTCAGTGCTCTTCCCTGGGTTTCCTCCATCTGTGACTACTCCTTTCCTTCTATTCTAGGTTCATCATCTCCTTAGCAGCCCATCAGCTCACAAACTACTAATCTTGAGTGGGCAAAGTTTAGAGCCAGGGGGAGACCTCATCCTACAGAGCGGCACTTACTCCTATCAAAACTTTGTCCAGGTCCTTCACAACCCAGAGGTAAGTTCCATGTCTGCAGGAACAGAATATGGGAGGGATCCAAGGAAGGGAAACTCTCATATTGTTTGACAACTGGGGGTCCTGACAGAAAGGTGGGAGATCACCTTAGAGACAAGTAAGATTAGTAGACTGAATATGAGTTGGGGTAAGACAAACTTAATGACCTGATCAGCCTTCTATCTCCCATTCCTCTAGATTGCCCAATTGCTCAGCAACAGAGACCCTGGGCTCCAGGCCTTCCTCACCGTGTCCTGCTTAGGGGAGGGTGATTGGAGCCATCTGGGACTATCTAGTTCCCAAGAGACCCTGCACCTCCGGCTAAACCCTGAGCCCACCTTGCCCACAATGGATGGTGTGGCTGAGTTCTCCGAGTATGTCTCTGAGACTGTGGATGTGCCATCCCCCTTTGACCTGCTAGAGCCTCCTACTTCAGGGGGCTTCCTCAAGCTCTCCAAGCCTTGCTGCTACATCTTCCCTGGTGGCCGCGGGGACTCTGCCCTCTTCGCCGTCAATGGTTTCAACATCCTAGTGGATGGTGGCTCTGATCGCAAGTCCTGCTTCTGGAAGCTGGTGCGGCATCTGGACCGCATTGACTCAGTGCTGCTCACACACATCGGGGCAGACAACCTGCCAGGCATCAATGGACTCCTGCAGCGCAAAGTGGCAGAACTGGAGGAGGAGCAGTCCCAGGGCTCCAGCAGCTACAGCGACTGGGTGAAGAACCTCATCTCTCCGGAGCTTGGAGTTGTCTTCTTCAATGTGCCAGATAAACTGCGGCTGCCTGATGCCTCCCGGAAGGCCAAGCGCAGCATTGAGGAGGCCTGCCTCACTCTGCAGCACCTAAACCGCCTGGGCATCCAAGCTGAGCCTCTGTACCGTGTGGTCAGCAACACCATTGAGCCTCTGACCCTCTTCCACAAGATGGGTGTCGGCCGGCTGGACATGTATGTCCTCAATCCTGTCAAGGACAGCAAGGAGATGCAGTTCCTCATGCAGAAGTGGGCAGGCAATAGTAAAGCTAAGACAGGCATTGTGCTGGCTAATGGGAAGGAGGCTGAGATCTCGGTGCCCTACCTGACCTCTATCACTGCTCTCGTGGTCTGGCTGCCAGCCAGCCCCACTGAGAAGATTGTACGTGTGCTTTTTCCAGGGAATGCTCCCCAGAACAAGATCTTGGAAGGCCTGGAAAAGCTTCGGCACCTGGACTTCCTGCGCTACCCAGTGGCCACACAGAAGGACCTGACTGCTGGGGCTGTGCCTGCCAACCTCAAACCCAGCAAAATCAAACAGCGGGCCGACAGCAAGGAGAGCCTCAAGGCCACTACTAAGACAGCTGTGAGCAAGCTGGCCAAACGGGAGGAAGTGGCTGAGGAAGGAGCCAAGGAGGCCCGCTCGGAACTGGCCAAGGAGTTAGCCAAGACAGAGAAGAAGGTAAAAGAATCATCTGAGAAGCTCCCAGAGAAGCCTGCCAAGCCTGAGAGGGTGAGGACAGAGTCGAGCGAGGCATTGAAGGCAGAGAAGCGAAAGTTGATCAAAGATAAGGTGGGGAAGAAGCACTTGAAAGAAAAGATATCAAAGCTGGAGGAGAAGAAAGACAAAGAGAAAAAAGAGATCAAGAAGGAGAGAAAGGAGCTCAAGAAAGACGAAGGAAGAAAGGAAGAGAAGAAGGATGCCAAGAAAGAGGAGAAGAGGAAAGATACCAAACCTGAGGTCAAGAAGATTTCCAAGCCAGATCTGAAGCCCTTTACCCCTGAGGTACGTAAGACCCTCTACAAGGCCAAGGCCCCTGGCAGAGTAAAGATGGACAAGAGCCGGGCTGCCCGTGGGGAGAAGGATCTGTCCTCTGAGCCCCGGACACCCCCAGCCCAGAAGGGGGCTGTACCACTCCCAACAGTCAGTGCGCACAGGGAACTGGCCCTGTCTTCACCAGAGGACCTCACACAGGACTTTGAGGAGATGAAGCGTGAGGAGAGGAGGTTGCTGGATGAACAAAGGGACATAGGACTAGGAGAGAAACCGCTCTCTCCAGGCACCACGGAGGAGGGAGTCCCAAGCACAGCTGCCCAGAGAACACTACCCTCTGTCTCAGGGCTGGAACAAGAAAAGCCTGTGATGAAGGAGAAAGAGGTCGTCCCAGACATCCCTGAGGAGCAAGGCACCAATAGAGGCCCAGATTCTGGGGCCGAAACAGAGGAAGAGAAAGACACCTGGGAGGAAAAGAAGCAGAAGGAAGCAGAGAGGCTCCCTGATAGAACCGAAGCCAGAGAGGAAAGTGAACCTGAGGTAAAGGAGGATGTGATAGAGAAGGCTGAGTTAGAAGAAATGGAGGAGGAGTTGCACCCTTCAGATGAGGAGGAAGAGGAAGAGACAAAGGCTGAGGGTTTTTACCAAAAACATATGCAAGAAGCCTTGAAGGTAACTCCAAGGGGCAGGGAGGCTCTCGGGGGCCGGGAACTGGGACTCCAGGGCAAGGCCCCTGAGAAGGAGACCTCATCTTTCCTAAGCAGCCTGGCCACACCTGCAGGAGCCACTGAGCACGTCTCCTACATCCAGGATGAGACAATCCCTGGCTACTCAGAGACCGAGCAGACCATCTCAGATGAGGAGATCCATGATGAGCCGGAGGAGCGCCCAGCTCCACCTAGATTTCCTACAAGTACCTATGACCTCCCTGGGCCCGAAGGCCCTGGCCCCTTTGAGGCTAGCCAGCCTGTAGACAGTGTTGTTCCTGCCACCTCCAGCAAAGGCTACGGAGCACCAGAGACTGAACTCACCTACCCTCCCAACATGGTGGCCGCCCCTTTGGCTGAAGAGGAGCATGTGTCCTCGGCTACCTCAATCACTGAGTGCGACAAGCTTTCTTCCTTTGCCACATCTGTGGCTGAGGACCAGTCTGTGGCTTCACTCACAGCTCCCCAGACAGAGGAGACAGGCAAGAGCTCCCTGCTGCTCGACACAGTCACAAGCATCCCATCATCCCGCACTGAAGCCACTCAGGGCTTGGACTACGTGCCATCGGCTGGTACCATCTCACCCACCTCCTCACTGGAAGAAGACAAGGGCTTCAAATCACCACCTTGTGAGGATTTCTCTGTGACTGGGGAGTCAGAGAAGAGAGGAGAGAGTGTCGGGAAGGGCTTACCTGAAGAGAGAACTGTGGAAGAGGAAGAGGAGACCACAAGTGTACAGCTGTCTGAGAAACTTCACAGTCAATATGGAACCCCGATGTTCGGTGCCCCTGGTCACACCCTATATCCAGGGGAATCAGCGCTCGGAGAATTGGAGGAGCGCTGCCTCAGCCCAGATGACA
This sequence comes from Pteropus alecto, assembly GCF_000325575.1. Taxonomy (NCBI): domain Eukaryota; kingdom Metazoa; phylum Chordata; class Mammalia; order Chiroptera; family Pteropodidae; genus Pteropus; species Pteropus alecto. Next base: position 26,205,985 of record NW_006442109.1, on the reverse strand, counting down.
GCACAGTGAAGATGGCCTCTCCTCCACCATCTGGTCCACCCAGTGCCACCCACACACCCTTTCATCAGTCCCCAGTGGAAGAAAAGTCTGAGCCGCAAGACTTTCAGGAAGCAGACTCCTGCGAAGACACTAGGCGTACCCCAGGTGTGGTCAAGGAAGATGCTGCAGAGGAGACAGTCAAGCCAGGGCCTAAAGAGGACACACTAGAGGAGGGGGGAAAGCTGCCTCCTCCCTGGAGCCCCCAGGCCCAGGAAGCAGCTGTCAGCATTGTTGGGGGACATACAGGGTACACCATCCAATTGTTGCCAGAACAGGACAAAGCAATAGTCTTTGAGACTATGGAAGCACAAGAGCCCACAGGCCCAATTCTGGGAACAGAAGTCCTGCCCAGAGATTTGAGGGCATCTCTCCAAGAACCTGGTGAAACTCAGAAAGATGATGTGCTCCAATTTCCTGACCAAAGCCTCTCCCCTGATGATGCAGAGTCCCTCTCGGTCCTCAGTGTGGTCTCACCAGATGTTGCCAACCAGGAAACCATCCTCAGGTCTCCCTCTGGCCTGACAGAGCAGCACCTACACAAAGACCTTTGGCCACAGGTATCTCCAGAAGATACTCGGTCACTTTCTCTCTCAGAAGAGAGTCCCAGCAAAGAGACTTCTCTGGATATCTCTTCTAAACAGCTGTCTCCAGAAAGCCTTGGTACCCTCCAGTTTGGCGAACTAAGCCTCGGAAAGGAAGAAAAGGGGCCTCTGATGCAGGCTGAGGATACTTCTCAGCACCTAGCTCCCGAGTCTATTCCAGAACCCTGTGCAGCCACAGTGTCTCCTCCCACAGATGTGAACACTGGATACTCTGCACAGGCAGATATCACAGATGAGAGCCCCAATGGAAAATTATCTGCCAGCCCTTTCTCTCACTCTCCACTGTTGGGAGATGGGAAGCACTCACCTGGAGTGACCACAAGCCCTGGTGAACACATTCTGACACCTGATAGCTCCTTCACTAAGAGTCCTGAGTCTTTGCCAAGCCCTGTCATGGAGGACATTGCCATCAAGTGGGAAGGTAAAGTTCCAGAATTGAAAGACAGAACCCCAGAGCAGATGGACAAGGGACCTGAGTCAAAGGATGAAGTCCTACAGCAGAAGGACAAAACTCTGGAGCAGAAGGATATTGTCATAGAGCAGAAGGATACAGCCATCGATCAGAAAGGTGAGGCTCTGGGAGAAAAGAAGGCTGTGACACAGCAGGATAAGCCTTTAGAACTAAAAAGCAGAGTCTTAGAACAGAGGGACACAGCTCTGGAAAAGAAGGACAAGGCTCTGGAACCAAAAGACAAGACCCTGGAACAGGAGGACAAAGTCGTAGAAGAGAAAGATGAAACCTTAGAACAAAAAGCCAGAGACTTTGAACATAAAGACATGACTCCAGAGGACAAAGTCTCTGAACTGAAGGGCAAGGCCTTAGAACACACTGATGAAGCCCCTGAACAGAAGGACAAGGTTTTGGAAAAGGAAGATCAGGCCTTAGAACAAAAATACTGGGCCTTAGGACAGAAGGATGAAGCCCTGGAACAAAACAATAAGGCTCTTGAACAGAGAGATAAGGATCTGGAAGAGAAGGACAAAATTCAGGAGCAGGAGGAGAAAACCGTGAAGCCAAAGGAGAAGATCCTAGAGGAAAAATCTTCAGAAAAAGTTGGGGCTGTGGAACAGAAGGAAGAAGCTCTGCTGGAAAAGACCAAAGCTCTGGAACTGGAAGAGAGCCCGGAGCAGAAGGACAAGGCCCAGGAGCAGGAAGAGAAACACTGGAAGGAGCAGGAGTGGCGAGAAACATCTCCGACCAGAGGGGAGCCAGTTGGAGAACGGAAAGAGCCTGCCCGGACATGGGAGGATACATCTCCTGAGCAAGAGGACAGGTACTGGAGGGGCAGAGAGGATGTGGCCTTGGAACAGGACACATACTGGAGGGAACTGAGCTGTGAGCGGAAGGTCTGGTTCCCTCATGAGCTCGATGGCCAGGGGGCCCGGCCGCGGTACACAGAAGAGCGGGAGAACACTTTCCTCGATGAGGGGCCAGATGAAGGGCAAGAAGTACCCCCCTTGGAACACTCGCCCCAGAGCCCCTGGGCCTCAGACTTCAAGGGTTTCCAGGAGCCTTCATCACAAAAGGGGCTGGAGGTGGAGCGCTGGCTTGCTGAGTCACCAGTTGGGCTGCCACCAGAGGAAGAAGACAAGCTGACCCGCTCCCCTTTTGAGATCATCTCTCCTCCAGCCTCCCCACCTGAGATGGCTGGACAGAGGGCTCCTCCGCTTCCAGGACAAGAGAGCCCTATCCTGGAGCCTAAGACCATGCCACCCATGAGGAATGAACCTACCACCCCCTCATGGCTGGCTGACATCCCACCATGGGTGCCCAAGGACAGAACACCCCCCCCCCCCCCCCCCCCCCCCCCCCCCCCACCCCCCACCCCCAAAAACAAACCCAGCCAAAACAATGCCATAGCTTCTCTGCTTTCAAATCTGGCAGAATGAGAAGTGTATTTTTAAGCCTTGCCTGAAAGCTGTGCTCTTGTTTACAATCCTCCTAGTTATAGTGGATGCAGATGGTTTTGAAATCTGCACTCAGACAAATGTAAAAGGCTCCCTCTTTTCTTGCTCAAAGAAGAACATTGCAAAACCTATTAAATGCAAAAATAGAAATGGTTTGAGCAATTATAGAGTGAATTTGGGCTGTGTAGGCAAATAATCAAGAGACCCCTGCCCCCTGCACCCCTCTCCCCAGCTCCAGCTCCCCCAGCTCCTGCCCCTGAGCCATACACTCCTGCGCCCTTCTGGGGCACAGCTGAATATGACAGTGTGGTGGCTGCAGTGCAGGAGGGGGCAGCTGAGTTAGAAGGTGGGCCATACTCCCCCCTTGGGAAGGACTACTGCAAGGCTGAAGGAAAAAAGGAAGAAGGAGGTCAGGCTGGGGCTCCTGACAGCAGCCTCCGCAGCTCCAAGTTTCCAGAGGCCAGTGAGAGCCATGCCACCCAGGAGCCTGAGCAGACCGAGTCAGAGCAGAGAGAGCCCACACCCTATCCTGATGAGAGAAGCTTTCAGTATGCGGACATCTATGAACAGATGATGCTTACTGGTCTTGGCCCTGCATGTCCCACTAGGGAACCTCTTCTTGGAGCAGCAGGGGATTGGCCCCCACACATCTCAACCAAGGAGGAGGCAGCTGGCCGAAACACATCTGCAGAGAAGGAACTTTCATCTCCTGTCTCACCCAAGAGCCTCCAGTTTGACACCCCGTCCTTCAGCTATGCAGCCCTGGCAGGACCCACCGTACCCCCCAGGCAGGAGCCTGAGCCAGGGCCAAGTGTGGAACCCAGTCTCATCCCTCCTGCAGTACCTCCCCGTGCTCCCATCCCACTGAGCAAAGGCCCAAGCCCCCCTCTTAATGGTAATATCCTGAGCTGTAGCCCAGAGAGGAGAAGCCCATCCCCCAAGGAATCAGGTCGGGATCACTGGGATGACAGCACTAGCGACTCAGAGCTAGAGAAGGGGGCTCGGGAGCAGCCAGAGAAAGAGGTCCAGTCCCCAAGTCCCCCTCACTCCATCCCTGCAGGGCCCCCCAAACAGTGGCCTGAAAGTGAGGCACATACCAGCCCTTCCTTGGACTCACACCTGGGTTCTGCCCGACCCACCCTGGACTTCCCAGCTTCAGCCTTTGGTTTCTCCTCATTGCAGCCAGCTCCTCCACAGCTGCCCTCTCCAGCTGAACCTCGCTCAGCACCCTGTGGCTCCCTTGCCTTCTCCGGGGACCGAGCTCTGGCTCTGGCTCCAGGGCCTCCCACCAGAGCCCGGCATGATGAGTACTTAGAAGTGACCAAGGCCCCCAGCTTGGACTCCTCACTGCCCCAGCTCCCATCACCCAGCTCTCCTGGGGCCCCTCTCCTCTCCAATCTGCCACGACCTTCCTCACCAGCCCTGTCTGAAGGCTCCTCTTCTGAGGCCACCACACCTGTGATTTCAAGCGTGGCTGAGCGTTTCCCTCCTAGCCTGGAGGCTGCAGAACAGGGATCTGTAGAGCTGGCCCCAGGAATGGAAGCAGCTACCCACAGCCTCTGGGACCTCAATCCTCTGAGCCCAGCACCTCCAGCTTCACTGGACTTGGCCCCAGGTCCGGCTCCCAGCCTGCCTGGAGATGTGGATGATGGCACCCTACCCTGCCACCTGGAGTGCTCAGTGGCAGCAACCAAGAAGCCAAGCCCTTTCCAGGGTCCCTCTGGGGATTATGCCACCAATGGTCCAACTGAAACCAGCCCCAACCCCCCGGGCCTTGCGCCAGCCAAGGCTGAGAAAGAAGAGGCTAAGGCCTGCCCTGCCTGGGAACGTGGGGCCTGGCCTGAGGGAGCTGAGAGGAGCTGCCGGCCTGACACGCTGCTCTCCCCTGAGCAGCCACTGTGCCCTGGAGGGACCTCTGAGGGCCAATCTAGTAGTGTCTCCCCTGAGATGGAGGCTGGGCCCCAGGGATGTGCCTCCGAGCCCCGGCCCCACTGTGGGGAGCTCTCGCCATCCTTCCTGAACCCACCTCTGCCCCAATCCATGAATGACAGTGACCTCTCAATTGAGGAAGCTCGGCTGGTAGGGAGAGGGGGACGGCGCCGGGTAGGGGGCCCTGGGGCCACAGGGGGCCCATGCCCTGTGGCAGATGAGACACCCCCAACGTCAGCCAGTGACTCAGGCTCCACACAGTCAGATTCTGACGTTCCGCCAGAAACTGAGGAGTGCCCATCCATTACAGCCGAGGCAGCCCTCGATTCAGATGAAGATGGGGACTTCCTGCCTGTGGACAAAGCTGGGGGGGTCAGTGGAACTCACCATCCCAGGCCTGGCCATGACCCTCCCCCTATCCCCCAGCCAGACCCCCGGCCATCCCCTCCCCGCCCTGATGTGTGCATGGCTGACCCTGAGGGGCTAAGCTCAGAGTCTGGAAGGGTAGAGAGGCTACGGGAAAAGGAGAAGGCACAGGGGAGAGTAGGGCGCAGGGCCCCAGGCAAGGCCAAGCCAGCATCTCCTGCCCGGCGTCCAGATCTTCGGGGAAAACGCTCACCTACCCCTGGTAAAGGTCCTGTAGACCGAGCATCCCGGGTCCCACCCCGGCCACGCAGCACTCCAAGCCAGGTCATCCCAGCAGAGGAAAAGGACGGACACAGCCCCATGTCCAAAGGCCTGGTCAATGGACTCAAGGCAGGACTGAGTGAGTATGACTTGAAAAATAGGAGAGACTGTGGATTGGGGCTGGGTGTGGCTGGTCAAATGCTCCAGGATTTTTAAGGTTGCCAAAAGCAGTCTACTTTCCCTCTACAATGAGTGCCGGCTTGTCTCTACAGCAGCCTTGGGTTCCAAGGGCGGCTCTGCTCCCCCTGTATATGTGGATCTCGCCTATATCCCGAATCATTGCAGTGGCAAGACTGCTGACCTTGACTTCTTCCGAAGAGTGCGTGCATCCTACTATGTGGTCAGTGGGAATGACCCTGCCAATGGCGAGCCGAGCCGGGCTGTGCTGGATGCCCTGCTGGAGGGCAAGGCCCAATGGGGGGAGAATCTTCAGGTGAGTGGCAATGGACGCCAAGGAGGTAGTCTGGTCAAAGCTTATTCAGAGGCAATAGTGGAACACGGTCTTTATTTATAAAAGGACTGAGCCCTTTCTATGGGCAGTGGGACTACTTCCTGGACCATCAGGTGCCCTATCCTCCTCACTTACCTTCCTTTCACATTCTCACATCAGGCATGTCTTATCTCCCGCCTAGGTGACTCTGATCCCTACTCATGACACAGAAGTGACTCGTGAGTGGTATCAGCAGACTCATGAGCAGCAGCAACAACTGAACGTCCTGGTCCTGGCTAGCAGCAGCACCGTGGTCATGCAGGATGAGTCCTTCCCAGCCTGCAAGATTGAGTTCTGAAAGAACCACTTTTCCTTCCCCAAGGATCTGCTCCCCCACCTCCCTTAGAGAATGGCTACTGCTGAGTCCTTTGGTGTTGGGGAACATGGGAGCTGGGGGAGGAGGGGGCGGGGGAGACAGGATGTCTTGTGGATACTTGGGCTAGACTGAATGGGAGGGGTTGTCCCTTTCCCTCATCCATACCTGAGATGAGTCTCAAAACCAAAGGTAATAGGAATAGGATAGGGGGAGGGTACAAAATTAGGATAGGAGGTCATCTGATGCCTGAGAACCCTGGAGTGACACATCTCCTAGCACTGCCAAATGCTGGTATTGGGTAGGGAGTGAGGATGGGTCTCAGAGAGCAATCTCCTCCCTCATGGAGGGAGATCATATCCCCAATCCCAGGGGCTTCTTTATCTCAATCTATTTATTTAGCATCCCTAGGAAGGATTTCCAATAGTAACTTATGTGACCTGGGGGCAGGATGCTGTCAGTGAGGTGCCCAGAGCTGCACCCCTTTCTCCGTCTTCCATCCCCTTACTCATCAGGTTCTGGGTTCCAGCAGTGGTCTGGGGGTACACCGCTGCTACACTGTCCCACTGCTTCCCTCCGTATTTGAATGTCTCAATCTAAAACTTGAAGCTCTTGACCAACAGACTGATGAGAGAAGAAAGGAGCTTATCCTCTCAGCCCCTGCTTCATACCATTCACATCCCAGAGCTGTGTCCAGATCAGGCCTACTGGGCAGCACAAAGGGGCAAGAAGAGCCCAGCCCCAATCCCAGAATTTTCCAAGCTCCCTGACCTTTTGAAGTTTTCACCCACCCATTCCAATTATCCTGATCCCTTCTCATCTCCTGCTTGGCTTCTCTGCATGTGGTCATCTACTGTGGCCTGGTGTGTAATGGGTTAAAAATAAGCCACTGCCTGACATCCCAACATTTGACACCCCAGCAATGTGTGACTCCCCCAACATTCCACTATGCCATCCTGCAGCTGAAATGAGAATGCTGGCTGCCTTTCCAGCCCCAAACTCTTTAATAGAGATTTGGGGAGGTGGAAGCCATGCCAGAGGACTTGCGAAAAATGAGAGGGAGGAAGGAAAGAGGGAGAGGAAACTGAGCTTAAACTTAACTCCTATTGAGTGAGATGAAAACAGGCTGAAAATTCCAACACAGGAAAGGACCTCACCCCTAGCAAGCCAACGAGTAGCCCTGCCAGACTACTGCTGGACTGAGAAATCCAGATGCTCATCAGGGCTCTGCTTCTCTGCCGAATGACTGTGTGGAAAGGAAAATGAACCTGCCTGTGTTCTTACTAGCTCCCACCCTCCCCATGCTGCTGTGCTCTGCTCCTCCCCACACTTCCCCATTATAGTTCCCAGCTGCTGTAACAGAGCCGCCTCCAACTCTAACAATAAATCAAGTTCATTACAGATGCTGTAGTGCTTAGGCTTTTTCTGACTCCACACGTTGCTTAGTTGCTGGGCCCTGGCTTCCTCTATGTTTCTCCCAGCACAGTCAATTTATCTTGATGTCTCTGATAACTGGAAGCAATTCCAGGCCTCAAGGAAGCCAGAGAACACAGGGTGGGTGAATGGAGAAAAGGATATGGGGAGCCAGCATAATTCATGAAAATGGATGAGAATGGCTGAGTATGGGGAACAGGAGCCAAAGGTGGGAACATACATTTGGTTTGGGGGAGGAAAGCGGGAAGGGAGTCTCCTGGGAAGGGGATCTGTATAGCACAGGTGTCAAGAGCTGAGGACTGAATAACCAGAATCAAATACCTTGGATAGGGGAACACCAAAGAGGTAAGGAGTTGAGGGGCCCTAAGATACCTAGAGCAGGGCTCCCAAACCCCACACTGCGGACTGGTACTGATCTGTGGCCCATTAGGAACCAGACTGCACAGCAGGAAGTGAGTTGTGGGCAAGCGAGCAAAGCTTCATCTGTATTTGCAGCCACTCCCCAGCACTAGCATCACAGCCTCAGCTCCAACTCAGATCATCGGGCATTAGATCTCATAGGAGCACTGGTCCGTGGTGGCAAAAAGGTTGGGGACTGCTAATCTAGAGCCTATTGAGGTTGTAAACACCTCTCATTTGTGCAGTCAGGATTTTCATGGAGTTAAATGTTTGATTTTCTCCCTGCAACGAAATCTTTTATAGCCCTAGGTATATCAGGAGAAGTCAAGTTGTGAAAGTGAATATATGGGCAGGGGATATTCCAGCCCTCCTAGTGTTCTGGGCTCTCCCAATGTAAAGGTGTCAAGGGGATAAAGAAAGAGCACAACCCCCTTATTTCATCTCCTCCTAATACTCCAAAGCATCAGAGTAAAAAATTGAGAGGGCGATTCCAAGGGTCTGATGAGAAGACATTGTGTACCCTCTGGTGCTCCACAGAGATAGAAACTCTCTCCCTTGCAATACTACTCATTGAAGACATTCTAGGATGGTGGGCTGATTGCCATAGGGACCTCCTGGGATGCCTGATCTCTATTTTTATA
>NW_006442109.1:26161741-26197519 GCF_000325575.1 Pteropus alecto | reverse complement strand
CTTTTGACTGGTTCAGATTAATTTAGTCACAGACATGACTGACATAGTCATATTCATTCATGAGTTTACAAGGACATCACTGCTACTACCATTCTCATTACTTCATATTTATTGAGCACTCATAATGTTCCGGCCCCCCACTCCAATGACCTCATCACCCCTCCTACCCACACCCATCCCCATCCCCCAATCTTTGGGAAAAGCTTCATAATCACACCTGGCCCTAAAGACAAATAAGTACAAACCTCTTGGGGATGCTGGAGTGTTTGGTCTTTGGCCAGTCTGTCCCTGGCACTACTACAGAAATATATATATATATACACACACATATATGTATATATGTAAGTATATACATGTATATATGTAAATATATGTATATATATATAAAATCTTTGCTCATGTCTGTACAATATTGATTTCTGCTGATTGCTTAAAATAGAACCTGATTTTCTCTACTATGGCATCTTCTAAGACAAAAAGCCCCACAACAAAAGGAGGCCCAGCTTCACAGATTTGCCAAGAACCCCCAGAGTATTTTTAGTTACTCTGAAATTTTCACAGCAATCTAATACCTATTTTTCCATAGAGCTATTGCCCAGAGGAACATGACTGGGGCAGAGGGGCACTTGGGGATATGAAAATACCCATAAGCCCAGTCTAAAGATTAGTGGCCATGACGGATGTTTGTTTGGGAAGGGGACTCTTTTTTTTCCCCCTGACATTTCATATAGCCATCCTAGGCCCACCTGAGGAGTGCTAGCAAAGACAAGAGTCTCCCTGAATGCACATGTGGTCTAAGGGTACCTTGAGAAGTTGTGAATATTTCCTCAGAAAAGTGGAGACCTTGGAGTCCCCGGTTGCACTTGCTGTCCCTGGATGGCATCTTCAGCAGTTAAGAGGCATTTCCTTTAACAATCTAGGATTTCCTGGGATGCTTAGAGGAGGCTGGACATCAGCCCACCCCTTGAAAGAAATCCTTTTCAAGTCTAATGGCTTGGTGAGGAGTCAATGGCTGCTTTGAATGTGAAATTGGCCGCTCACCAAGCCCAGCTCTGGCACAGGTAATGTTCATGTCAAGAGCACTACTTCCTCAGACACCTCTGGTGAGATCCAAGGCCTTATGCTGGCAGGTGATTTAGCTAACAGAAAAAGCTGCTAGCTGAAATGGCTGGTATAGTGTAATAACACTAATGAGAAAATGATTAATCACATGTTGCTGGTGGAAGGGGTGAGTTCTGGTCATGGGCTAGAGACTGGCTCTGAGGGTTGGGATCATTAGATGTATACAAGGCTTGGGGAACATCCTCTCCAGGGAGCTGGTCAATCACCTCAGGAACCACCCTGGACTGCTGATTAACCTCCTCAGAGACTTCCCGGATCTGCAGGTCACTCTCCTCAGGGAACTCTTGGGATGGTGTATCAATCTCAGGGATGTCCTGGGACAACAGATTGATTGCAGAAGTCTCTTGGGCCAATCTGTCAACCTCCACAGAGAACTCCTGGCATGGTTGGCTGAGCTCCTCAATGACCTCTTGGACTGGCTTACCAGCTTCCACAAGGATTTCCTGAACCAGGTTCCCTACAGGGAACTCATGGATCAGCCTGCCAACCTCCACAGGGACCCCCCGGCATGGCTGGCTGACCTCCTCAGGGTTCTCCTGGCAAAGCTGGCAAGCTTCCTCAGAGACTTTCTGGCACAGGTGGCCGACCTTCTGGTATGGCTGGCTGATCTGAGGAACCTCTTGGCATGTCTGGTTAACATCATCATAGGTCTCCTTGCATGGCTGGGTGTTGTCAGGGACCTCTTGACATGGCTGGCTAACCTTTCCATGGATGACCTGGCATGGCTGGCTAACATCAGGAACCTGCTGGCATGGCTGGCTGATTTTAGCAACCTCCTGGCATGGCTGGCTGGTTTCCACAGGTGGATCCTCTGGGGACTGGTTTGGTTCAAAAGATTCTTGCTCCCCTTCTATGGGGAGTGCTCGTGCTCTGTTCCCATAGGTCTCCTGGAGCAGCCCAATGCCTTGATGACCTTCAGTCACATGTGAACTTAAGGAGGGTTGGTCACTGAAGCCAAAATGACAGTTACCATCCACTGCAGTAGGGGAGGAAGGACCAGCACTGGACACAGTGCTGGAAGGGCCACTGCTGTCTGTAAAGCAAAGTTAGGAGACCAAGTTAGGTAAGCCGTAGTTCAACTTCCAGGAGAGATGGCCTATATTACTCATGTATTGTGGAAAGAGAGTCTGAATTCTTTCTAAGTTATGTAGAGACTCCTAAGTTAGGCCAGCTCAGAAACTGTTGCTCTGGCCTAATATATACTACAGGAGTAGAACTAACATAGATCTAAGACTCAGGAGAGAGTGCTGAGGCCCACTTTATCCAGTTCTTTCACAAATACATCCTTATCCCAATTCCAAATTCCCAAGATCTCTCATTCATACTTTGGAAGCATATAACACTTTATCCCAGTGGTTCATAAATAGGGTTACATATCAAAATTACGGGAAATTTTTTAAAAATACAAATTTCCAGTTTCCATCTCTAGAGATTTTAATTCTGTGGGTTTAGGGTAAAGGTATGGGGTAGAGAGAGAGATGAGGGGAATATATTTTGTTAAAAGACTCTCATTAAATTTGATGGTTAAGAATCATTTCTTTAAAGCAATCAACATATTTCTGAGGCAGAGGTAATCATTGTTCATAGCCCAAATACAAATAAGCAGAAGAATGTAGAAAAACCTTGTGAATCAGAACAGTAGAAAGGAAATTGATTTACCCAAAGATGGAAGACTACCATGGACTCTCTAAATGGCAGCAGTTCTTAATTGACCTTTCTGGGGTTCACTGACCCCTGTGAAACGCTAATGAAAGTCATGGACTATCTTCCCAGAAAAATGTATGTATGGATAGTCACACTAATCTTTACATATAGTTCCTGGGGTTCATAGACTTTACACTGAAATCCATCCATAGATAAAAGTTAAGACCCTGTAAGTTCCGGGACACACAATGTTACAGGTTTGTGGATATTATACACATATAAAACATAAAAACTAATTTCATAGATCCTGACAGTAGCAAAATGAAGGCCTTAGTCTTCAGTTACACTGTGGGATAATTCCTATCCCAACCTCTACTTCTTCATTGACCTCTAGAAGAGTACTAATCTACTTTTCTCTTTGTAAATATTATAACTATATTTTGAGCACTCTAATATCAATAGATTTTGGAAATAGGGGACACGTGAATATCTTTTCATCAAAAACAACCTGGGAAAGAAGGCAAGCCTGAGCCTGCAAAGGCTCAATCAGCGACTGAGTTTGAAGTATGCCAGTTATCTCTTTTCTGTAAAGGATCATGGGAGGCATGTTTCAAGCAGAAAGAAAAAAAAAAAAAAAGACATGGTTTTGAGCCAAGGAGGCTAATTCAGGGCAGAGAGACAGACTCAAAAGAAAATGCTTACCAATGAGGATATACACCTGATACTGAGATTTAAAAAAAAAAAAAAAGCTGTAAGCTAAATTCACTCAAGGATAGAAGTAGCTTTAATATTTAGCTAGTGATGTGATTCAGGCCAATCACAGGTCAGAGCAGAAACAAAAGTAGGACAGGGACGGGATGGGTACAGAACCCATAAACACTAAGGTCAGAGGTAAAAGAGGCAATGGCAAGGTAAATGTAGGATAATCTGAAACTCAGAGGAAGAATTCTTGGTGCCAGGAAGGAAAGTTTCTTCTGCAAACAGGATGCCAGAATAAGTGCAAAATGTTGCAACTGTTTACCCCAATGCTGAAATATAAACCTTTGTTTAAGTCCTATCTAAATAAAATAATGAAAGGCATGTTGAATTTTAGTCATTCCCTTGAAGCAAGATGAATAAAGAAAGGATTTCTATTACTGGTGTCTCTGGCCCTCATCTCCCCTCTGATTACCACTTGTTCTCCCACTACCTTCAACTACCCTAAGAACTCCTTGGAGTCTCATTGTTCACACAGTTGCCATTAGTAATAGGCTAGATATTATAAAGAAGAGATAAGAAAAAGCAGCACCTCAATATGAACTGAGAACAGACAACTTGAGAGGAAGGACATGTAGAAAGTAGAAGCAGATTCTAGTTTCCTCCTCCCAGCTTTTCTATACATCCAGGTTTCCTCCCAAGTCATCTTTACTTGAGGAAGGTGTAGGGACCAAATGAGGATCGGAGGAGAATGAAGTCTCCAACCCTTCTTCCCTAAAGGATCCTCTAGACCACTATCTTTTAGAAGACTCTCCAATGAGATAGCAGGGGCATGGGGGACAGAGGTGATGAGAGAGTAAACAGATCTTCCCTTCATCTTGGAAAAGGCAGGTAAGACTGCTTCCCTGACCAATTTTCCTGGTCTTTCAACCCTCCTCTTCATTTCCCTCATGCAATAGGTCTCTCACCAATTTCTCCATCCCTCTTGGCCTTTGTCTAGGCAGTTCCAAAAGGACTACTTACACCAAGGAGGCTTCTCAGAGCGCTGCCGGAGATGTAGGGTAGGTGAATGAAGAGTACGGGGTGGGGAAAATGGGCTATTTGAGGCCTGGTTGCTGTGCATAGAGTCAAAGAGGGCTGTACAGAAAGGGGAGAGAGAAAAGAGGAAAAAAGAGCACATGAGGAAGAATCCAAGAGCCATAGGTTCTTAACATAAGTCAAAATCAACTTATACTTCCTCAGACTAAGAAGGAGTATCCTAGGAACCCTTCGCACAAACCATTTTTAATATTTTAAACTTTGTATTATGAATACTTTTGAATAATATTTTTTAAAAGTTGTTGAAAGACTAGTACAATCAATACCTATACACTCATTGCCTATATTTAATACATTAACACCTGTCAACATTTTGCCATACCTGTTTCATCTATTTCTTTATGCTGAAGTTCTCTAAAATATATGACAAACATTATGAAACATGTCACCTCTAAATGTTTAATATGTAACTTTAAAATATAAGAAATTTTTCCTACATATTGATATACCATTAATAAACCTAAAAAATAATACCCTAACATCACGTAACATCCAGTCTATATTCAAATTTCATCCAATTATTTCCAAAATGTCTTTTATAGTGAGATCCGAACATGAACCATGCATTGCATTCAGTTATGTCTCCAAAGTCTCTTTTAATCTAGACCAGTGTCCTCCCCCCATTTATTTTTTCATAGTGACTTTTTGAAAAGAATAGGTCAGTTGTTTCACCAAATATCATGTCCCACATTCTGGATTTGTCTGATTGCTTCATCATAAAATCATTTAACTTGTTTCGCTATCCTTTATTTTTCCTATAAAATGGAAGTTAGTTATAAAAAGCTTCATTAGGTGATTCAGTTTAAATAACTCTGACAAGGATACTTCAAGAGGTGATCCAGTGTACTTTACATTGTCTCATATTGGAGGCACATGTCTCACTATCCTACTAAATAATGCTAAATTTACTGAGTTAAAGTGGTGCCCACAAGATCTCACCATTGTAGTTTTCCCTTTCTGAGAAGAGGTGATCTTTTGACACCATGCAAGCCCATCAACAGTTCACCTAATTATGTTAGTATCCACTGAGGACCCTTAATAATTTTATTAGGGGTATCAAATGGTGATTTTCTAACTCTATCAATTCTACATTAGCTGGCACATCTTCTGTAAAAAAGAGCTTTCCCTCTTAAACTGGGGCTATTTGATTATACTGAACTGCAGTTCTTACTGAAAAGGTAGGATATATTTATTTCCTTTTAATTAGATTTCAGAAGAAAGAGTTGGTGAAAAGTATTCTCCAATAGTGGCAAACGAGAATTATTTATTTATTTTTTTATAAGATTCATTATGAGCATGTGGATTTTTATATATTCAATATGAACTTGTGAATTTTATATATTTATATATTTTATATGTATTTTAATTGATTACAGTAAATTATTCTTTTTAATGCTTAAATATTTTAATTTTGTTGGGTGAGAGCCTTTTAAGGTTGATTGCTTCCTTGCTTTTGTTATATGTTCCAGAATCACCTTGTGTTTTCCTTGCCCTAGACCATGCATTCTCAACAAAATTGGTTCTTGGTGAGGACAAAAAAAATCTTAGATATTTAATAGGTTTGTGTCCATGAAATGGTCACAATACATAAATAAATAGACAGTATATCTGTGATATTAAAACTTCATGCAGTGAGGGATGATTAGGGAAAAAATGTCTAAAAAGGCTCAGGGTCGAGGGGAATGCATGATTTAAAAACAAAAAAAGGTTAAAAACATACCCTAAACCAAGAACCACTCATTTTCCCATGGAATCTGGGTTGCTATTAGTGGGAAATATATGTAGAGACCAAAATCTAGGTGCTAAGGGAGCTCATTGCTACTGCTTCTAATGTTTCATGTTAGAAAAAGTACTAAAAATCCCTGAATTCATATTGATATTTTCAATTCAAATTTGACATTACAGCATTTTAAAAGTTTTTTGAATTTATACTTACACCTAATTGATCTTACTTTGAAAATCCTGGTTCCTAATAATAAAAACATAATTACTCTTTTGCATTACTCTATTATACAGATGTGTATATATATAGTTTTAAAATAGTAACAATACCACTACTAACAATTAAACTACTGGAAGAGGATGAAAATTATTTTATAGTTCTTTTTGTTCCACCAAAGGATTTACAGTCAGAGTACAGTATTCTAAAGTTATTTGAAAAATTGTTCTCCTTGTGTGGTTATGTTACTATTTTGGGGTTATTTCTTTCCTTTTTTTTTTTTTTCAATTTTATGGTTTGCTTCTTTTCCCATTTAGTTCTATATTTTGAAAAAAAAAATTACAGGTTCACAAGTCAAAAGGATATAAAAAGGCACACTCAGACAAGCTGCTTTTCCTTCATGCCCTTCAGACCATTCCTTGTTGTTCTCCAGAAATACCATTTTTATTAGTTTGTAGTTTTCACTTTTTGCATTTCTTTTCACAGATATGTACTTTTCTCCTTACTTGCCTTCCTTACTGACAAAATAGGTAACACACTATTAATACTATTCTGCATCTGATTTTTTCACTTAGCAATATATTCTGGAGATTACTTCTTATCAGAATATATAGACTTTTTTCACTAGTTTTAACAGATGCATAGTACTCCATTGAGTGGATGTATTACATTAATCACTCTTGTACTGAAGAACTTTTGGGTTGTTTCTAAAAGTAATAAACACTAGAAATCATGCCATAATGAATAACTTTATACAAATGTTATTTTAAGTTTGTGTAGGAATAGCTTCAGAACAGATTCTTAAAACTGGATTAGTGAGTCAGAGAGTAATTATAACTATAATTCTCTGAGACATTACAAAATTTACCTTCACAGGGTTTATATAATTTTGTACTCTAACAATGTATGGGATTGCTTGTCTCACCACAGACTTGTCCAGAGAATGTGTTGTCAAACTTTTAGACTTTTTCCAATCTAACAGGTGAGAAATGGTATCTAAGTATAATTTTAATTTGCATATTTCTTATGATCAAGGTTGAGCATCATTTCATATGTATAATGGCCATCTGCATTTCTTTCTTTGTAAACTATTCTTTTTCAAAAAATCACTTTTGGAAAAAATTAATAAATAAAAATAAAAATAATAAAATCACTTTTGGTCTTTCCCGTATTGATATGTATGAGTTCTTTGTATTTTAGGATGATTAATCCTATATGTGATATAAATTGCAAAAAAATTTTTTTCTTTCCTTATGATGTTGCTATTGGTTTTGCTTGTTCAAAAAATGTTTATATGGCTTAATTTATCAATCTTTTCCTACTGTTTCCCAAATTTGAGTTTGAGTCATAATTAGGCTTTCCTTACTTTTAGGTGATAAAGGAATTTATCACCACCACCTCTGCTTACTTTTTGTACTTGCATAGTTTATTTTTTTTATTTGAGGTGAAATCCACTTAACATTAAGTTAACATCTTAAAGTGTATAATTCTGTGGCATTTAGCACATCCACAATGCTGTGCATCACTCATACCTAGTTCTAAAACATTTTCATCACCCCTTAAAACCACCAATCTGCTTTCTGTCTCTATTCTGGATATTTCATATAAATGGAATCATATAATATGTGACTTTGTGTGTCAGGCTTCTTTCACTTGGCATGTTTTTAAGGTTCATTTCTGTTGTAACACATATCAGTATTTCATTCCTTTTTATAGCTCAGTAATACTGTATTTTATGTATATACTGCATTTTCTTTATCCATTCATGTATATTTCAGTTGTTTCCACCTTTTGACTATTGTGAATAGTGTCACCATGAATAATCTGTGTTTAACTATCTGAGTATCTGTTTTCAATTCTTTTGAGTATATACCTGCAAGAAGAACTGCTGGGTCATATGGTAATTCTATGTTTGACTTTTTGAGAAACAGTCAAACTGTTTTCACACTGGCTGCACCAGTTTACATTTCCACCAGCAGTGTACAAGAGTTCCAGCTTGTCCATGCCCTCACTAACATACATACATACATACGTACGTACGTACATACATACATACATTTATTTATTTATTTATTTTATTTATTTATTTATTTATTTATTTATTTTCTTTAAAATTACAGACATCCTACTGGGTGTCAAGTGGTATCTCATGGCTTTGACTTGCAAGTGACTACTGAAGGTGAGCATCTTTTCATGTGTTTCTTGGCTATTTGCATTTCTTTAAGGAAATGTCTATTGAAGTTCTTTGCCCATTTTTAAATTGGGTGGTTTGTCTTTTTGTTGTTGTTATATTCTGGACCTTCATCAGATATATGATGTGTAAATATTTTCTCCTTTTCTATAGGCTGTCTTTTCACTTTCTTGTAATATACTTTGATGCACAAGTTTTTAATTTTGGTGAAGTCTATTTATTTTTTTTCTTTTGTTGTTTGTGTTTTTGGTCTAGAATCAATTGCTAAATCTAAGGTCATGAAGATTTATTTATCTTATGTCTTCTAAGAGTTGTATAGTTTTAGCTCTTATATTTAGGTCATGGATCCATTTTGAGTTAATTTTTGTAAATAGCATAAAGTAACGGTTCATCTTCATTCTTTTGCATGTAGATATCCAGTTGTTGAAGAAACCATTTATTGAAGAAAGTGTTTTTTTGCCAGTATGGTCGTGGCACCCTTGTTGAAAATCAACTGGCCGTAGATGTATAGGTTTATTTCTGGATTCTTGATTCTATTCCATCGGTCTATATCTTTATGACAGTACCACATTGTTTTGATTACTGTAGCTTTGTAGTAAGTTTTAAAATCAGAAAGTGTGAGTCCTCCAACTTTGTTTTTCTTTTTGATATTCTTTTTCTCTTCAGGCCCCCTTGCATTTCCATATGAACTTGAGGGCCAGCTTTTCCATATCTACAAAAAACCCTTTTCCACTTCTGCAAATAAATAAATAAATAAATAAAGTATACTGGAATTCTGATAGGAAATGCATTTAATCAATGATCATTTTGGGACATATTGCCATTTTACAATATTATGTTTTCTACATGAACATGGAATGTCTTTCCATTTATTTAGGTCTTCTTTAATTTATTTCAGCAATGTTTAGTAGTTTTCAGTGCACAAGTCTTTAAACTTCTTGGTTAAATTTGCTCCTAGATATTTTATTCTTTTGGATGCTATTATAAATTGTATTGTTTTCTTAATTTCCTTTTGTTCATTGCTGGTGTACAGAAATACAATTGAATTTTGTGAGTTGATCTTGTACACTGCAATTCTGCTGAATTTATTCATAGTTCTAATAGGTTTTTTGTTTTGTTTTGTTTTGTTTTTTTTGAGGTTTCTTTGCCATTTTCTCTACATAGGACCATGTTGTTCTCTGTAAGGAGAGATAGTTTTACTTCTTTCATTCCAATATGGATGCTTTTCCCACCCCCTTTGCCTAATTGTTCCGTCTAACACTTCCAGCACGATGTTGAACAGCAGTAGTGAAAGTAGGCATCCTTGCTGGTTCCTGACCTTCAGGGCAAACTTGCAGTCTTTTACCACTGAATATGATGTATCCTGTGGGCTGTTTGTAAATACCCTTTATTGTGTTAAGGAAGTTTCCTTCTATTTCTAGTTTGCTGAGTGTTTTGTATTATGAAAGGGTGTTGGATTTTGCCAAATGCTCTTCAGTATCAATTGAGATGATTGTTTTTTCCCCTTTGTTCTATTAATATAGAACATTAATAGAGTATTGACTGATTTTCTTATATTGAATCATCCTTGCTTACCTGAGGTAAATCTCAATTGGCCATGATGTATAATTCTTTAAATGTGCTGTTGGATTGGTCTGTTAGTATTTTGTTGAGGATTTTTGCCCCTATATTCATAAGGGATATTGGTCTGTAGTTTTCTTATGCTATCTTTGTCTGGCTTTGGTATCAAGGTAATGCTAGCTTCATAAAAAGTGTTTCTTCCTCTCCCATTTTTTTGGAAGAGTGTGAGAAGAACTGGGGTCAATTCTTCTTAAATGTTTGGTAGAATTCATCAGTGAAGCCATCTGGTCCTGGACTTTTCTTTGTTGAGAGATTTTTGCTACTGATTCCATTTTTTTTCTTTGTTATAGGTATTTTCAGATTTTTTACTTCTTCTGGGGGCAGTTTTTGTAGTTTGTGTGTTTCTAGGAATTGTCCATTTTATCTAGCTTATCTAATTTGTTGGCATACAATTGTTCATAGTACTCTCTTATAATCATTTTTATTTCTGTAAGGTTAACAGCAATGTACCTGCTTTAATCCCTGACTTTAGTAATTTGCATCGTCTCTTTTTCTTAGTCTAGCTAAAAGTTTGTCAATTCTGTCGATTTTTAAAAATTTTTTATTTTATTATTAGTTTCAAGTATACAGTACATTTGTTAGACATTTATATAGTTTATAAAATGATCCCCCTAATTGCTCTTTCTCTTCACTAGCTATTACATTAATGCAAACTGCATTCCCTATGCCGTGCTCCTCATCCCCATGATCACCTATCAGATATTAATTTATACTTCTTTAACTCTTCACCCCATTCTCCCAGCCCCCACACCCCCTCCTCTCTGACCATTCCCAGATTGTTCTCTATATGTGTGAGTCTGTTTTTGATTAGTTTGGTTTTTTTGTTTCTTAAATTCTGCATATAAGTGAGATCATATGGTATTTATCTTTCTCTGACTTATTTCATTCAGCATAATAACCTCTAGGTCCACCCATGTTGTTGTAAATGGTAAGATTTCATTTTTTTAATGGCTGAGTAATATTCCATCATATATATGAACCATAACTTCTTTATCCAACTGTCTGTTGATGGGCATTTAGGTTGCTTCCATATCTTGGCTATTGTAAATTGTGCTGCCATGAATATAGAGATGCATAGATCTTTACGAATTATTGTTTTGGTTGTCTTTAGATAAATACCCAGAATTGCTGGGTCAAAAGGTATATCCATTTTTAATTATTTGAAAAACCTCCAGACTGTTTTCCATAGTTGCTGTACCAATTTGCAATCCCATCAAAAGTGTACGAGAGTTCCCTTTTCTCCACATTCTCACCAACACTTGTTGTCCTTTGATTTATTGATGACAGCCATTCTGACAGGAGTGAGGTGTTATCTCATTGTGGTTTTAATTTGCATTTCTCTAATGATTAGTGACCTTGAGCATCTTTTCATATGTCTATTGGCCATCTGCATTTCCTCTTTGGAGAAATATCTCTTCAGATCTTCTGCCCATTTTTTAATTGGATTGTTTGAATAATGTTTATTTATTTTTTTCAAAGAATGAGCTTTTGGTTTTGTTGATTGTTCTTATTTTCTTCCTTCCTTCCTTCCTTCCTTCCTTTTTCTTTCTTTTTTTTTTTAACACTTGTGAGCATTTAATGAACTTCCCTCCATGAGGTTTCAAGCTACCAGGACAAAGGCCCCCACAATACCCTTAATCTTCTCCTCAGCTCTTCTGCTGAAGAATTTGGCCTTCATGATTATAGGCTGCTTTGGGAGCTTTCCCTTTCCCAGAACTTTGTAGTCGCCCAATCACACCACATCAATGATAGGAGCAGCTCCTGTCTTGTTTTTGGCAGCATTTACCTGTGTCTACTCATGGACCAATGTCCACAGTTTATCAAGGCTGACAGTTGGGCAGAAGCTCTAGTTCCTCTTTAAGTGGTAATGCCTCATACCAACTTTCCCAAAGTAACCTGGGTGATATTTGTCAAAGTTGATCCTGTGGTGATGTATGCCACCAGCATTACCTCGGCCTCCCTGGTGCTTCCAGTGCTTGCTGATGTGGCGGTGGCCATGGCTCACGTGAAGGCCCTGAAGTTTCTAGGCCTTCCTCAGTCTGGATGGCATGTCCTCAGCTAAGACGAAAGAGCCCTATTGTTTTTCTATTCTTAATTTTCTTAATCTCTGTTCTAATCTTTATGCTTTATTCTTCTTTCCTTCTGCTAACTTTGGGTTTAGTTTGCTTTTTTTTTCCCCATTTCCTTAAAATATAAATTTAGGTTTTATATTTAAGATCTTTCTTATTTAAACATAGGTGTTTATAGCTTTAAATTCTATTAGCACTGATTTTGTTCCATTCCATAACTTCTGGTATGTTGCTTTTTCATTTTAATTTATCTCAAAGTATATTCTAATTTCCTTTGTAATGGATCTTTGACCCATAGATTGTTTAAGATTATGTTGTTTAATTTCCATGCTATTCGTGAATTTTCCCGTTTTTCTTCTATTATTGATTTCTAGCATCATTTCACTGTGGATGGAGAAGATATATTGTGTAATTTTAATCTTTTAAAATTTATTTAGACTTCTTCTATGGCCTAACAGATGATCTATTTTGGAGACTACTCCATGTACACTTAAGAAAAATCTGTATTCTGCTGTTTTGGGGTAGAATGTTCTATATACATTTGTTAGGTTTAGTAGGATATAGTTCTGTTCAAGTTCTCTGTTTCTTTATTGATCTTCTAATTGTTCTCTCCATTATTAAAAGTGGAGTATTGAAGTCTCTATTATTGTAGAACTGTATTCTCCCTTCAATACTGTCACTGTTTACTTCATATATTTTGGGGCTCTGTTTAATGAGTATATGTTTATAATTGTTATATCTTCTTGATGAATTGACCTTTTATCAATATGTAATGACTTTTTCTGTTTCTTACAAGTTTTTGACTTAAAGACAGTTTTTTCTGACATTAATTTTCCCCAGCACTTATTGGTTATTATACACATGGAACATATTTTTCTATTCTTTCATTGTTAACTTATTTGTGTCTTTGGATCAAAAGTGAGTCTCTTGTAGATAGCATATAGTTGGATAATTTTTTTAAAAATTCATTCTGTCAACCCCTCTGCCTTTTGTTTGGAGAGTTTTATTTATTTACATTTAAAATAATCAGTGATCAGGAAAGGCTTACTTCCGCCATTTCGCCACTTGTTTTCTATATGTCACATACCTTTTTTATTCATTTCATCCATGACTGGCCTATATTGTGCTGAATTGATTTTTTGTAGTGAACCATTTTGATTCCCTTCTCATTTCCTTTTCTGTATATGCTTTAGATATTTTCTTAGTGGTTACCATGGGGATTACAATTAACATCCTAAACTTATAATAATCTTGTATGAATTGATAACAGTTTAGCTTCAATAACATACAGAAACTGCTCCTATAAAGCTCAGTCCCTACCTTATGTTATTATTGTCACAAATTATACCTTTATACATCATGTGCTCATTAACACACTTGTAATGATTGTTTTATTCATGTGTGTGTTAATTCATATATATATTAAAAAAAGAGGAGTTACAGATAAAAAATACTATAATGCTGGCTTTTATATTTACCAGTGTAGTTACCTTTATCAGAGTTATTTATTTTTTGGTATGACTTCAAGTTACTGTGTAGTGTCCTTTTATTTCAGCCTAAAAGCCTCCTGTTAGCATTTCTTGTACGACAGGTCTACTAGTGACAAACTTCCTCAGCTTTTGTTTATCTGGGAATGTCTTAATTTTTCCTTCATTTTTGAAGAGTTTTGCCAGATATAGAATTCTTGGTCGATAGTTTCTTTTCTTTTTTTCTTTTTTCCTTTTTTTTTTTAGCACTTTTAATATGTCGACCCACTGCTCTCTGGCCTCTATGATTTCTGATGAGAAACTGGTTGTTAATCTTATTAAAAATCACTTTTATGTGAAAAGTTGCTTTCCTTTTGCTAATGTCAAGATTTTCTCTGTCTTTGTCTTTGGACAATTTTATTATAATATGTCCCACTCTAGATCTCTTTGTATTTACCTTTCAACTATTTATATGTATAGATTTGTATCTTTATCAAATTTGAGAAGTTTTCAGCCATTATTTCTTCAATTACTTTTTCTCCCTTTCTCTTCTCCTTCTGGGACTCCCATCATGCATTTGTTGGAATATTTCATGACGTCCCACAAATTTCTAAGCTCATATTTCTTCATTCTCTTTTCTCTCTCCTCTTCAGACTGGATACTTTTCAACTGATCTACCTTTAATTTCTTCTGCCTGCTCAAATCTAAGAAATCCTCTAGTAAATTTTTTGTTTCTGTTACTATACTTTTCATCCCTTGACTGTTTGGTTCCTTTTTATATTTTCTATCTCTTTAATGATATTCTCTGTTTGTTGAGACATCGTCCTTCTGATTTCCTTTAGTTCTTTGTCCCTGGTTTCCTTTCCTGATTTAAAATCTTTGTCTAGTTAACCTACTGCTTGTGGTTCATCAAGGACCATTTCCATTAATTTATTCTGTGAACGGACCACATTGTCTTGTTCCTTTGCATATTTTATAATTTTTTTTTGTTGAAAACTGGACCTTTTGAATATTATGTTAACTCTGAAAATCAGATTACTCCCCCTCCTTGGGGTTTGTTTTTGTCGTTTGCTGTAGTCTGTAGCTATTTGTTTAGTGATTTTCCTAAACTACTTTTGTGAAGTCTGTCTTGTCATATGTGGTCTCTGAAGTCTCTGTTCTTTTAGCTTATGTCTAGCTAGTGTGTTGACAGGGATTTCCATGTGCCAGGAAATTGCAGATTGGTTCTGTGTTGAGGTACTCCTTCAACACTAAGCTGGACTGTTTATAATGCCCCCTTTGCCTTCATTCCTTTCTTGTGCTGAGTCTAGAGTTCAGCCAAAGGTGAGAGCTTAAGGTTTTCTCATGTCTTTTATGCTCATGTGTTCTTCCCTAGGCATATGCATGGCTTTCTAAATTACTCAGTATATGCAGATGCTTCTGAATGCCCTAATTTCCTGAAGAAACTCTATTCCCAGGTTTTTCTCTCAGACTTTCAGTATGCTTATTGTTTGCCTCGACAATAATTTTTTGCCCCAGACGGCATGCTGTTCATTTGCCTTACAATGTTTTTAAAAAACACCTCCTGCATAGCCATTTTTCTGCTCTGAGTGATTTCCAAGTTAGGTGAAATAAAGGTAAGCACCCAGTGTCAGTTCTTCAGGTAGCCCACAGACAAGTTAGAATAGACAAACACAATTCTTTAAGGATAAAGTCTGTTCTACTCCTTCTGGAACCAGGGACCAGGGGCCCACACTGAGAACATGAGTTAGCATCTTCAACATTTCTGCCAAAATGGGGAAAGGTGTGGGAGAAGGTCAAGTAAAATTACTGGAAAGCTTCCTGCCATCTTTTGGTCACCTCTTTCTTGATTCAGAATTTTCCTAGTGCTGCAAACTTTTGACTACTTTCCAGAGTTCTGACAAAGTTGATTCTGACAATTTTTACTTGATTTTTTTGGTGTTCCTGTGGAAGGACAAGCTCTTGGACCTACTTACTGCATAGTTTAATTTTTACATTTAGATCTCTGATTGACATGGAGTTTATCCTGGTATGCAGCATGAAGTATGGATTTAATTTTAATTTTGAATGATGATTCAGTTGTCTCAACTTCATTTATTAAAAAGTCTATCTTTCCCCCTAGTATTTTGAAATGCTAACTTCATCTATTTCTAGATTTAATATTTTGTTTGACTGATCTCTGTCTATTCAAATACTAATACCACACTGTTATTATAGAAGTTTTATAGAATGTTTTAAAATCTGGTAGAACTAGTACCCATTTGTTGCTCATCTTTTCAATGTTTTCTTGGCTATTCTTGCTTGTTTATTTTTCAGAATTGACTTTAGTGATATTTCTATGATTTTGAGTCAGCCTATGCAATTAAAAATTTTCAAGTTTACTTTTGTATATTTTTGGACTGCCTCTTTTAAATTTATTACTCATGTTCTAGGATGCATTGGAGTGGGTGCAGAGATAAGGGTACAAGATAAAAGTATTCCCCATACCTGCAGATACCTGCGCTTGTGCTTCAGTGTGGCGCTGGCAGACTCTACTCAAGAATTCACTCACTTGACGCAGAGAAAGGGCATTATGAAGTGTTTCCAGGGGGTAGATGGTAGGCACCATGGAGCACCCTTCAAATCCTGTTAGAAAAGAGATGGGCAAAGTCAACATTATTCCTGCCAAATATACCCCACTGGCCAAGGAAGCATGGAGAGTCCCTGAGAGCCATCAGGAGAGTCCATGGCTTTTGGAATATGGGGCATCCAAGATTCTCAGGAGAGGGAACTCTTTAGATCCCCAACAGGAGTCTATTTCTGTCACCTCCAGATTTCCTAAAAAGTCTACCTGGTAAGGCCTCCTGGTGAATCAAATCACCTCTCATCCTACCTATGGAGAGCCTGCAATATCTCATGGAAAAATCAACAGAATCCAAATAGGGTAAGCACCTATATTGCTCTTGCAGTTTCTGGGGGAATAAAAAAATGTTCAGAGGTAAGGGGTGAAATTATAGGTCCAAATGAAGTAGGGAGGTCATGAAGCTGGGAGGAAACAGCAGATTTCGGGGATCATGTACAAGAGAACCAGACTAAGGGGGCATGGAATCTGAGAAGGGGTTCATGCAGATCTAGGATATGGGTAGAAAGGCTAGAATATTTGAAAGCAAGCTGGAGAACATGCAATACATATGGAGCTCAGCCCAGGAAAATCACATGCATGAACAAGCTAGGGGATGGAAGTTCTTTCTTGGTCATTTCCATCACATCAAAGGTTCTCCCTTCTGCTTTCATGGGAAGACCCCAAAGTTGCTAAGATTTCTCTATTCCATCAGGAAAATGAGGCAAATCCCCTAGAAATAAGAATAAATACTGATTCTCTGCTCTGAACCCAATAATTCCAATGTAGAGCCACCACTCTGGGTAGGGTGAAGGGTAAAATTAAATGTGTAACCCTAATCCCAGAGCCTGTTGATGAAAAAAATGTCCCTATTGGAGGATCAAGAAGCACATATCCCAACCACTTTTTCAGTCCCCAGTCTTTTCGATGTCTCCTCTACATCTCCTTAAAGGGAGTTAGGATAGGCAAGACAGCAATATCTGTGCAAGACATAGCCTCTTGTTCACCAACGACTAAAACCTCAAAAGAATTATACTTGACCATTTTCTAACCTCTGGCCCTCATCTGCTTCAAGGATTCAATTGAGACCTCTCTCCTTCAATTTCCCCCTGTATTCTAGTGGCAGGACGGCAAGAGAGGTCCAGTCTCTTAGCTCCTCAGAGTGGCTAGAAAAATGTTTGGATTTGAAGATGGTGCTGGAGGGTTATAGAGATAAGAACAGATTCCAAGGCAAGAGACTGTTCCTAAACTGAAAAGAATTGGGAATGGGTAACATTAGGAAGCAGTAAGGAAGGATGAGCAGCCAAAGCTACAGCTACCAGGCAGTCTGGTCCCAATCCCATCCAAGCAACTAAATGCAAGTCACATAACCTTAGGGTAAATGGGAGAAAAGGATAGGTGGACTCTCCTGCCAGAAGTGCAATAAGCAAAGCAGTCAGTCCCAGCCAGGGTAGTGGCAGCAGCCAGCTTGGTGGCAGGGGGTACCGTAGAGGCACTCGGGGTCATCCTGGCCTGAGCGCAGCCAGTTCCGGAAGAGGCGCAGGTGGTAGGAGCACTGGTGCAGGTGATGCGCCAGCGTGGCATCCAAGGAGACTGGCCGGCCCCCTGGGCAGTCAGAGGAAAAACTGCGCAGCAACCGGACCACAGGGTGCTGGTCATCCAGCAGCTCTGGAGGGAGTGGGGGTACCACGGCAGGAAGCACGAAGATAAAGAAAGAGAAGAGGGAAAGACAATGAGGGGGGCACTGACTGGCATAAGCATTACTGGGAATTGGAGCCACTCAGCTCCAAGGTGAGCTAAGAGAGAAGAAGAGATGGTCAGAGCCACTGGGCATCTCTTGGAGGGAAGAAGAGTGTTGGCATCACACAATGAGTCTAAAAGAAGGGGCTAGTGAGACCTCATCATACAGCAAGGTCCTCCCCTTTCTCACTGAGCATAATTAGGTCAGTGCTTGCAGAAAGAAGTCACATCATTCTCAAGGGGGGTGAGTTGGCAGTTCTGTGGCTTAGGAGCCTTGACTAGAGCTCCAGTATCCCTGATCATTCTTAGACAAACTCTAGTTAGGGCCTGCTTCTCAGACGAATGTACTTATGAGGTTAGGATAGGAATAAAAAGATTCAAAGTTATTCAGAGAAGATGGTCAAGAATGGTATAGAGTATCAAGATAAAGCGTGAAGCTAAAAAGGCTCCTAAAGGCCAGGCCCTCTGAACCAGACTCTAAGATAACCACAGGAGGGGCCAGTGTTAGGCAGCTGGTATGAGAGACTGGCAGGAAACCAGATGTAGGAGTCCTTTAAAACAGAGCATGTCAAAAATGGAATCAATATGTGAAAATGCCAAAATTGACTGATCATCCTTTCCTCTTATTCAAATATACAGATAAAAAATTGCATAAATCTTAGGACTTGGGAGACACTATATCCATTACAGAAGTCAAAAGTGAGATACTTTTATATTTTCTTCCCACTGCTGGTGAATTTGTTCAGCTGGTGAGTAAAAAAGCTTCAATCTTGAACAACTTATTTTAGTTGCTTGGCAAATTTTGTGGATATATGTGATTCAGCCGCAAAAAGTTGAAGAGAGTGAAAAGCATGTGGAAAGGGTCATAAGAAGAACAGCAGGGAAAAGATTTTGAGGAAAAGGTATGGGGTCCTAAGATCTGATGACGGGATATTGGTATACAGAAGGTAGGATTAAGGTAGCTGAGTGAGGATGGCTGCTCAGAACTCTCAGACCAGAACTGGTTCCATAGGGTGATCCCAAGAAACTATGGTTTCCAGAGACCTTTGTTTGAATGTCAGGAGAGGTTTCAGCTCTACCCAGGCAGTAACTGTACCAAAGGTCAGATAGGCAGTTGTGTGGGTCCCTAGAAAATAATGGGCTTGGCAAATCCAATGGGCATACTCTGACATTCTGGATAAGGGTGAGCCACACTCTCTTTCTCCTATATTAGTTTACTTTGGTGAGTTCAGCGTGTAGTTTAGTAATGGGCCATATTTGTATACTTGATGTATTCGTAGGATATGACAGAAGTTCATCAGGAATAGAGTCAGTGATGGTCTGAGAGATGTTCTTCCATCAAAGCAAGGAGATAGCATTGCTTTGTCTTCTTTCCAAAGCCAAGTCCAGTTTCTCCAGCTGTTATTTCAAAGCCAGACATCATGGCAAGGAGATGGTGATGATGGGACTGTAGATTGACATACTGTTGTGACTAATCTGCCACAAGCAGTTGCTGGCAGCACATCCACTTTGTAATTGCTAGGTCGGTCAAGAAGATTTGACCATAGAGCCCTCATATTGTCCTGAGGGCCAAATTAAATCTAGATAATCTTCAGCAAGAGACATAATGGCTCCAAATTTCTCCTGATGCCAACAGGTCGATTCCAGATTCTGGCTTCTCAAGCACTATAGCCTCCAAGCTCAAGTACAAGAATAAAGGCCAGAAGACTTGTGAGGAAGTATGCAGAGTGCTAGAGGAGATCTTGAATTTGTTCTCATGCACTATACCTGAATTGTCCTGGTCTTTCTACCTCTCCTCCTTTTGGCAGAATTAATTCTCTTCTTCAACTGCTGAGGCTGCTAATCAAGGCTTCAGGGAACTAGAGAAATATAGGTCTGAGGATCTGCTTTATGAATTTGGATCTATTTTCCTAGAGCCTAAGAACTAAGAGATCTATGATTTAGCTCTGATTTCAGGGGCCCAAGTTCTTGATACTACATTTTATACCCTAAGTAACATGTCTCCTAAGTCCAAGTCCCAGGTTGTGGGGTTGGGGTTGGTAATGAGATTCTACTCTGGAGATAATTATGGCACATGAAGGCCAGAAGAGCTTGAAGCTAAATGTGCAGGTACAGCCATGCCACTATGAATGTGGAGCTTCTGTCACAAGCACAAATGGGAGCTGTGGTAGAGTTGGAGCTATAAACTGAACAAGTATAAGCTAGTCAACCTAGGGAGATTTCAGCAGTGCCCAGTGTATAGCCTGACAGGGCTAAAATCTAGCCGCTGCTACTGGCTGAGGAACAGGGGATCAGCATCTGGAGTTTTTTCCATCCAGGAAGCCAGGCTAATTTTACCTCCCTTGGAGGGTCTTAGCTCTTGGATAGAAGAAAACTGTATCTAACAAAACTGGATTTATCCTGAAGACAAGACACAATGCACAGAGAAACTAAAGCTATAAAGGATAAGACAGGGAATAAGCCCTGGGCTCCCTGCCATACCATACAAAGAGACCACAGCCCTTTGGGTTTTAGTTTACATGGACCTCTAAACTCTCCCACCTTAGTGTGGGTAGACCCAGTTCTTCAGTATTCTCAAAACGGTATTCATTCCTAAGCTCTCCTAGAATCCCAACAGACATCTCAACTCTTCCTGTCAAGCTTCTCTGAGACAGCAGTGCCATAGGCAGGCTGGGGCTATATGGAAACCACATGTAAAAACTAGAGGTACAATTCTTTTTCCTTTACCTACTACCTCCTATTCCTTTCTTTCTCTCTTTTATCCCAGGTCAGTCTGGACTCCTGTTTTCTACGTCCAGGCCCTAGGTTAGTAGTAACATAAAGCAGATGTCAGGAGCACAAGAGCCACACCAAGTACACATAATGGTAGGAGATAGGAATATGGAAATGGGACTATATACTCAGGACCAATATCCTTATGGGTAGGCTTGGGAGCTGGGAACTGTGACATTGCTCCAGAGGGAAATAAACAAGTCATCCACTCCAACAAAAGAGCTGGAGAAAAAAATAGGAAGATCGAGTTTATTACATAAGCTGAGGAATAGGGGGCGGGGGAAGAAGAAATGGGGATAATATAGGAATACTATTCTCTTCCTAAGAAGGAGAACCATCATCATATTTGTACAAAGCCCAGCAGTCATGTGATAGGAAAGGGAGAGGTTTAATTAATGTTTTGGTGATGATGCTGAAAAAAGTGACACAATGGTGATGACAGTGACCATGGAAGTAAGACCCTGAGTTGCCACAGGCCGCAGCCAAGGTTAAGGTTTGGTTTGTCACAACGAGGGATATGTACCAAGAGGGACACTTAGTGAGTGTTTCATTCAGAGACAGCAGGGTGTTAACACAGTGGAAGGAGAGGCAAAGTCAGTGTCAGAACTCAGAGGTTAAGTGTCTGGAGGTGACATGGTAAGGATGAATGACGTTGAGTCAGAAGCAAACGTACCGTTAGTCGGATGCTTTGCAAATGACACAGAAAATCGTTTTACGGCCGGGACAAACAAGAACTCTGGGGAGAAAAGACATCATGGGGATTATACCCACCCCTGTCCCCACCCTCTGCTCTGGAATTTGCCAGCAATGCACTCTGTTCTTTACAGTTAGTATATGACCTTCTCCCACCCCCACCCTTAGAGTCCTGACTACCACATTTTCAATCTTTTCCTTTAGTATAATCTCCTCTTAGGAATCCATGTGTCATCTCTACCATGATACACCCCCACAAACAACCCTAATTTCACCACCACATCCTCTTTCTGATCATTTGGAAAAAAAATCCGTAGAAACTTTCATCCCTTCCCCGACTCTTTCCATATGATTTTTCCTGCCTTGGCTGAGCAACTTCCCATCCCTGATTTCCTAGACTTTAATCAAGGCCCCACTGCATTCTTCCTGATCATGGCTCCTCCTTGTTGGTCCTTACCCCTACAGATCAGAATCCAGGAAAGAATACAAAGGTGAAGTAAATTGATGTAGCAGGGCTGTATGTGGGAGATTATGAAGGAATAAGCATAAATAAGTAGTATTTGTATGGTGAAGGAGAATGCAAATGGAGGGGTGAATGGGGTCTTGGTTCCTTTTCCCCTCTATAACTAATGAAGAAAACTTGTTATATGGCCAGTGTCAGTGCCATCTTAAGTATGAATAGTTCTTGAGCTGTGTTCTGGCTGGGAAACAAATGAAGAAAAGAGCTTCCCCCCAAAACCCACCCACATACCATCTCGATGTTTCAGACTGGCAGGTGGTAGCTTTTTGCCATGGCTGCGGGCGTAGTCCTGAAGATTCGGGGCACTGGAGGAGCCACCCAGCACTGTGGTGCTGAATAGCCCTGTGCACTGTGAGCCTGCAAGGCCGGGAGTACATTAGTAGCCACACAAAGCTGCAGGAACACACAACTTCACATGACAACATCAAGACACACACACACACACACACACACACACACACAGCCATTCAGAACCACCATCATGTTGCCATTGCACATAACCACAAACAGCTTCCACTATTGCTCATAGCTATACTGGGCAAGCAAAGTATTCTCCTTAAGATCTATATGGCAGCTACAACAGGCCACTACAAATGCAGAGTTAGTGATATTAAGGGACTCAAAGCTACTGAAAGGGATAGACTATGCTCTCCATGTGGCTCTCTGGAATGCTAAAATAATACATACTCCCTCTAGATCTCCCTAGATTTGATTCAGTGCTCCATATCCTAGATATATGGTTTGAAGAACCCAGAAATCTAGTCCTTTATAGGTTTAAAAGGAAAAAAACTTTGATTGAAACTAGAGACTAAGTTTTGAGCACTCAGCTCAAAACCTAAGTTCTCATAAGTTCTAATTCCTCCTAAGTTTTTCATTCAACATTCCTTCCTTTCTATCTCCCTTCAGGCCTTTTTTCCTTTCCCAAGAAAGAAAGTATAAGACTCGTTGAATTTTTAAACCTGGAAGTGATTTAAAAAATCATCTAGTTCAACCTTTATTTCATTTTAGAAATAAAGAAACTGAGATTCAAAAGGGATCTCATTTGCTCAAAGTCATGTAGTTTGTTAGGAGCTAAGCTGGAGTAGAATCCAGGTCTCCTGACTCTGAGGGTCAAGTATGTTCAGTTAGAAAATAAACGATTATTTTTTTCATCAAGAAAAACAGGTTATTGTTTTGAAGTGAAGATGGACACAAATTGAAAGGCATGTGAAGTCAGGTGATTACATGTAGAGCATGCCTACTATGTGCTGAGTGCCCTACTAAGGAGAAAGACTTTGTGAGCAGAAAACAACAAAAAAGACCTGTTTCTTCCACTCTCAAAAGTTTATTGTCTTGTTAGCCCATGCTCAAAGTCAGATGCCTACACACATTAAGTTCAAAGAAAGCAAAGAGAACTCTATTGCCAGAGAGATAAATAAAACTTGAAAAATCTCTGAAGCCAATAAATCAAGCCAGTCACTGTTTCAAATATTTGATTAAGAGTAGGGTTGGGACTTCACAGTCCTCTCTCCTACTATAGCCCATGAAGACAGAGAGGGAAAGAAGAGACAAGATTGACACCAAGTTTGTGGGATTTGCCCTTCTACTTCCAAATCTACTTAGCCAAGACCCTGGGCTTGACGTTGGAACTTAAAATTCAAAGGGAATGAATGAATGAATGAATGAATGAATGAATAAAATAAAATAAAATTCGTAAGAGAGATGAATAAAGTCAAGAGGAGGTCAGTTTCCTTTGAACCCACAAAGAAGGGGCCATGGTTTCAAGGGTCCCAGCATTTCAGGGTCACCACAGAAATCAGTACATTCAGGTAGCAGATAATCTCCACCCTGAAATTCAGGGCCACTATTCTACGCAGCAACTTCTAACTTTCATGCTCAAAGTGGTCGTAGAACAGGGTTTCAGAGAGTAATAAGGGATGCTAAATATGTCTGTACTTCTTCAGAGCAGCTGATACTAGCTGGTTCTATTCCAGACCACCCAAGCTTTATTCTACATTTACTTCCTCTACTAAATAATTTTCTGGTGCAGTCCTGCCAACCTTTCCCTATCTAATCCTCGGACCATCACAGAGGGTAGGTAGTCTTTACTTTACCACCACCATCTGTAAACTACTATGGCCATACCTCTGCCTTCTTCTTCACAGCACTTCCATTTAACTGGGCCAGATCCAGCTATCCTCTTTTCCAGCCTACCTGAAACCTTCTCTTTACTGGGATTCTGGGACGAGAAGTTCACATCACAAACCTATACATTTGTCATTTATTTTTATGGCGCAAACCACCTACCTCATTTCAGAGATCTAGAAGGCAACCTACTCCTATAAAATTAGCCTGGAAAATTACCAAAACCTTCTCCCTCTTCTGGTCCAAATACTGACCATTCTAGGGCCAAAAAATTGGGTGCCAAGGACAAAGGTAACGGAAAAATTAAAGGAGCTAAATGGAAAGAATAATAGGGCAAGATAGAGACAGGGGACTAAGTCCAGATCCCACACAATTGTCTCTAACTGCCAGTTCTAGTTACTGGCTCACAAGGCACTTTGTTAAAAGATAGCCCCACCCAAGGACCACTCCCGCTTCCAAAGAATACAATACCCTCTGAGGCTTGGTCCTTCCTGTAGTCTGTGTTCTTAGGAAAGGTTGAATGATGTTCTCCACCCCTCTCCAGGAATCAAAAAAAATCAAGAGACATCCCCTCAAAGTCCTGAGAGAAGTCTCTGCCACTATACCAGTCTCAGATTTGTCCCTCAATTTTCAGGAAGGAAGGAAAAAAATTACAGGATTAGGAGAGGGTGAAGGAGAGGCAAGGAAGTAGGAGGGGCCAGAGTGGGGATGTAATAAACAGGTCTCAGAGAAAGACATGGCACAAATTCTCTAAATGAGGAATATGACACTTACGGGGGTCACGAGTACTTCTATTTATAGCTCTGTCTGTGATAACTCTGAAGATTCAGAGTCTCCATGGCCCCTTAAGGTCTGGGCTAGACTGAAGGGATAGATAAGGAATGAGGGAGGAAACTAGAAAATGCCCTTCAGTCAAAGAAATAGGGGTTGGTATAGAAAACCAGAATACAAACACCTTCCTGGAATGGAAGCAATCATCTGAGATCAAAGTTCACACCTAAATATGGCTTTACCCAATTTATCCTCCCTATCCCCACCAGACAATTCCATAGACTGCATAACCCCAATTCCCACAATAAAACTCTGAAGAACAGACAGACGCTCCTCCCAAAAACAGGTGAGAGATGCTGGAAAACCATACCTAGGCCACTCTGCTTCATCTCTGTTGGTGGCCGTGAAGATGAAAAGAGCCGGTAGCCACCAGGCCTTGAGGATGAAGTCTCAGAAAGCACCTGGAGAAAAAGGACTGTATATTACCATTTCGCCACTTCAACCCAAAGTCTAAAACCCAAGTCCCGAATTGCCCCTGCAAAGCCAAGCAATGTCAGAAAGTTTGGAAGAACCAAAGGATTTTTATGGGAGAAGAAGAAAAGGGAATAAAAGGTGTACTTTGCAGAGGGAACTGTCCAGAGAATCCTTTCTATACTAGAAAGCACTTCTATTTCCAAGATGCCTATCTCCACAGCCCTCCCACCCTAAATATGAGAAATCATTATTCGACCATTCTCAATTCACAGCAGAACAGGGTTCTTTAATCTTATCTATCCCTCTGCAGGACTTAGAGAACCAATCACAATAGTTCAGCCACAGTAAGAAGTAAAGTCTGGCCACTCTCTCTTCTTTCCATGGGACAACTGTGGCTAGGGCAACTATACTCAGTTTCTTATTTGAACCAAGAAGCCCTCTTGGCCACTCCTGGAGACATAAAATGGATTTATAAATAGCCCAAAGAATTCAATCATACAACCCCCAACATACATACACAGCGTCCCAAGTCCCAAAAGGCAAAGGCAGAGGCAGAAAAGGAAGACTAGGTAGGGAGGGACACCTGTGTGCAGGATGCCAGGTGAGTGGTGGACACAGCCCGGGGCTGTAGGCCGATGGCTGGGGAAGGCCGAGGGAGGTCTCCTGACCTCCGGCGGCGCCGTCCCCGCAAGGGGATCAGGTCCAGGTTCCCCGTGCACTGCATGTTCATGACCTGCAATCAGACCGGGTGGAAAGCCGGTCATGGCTCCTTTAACCCCCCAGGCTCCCAAAAGCCCCAATGCCCATTGGGCAGACCTAATTATAGGGATGGAGAGAATGATTGCCTAGGGGTCAGCTGCTATGAAGGTCACAGCTTTTGTATTCTAAAACAGTCCAAAGAATAAGATGACAAGAGGAGAAGAAGGGATGGGGATAAGATTGCCAATGCCTATATTTATAGAAGGAGGAGAATAAATATTAATATTAAAAGGCTGTGTGACCAAGGAGAACAGAGAAGATTTTCTTGCAAATCTAAGGAGCACATCTTATAAAACAATCATCCTGGATGAGCCGTGACATGGCAGCACTAGTAATTGAAAAGAAGGAATGTGATTATAACAGGAAGCTTCCTGTAGGCCTGAAAAAAAGAAGGCAGTCTCATCAAGTCTGAGATGCAGAGAGAGCTCTGCCTTTCCTATGTCTCTTGACTGCTTAAAGCAGAAAGAAAAAGGGGGTCATGTACAACAGTGCCAGAAAGACTGGCAGACCACATGAATGGGGAATACATTTAGATGTGGAGGAGCAGTTTATTAATGGAAGATTATGTCACTCTAGCCATCTGATCTATTCACATGAGTCTAAAGGTTACTAGTGTACTATGTATACTAAGTTAATGCTTCAAAGAGAAAATGATGTATACCCCACCTAAAGGAACTGAGTATTCACAACTTCAAATCCACCTTAAAATCATCAGGAAGAAAAGGATGAGTTCAGAATAGAAACTGTAGTTTGTCTTCTCAGGTTTCTCCAAAATGTTAACTGCAAATCTCTGGCTGAACCTATGTAAGATAGCTATAGATTCTTCTGAGATATTTTTAAAATGCAAAGACCAATGCCTTTAAGACAAAGCTGGCACAGAGCCAGGTGAACAGATCTATCAATCAAAGCAGGACCCAAATCATCCAGTCAGAGTCCCTAAGACTGGAATAAATTATGGGATCAAAAAGAGTATCATTGGGCCAAAGACGGAAAGACTCTCTCCAGGAAAAAAGACCAAAACAAAAATCTCAGGACAGTTAGCTGGACATGATGTGAGATTTACAACAGTTCCATCCTCTAGGCTAGAAAACTAGAACCAGGACTAGAGACAAACTCCTCCAAGAACAGCAGAATACAGGCCCAAGCCGATAAACCAGTTTATCAGAGAGACTTTCAGACTTGATTTCCTTGTAAGATGAGGGTATAGATAACCCTAAAGGAATTAAAGTGCCACATATTTGCTCTTGTCTGAAGTATAATTTTTATAAGGCAACACAGAGATGGAGAGGGCCTGGCCTTTAACATCAATTGAATTGTTATCATAGTTACTATTTACGAAGCAGCTATATGATGGATATTACTTGCATTTTACAGATGAAAAAAAGTGAGGCTTGGAGAAGTTTCCTGTTCAAGGTCACACAGCTTCTAAGTACCAGATTGGGATTTTAGCCCAGAATTCAAGCTGTTTCTACTATGTTTCCTTTTAAAGAATTGCCTTTTCAAATTCATCCAGAGGCCTCCTCCTCAATCTCATCTCTTAAAATCTTTCTCTCTCAGGCACCTCTCAATGGCATCTCTTTAATCTCAGAAGTAGCAACCAGCTTAAAGGAGTTTTATTTTGAAAGAAGAATTAAGTAAAACATATCTATCAGGGGTAGAAAGACTCTGCTTAAGGTCCCAAGAATCCCTCCCATCTCACAAGGGGATTCAGAGGCTTCATGGATATTGTCCTATGAGCATTTTCATTGCTTCTTTCTCTCAAGTCCCTCCCATTACCTCCATGGAGCCGGCTTTTCGGTTACGAATGAGGGGTGATCTCCTTGGGAGGCCAGGGCCCTCAGAGGGCTGGGGTGAAGTCTGCAGGGCCCGGTCTGGCTCATCTGATGCCTTCCCCGGGCACAGGTTCTCCATGCTGCCTTGGTCTGTTTTCATCTCATTCTATCCAATAACAGGCACAGATAGAAGAGGTGTTAATGGCCTCCAGCCTCCTAATCCCAGACTTCCCAACCCTTTTACTTCCCTGTACTGTTTCCAAGTTTCCCACCACTTGATTCCTAAATCCTCCAGTCCCAAATCCCAGCACTCTGATCCACCTCGGAAGAAGCCGGACGGAATCCATAGCCAGTTGGGGCACTGCCTTCTTCCTCGACACCTTTCACTCCAGGGCTAAAGTGCAGCTCCACATGGAATCGCTCCTCTGATAAGGGATCCTATGGGGGCATCAACAGATGAAGGGGCAGTTGGAGGAGCTGGATATGGTGGTGGGAGACCAGGCAGGGACAATAGAGAGGAACTCAAGAGGGCTATAAACTCCTAGGGCAGAGGTTTCAGCATCTAATCCCACCCTAAGGCTGATCTATGATAGCTTCCCTTTAACTATAGGCGAGTGTTACAGAATCCTCATTCCCTCACCTCTACTGTTTGTGATTCACTGCTCCACATGAATTTCCATCTTCTACTTCTACAACCCTCCCAATCCATCTTCCACAATAATTCAGTTTTGCTACAGTGCATATAGCAGCACATTGAAGATATCCTTGTGGAGCCTTATGTATAACAATGTTTGAAGGAAAAAAAACTCAGTATAACGTTGTCCCCAATTCCATTCTATGGTATCTCTAGGACTCAACACCATCCCAAAACACCTTTTCTGATCCAGGAGGAACCTCCTAGATGCTCTGTGTCAGGCTGTGCCTAGGTGCCACACCTAGCTGGATTCTATAAATTCTAAGGATAAGAAAGTTCTTTACTAAAAGAAGATGGAGGAGAAAGAAGGGGCCCTCTCCTCATCCCACCCTGTTAGCTCCTCACCCGTGTGTTGTCCTCATAAAGCATGATAACAATCTGGGTCATGTAGTTGAGCTCTGAGATGGCACTAAGATAATTCAAAGCTCGCTGCCATTGTGCATCCTGGGTCTCCTACCGAACACAAACAGAGGTAAGCCAATGCCCAGGGACAAGGGAGTTAGGGAATGGGCAGGGAGACAAGTTGAACAGAGAAAGCTTGCAGTAAAAAAGAAGCATGAGGAAGAGAGTAAAAGAATGCTGGGAAAGATGTTCATGGGCTGAAGGAAGAAGTAAGATCCTTACATCAAGAAGTCCCCCGTAACGGAAGACACTGAGTAGGGAGTGGACGTGGCTTTCACTGGTGAAATAGAGACGTGTTCGAACGTGGCGGCCTGGGGAGAGCACTCCTCGGGAGTACCTGAGATAATAGCTAAGTCACTCATACTGCCGGATAATCCTCTTCCCACCCTGCCACAAACTCCTTCCTCCCATCTCAAAAACTTCTCCTCTCCTTTCTATCCCAGGATCCCTTTTATTCTTGGTTCCCCAAGCTGTCCCAGTCTGGATTCCCCCAAGGGCTCCCTGACATGCCCC
The DNA here is from genome assembly GCF_000325575.1 of Pteropus alecto. NCBI lineage: Eukaryota > Metazoa > Chordata > Mammalia > Chiroptera > Pteropodidae > Pteropus > Pteropus alecto. The sequence continues at coordinate 26,167,841 of NW_006442109.1, read as the reverse complement.
TCCCTCCATCCAGCACCCCTCCCAGCCCTCCCTCACAGGGGATGCAGCTTGTTGACAGACTCATCCTCGTGGGTTCTCTGCAGGTCAAGTAGTATCTTCCGCAACAGTGGAAGACAGAAGCCCACGGCAATTTCCAGTTTCTCCTCCCGACTGATCCCGTACTCCTAGAGGCCATAGGCCAGGAATAAGTACCTCAGTGAATCTTGTTTTCCTCTTGCCTCATATTCCCAGGCCCAAGATCCTGCTTATTTTCACCTCAGGTCTATCTAGGGCTTCTTTCATATCCACCACATTTCTCCTCTCCAGGTTTCTCCTCAGTTAGTCTCTTGTCCTTACTCAGAGCCAGGGCAGACCCTGAGAATTGTAGCAACTCAGCTTATTCCTCCTCTAAGTTTCTTTCCCCTGGTTCCCATGCCATCCCACCTTTCTGCCTTTTCTCTCTTTCCTTACCCAATACCCCTATCCCCAGGCTTGATTCCTTATATGAGACACACCTGGGGAATGACCACATCAGCCAATGCCTTAGAGAGACGTAGCAACTCTGCTGTTCCTTGAAGTCCCAGACTCGCATTATGCTGCACATCATACTTGACACAGTCATAGATGTCAGGGATCTTACTGATATCATAGCGCCCACTCTTCTGTCGAAAGTCACGCTCCAGCTTGCTCCAACGCTGTAACATTAGTTCTAGTGTTTCACTGTGGTAGAGTTGCAGGTCTGGAAAGAGGACGGACAGTCAGAGAAGCCAAGATTTTACCTCTAACAAAAGACCCTAAAAAATCTAAAGTAGAACCAGAGAGATGAGGATGCCTTGTCTCAGACATTTAGGAGAAGACACAGGTGTGTCTGAGGAACCCACCCATATCTGAAACCTTGAAGGGAAGATAGTATTCATACCCACCTACAGACTTAGGGTCCTGCATCCGTTCCCGGATCTGGTGAGTGAGGTTTTCAATCAGGGCAAATACCTGATCACAGACCTTCACAGGATTCTGGATGATAGCCATGGAGTTGAGTAGGGAAGTGCTTCCAGTAGGAGCCAGCTGTGGGGAATAGAGAGATGAAAAGCAAGATAAGCTCAGTGCCAATTGCCCATTCCTCTGAGCTTATTATAGAGACTGCCTGCAAATAAGATGTTTGTTGGTTCACTCCAGGGAGCACTCTTTGACTACTGAGCATACCGGCAGTTCTAGGGCCGTCAGATGAGAGGAGTGCTCTAGCACACTGTCATCTAAGATGGGTTGATCTTAAAAGTCTTGGAGTCTAGAGGAAATAAAACAGACCTAGGTTCTTTTCTTGAGGGTTCTAAAAAACACATGGAGAATACTGGGGAATAAAGATTAAACTAAAATCCCCCCAAATCCTCACAGAATGTTTTTATGAGTGGTTAACAGAAATAATATTATCTTATTCCTCTAAAAAAGATGGTAGTCTGAACCTAGAGTAGAGATGCTGCCTCAGAACTACGTTCCAACTCAAGCTTTTAGGACAGTAACAGTCAATGAAGAATGTGGAGGGGGGTAGAAGACTGAGGGTAGAACGCATGCATTCTACTTAGGTCTTCACAAGTTCCATCCTTATTAGCAAAAGGAAGCAAGCAAGAAAAGGAAGGTGCCTTAGCTTTTCTGGATTTGCAATCCAATTGAGCAATGGATTAAAAAATAAGGGAGCAAGGTCCTGCCCTTCTTAAGTCCCGTTCAGAGAAGGACACAGAAAAACCCATTCTCTAGCTATTTAGTTCATTTAAGAATCTACAAGAAAAGGTTACACAACAGTGTGAATATACTTAATGCCACTTGAACTCTACCCTTAAAAGTGTTTAAAGTGACACTACGATTTAAAGAATGTAATTTTTTTAAAAAAGAGTCTATCAGAAATGAGCTATCAGTGGTAGGATGATGAAAAATCATTGTCTAGCATATGATCCCCAGTCAATAGTGGCCTGGATACACAGGAAAAGAATGACATTGGGTAACGGCATCCACTGTGATTAATACTATGAGGCAATGTACTGCAGTGGCTGACAGCCTGGCTCTTGGGTTAGACTCCCTGGGTTCATACTAGATGGATGACCTTGGAAAGGTTGCTTAAATTCTTTTGAACTTAGGTTTCCTCATCTGTAAAATGGGGGAAAGTAGTACAGGTCCACAGTTCTTATGGTAGATTAAAGACAGCCATTAATTCTCTGTCACCTTCCCCTTACCTTGAATTGAGGCTGGCCCTGTGACTGCTTAACCAATAAAAAAATAACAAAGCTATGTTGTGCTAATTCTGGGCTTATGCTTTTAAAAAGTTTGGAAGCTTCTGCTCTGGTGGAGTCGTAAGCTGCCATTTAAGAAGTCTGGCTACCATGCTAGAGAAACCACACAGAGAAAACATGTAGAGAGAAGAAACCCTGAGACTTCAGGGAGAGTGTGAAGAGAGAGCCCAGCCATTCCAGCACCCCAGTTGAGCCTCCAGATGGTTCCACCTCCAACATCTGGAAAACATCTGGGCAGTTTTAGGAGAGACCCCAAGAAAGACCAGTTCAGCTTAGAAATATAAGCCAAAAAAAAAAAAAGAAATGGTGAGTGTTTTAAGTTACTGAGTTTAGGGGTAGTTTTTTATGCAGCAATAGATACCTGAAACATTCTTTCATTCAAAATCCTTAAGACCAGTCTGAATTTTTTAGCCTTGAGGAAGTTAAGACAGTGTATATGCCCAATGTTATATAATGCCTCTAACTGGGCCTAGGGCGTAACAAAACACATTTATATTCATGCAGCAAAATGTATGATTATTTACACTGAATGGGATAAACAGGGATTAGAAACAGTTTTGACATGTCAGATTTTGCTGCCAAATAAATCTTAGTGCCAAATCTATAAAAATCTTTTTGATTTTTCCAATTGTGGCTAAGAAATTATGGACCCATACTCATCTCAAAGGGTAAGGATTAAATGAGATAATGTATGGAAAGCACATAAAACAGTACCTGGCACATGGTAACTACCATTATCGATCACTATTATTTAGAATTCTAGGGATTTGGGATAAGAGGTATATTGGGCACAAATATAGGGAGAGCCTCACCTTATCATAATCCTCAGGGCCAAAGGGTGCATCCTGCTGCAAAATATGGTGCAGTCGAGCCTTCACCCGGTGCTGACAGCTGCTCAGGGAATCCCCATCACTGTCCAGGAGACCATTCATATTGGCGCTCTTCACCATTTGTACCAAAATGGGTGTCAGCTCCCCTTCTAGAGCCAGAAGGCCCTAGAAGGGAAGAACAAAGTCTATTAGTTTTCCTTACAGTCTAGTGTAGTCCCCCCCAGGCCTAGATGGTCTCAGAGATCAAATAAGAGCTGGCTTAGTGAACTGGGGTCTAGGTCAAGGGGCCTACCCTCACTAATTATTCTCAGCTCATTCTTAGTAATACAGAATGGGAGCAAACACAAGAAGAAATTGATCCGAGTCAGCGCACAAACACTCTAAAATTTCTCAGATAATTTTCCAAACTCTCCACTTCTCTACCTAAAGGAAGCTGAGACTGTGGGAGAACTCTAGTGCGCACCTTGGCAAAGGCAGCAGCCGTCATCTGGACACGGCCCTCATCAGAGGCATAGATCTTGAGATCATGACGGAAAGTGCTATGGAGACGAAGCAGCCCACATCCTGGGAAGCCAGCATAGTCACCTGGGGGCAAAGGGGAGGACCAGCAATGCATGCTATACAGACCCACACAGAAGAAAGAATGCTCATTCCCCTCTTTAACTTCCCCGTTGCCTCAGTCCCTTCATTTCCCCAACTTATCCTCTAATCATCCTATCCCAACCCTGCTAGGTATTTACAACTCAAAACACTCACCTTGTCCTCCAGGGTACATGCAGCGAAAAGCTCGCCCCAGCTCCTCAGCCTGAACACGGCCAGCGGGAGTCAGTTCTCCACCCCACTTCAGTACCAGCAAAAGAGATGGACCCAGAGCCTTCGGCTGTGGATCTGTAGGAATAAAGGGCAGTAAATAGGTCTAGATCTGAAGAAAATACTGGGGACATCTAAATGTTAGATCTTTTGAGGAGCCCAGAATGGTAATCTGGGATAAAAGGTCATCTAAGAGTTCAAGAACAAGAGATCTGAATGGTAATGGGAAGAGAATATAATATCTCACCTTGCCCCTCATTAGAAGCTTTTACTTCATGAGGGTAGTAAGTCAACTGCACCTTCCGGTTGATGCCTGAGAAGTGACCATACCTGCAGGATAAACCCACAGTTTACTTTCTATCCCAGTCTCCAATTCTCACTGTTATTGGCTTTTTTTTCCTATCCCCTTTCTCACATCTCCAGCACAGACTTCAGCTGCTCTAGTTTCCCAGTCTTCTCCTCGATCTCACCACCTGGTTCCTTTTCCAGTTCAGCCAATAGCAGCCTTGTGATGTCCAGCACCTCCTGGAGGACATAACAGGGTATCCGCACAAGAGGTCAAGTCCTGGCCAGTGTTACCCTTTCATCCGGGTCTCTCAAGGCCCCCAATCCCATATCCTCTATCTTTCCCAAAGCATTATTCCTCCCAGCCAGATTCACTATCTTACCTGGAGCTGCTCAGGCCGCTTTAGTTTTAATTTCCCCGTCTTATAGCCACCATGTTTTTCAAATAGACTAAAAAACCTGAAGAAATAAAGAGAAGCTTCGTATGGGGTGAGATGGTCAAAGCCTCGGGGACCTGCCCCCTTCCCATCTCCCTCACAAAAACCTATTTGTCTAAATTAGAACACTGTTCCTACCTTGGGTGGGTCACTTCCATCTTCATCTTCTGCTTGGGGGTACGATCCCCATGACGGATAATGGCAATGACACAACGAAGTTCCATCCTAAGATAAGAAATGCTTTGAGAGCCTCTCCCCAATTCTATCCCATGCCACCTCCCATCATTTCATCTTCCTTGACATGTCAAAGAACAGAGGAAAAACCATCTGAGATTAGGATTACAGGTAGGGTCAGGAAACTGCCTAGGAGGCCCAGGCTCCATTCATCAGAACACACAGGGTCAGGAAGTAGCCACTGGTCTGACTTAGATCCCTTAAGTAGGTACTCCAGATTTTTTACTTTTGCTCACATAGTGCCAGATGTGGTAGGGACAATGGGAATGTCCTCAGCCTCTGTAGGGATGGACCATGGGATCTGGAACTGTGGGGCAAGTTCCCGCATTATGGTGTTCCTAGAAGGAGAAACATTAAGAAGCTGTTTGGAAATGAATGTATCAATGAAGCTCACAAAACCTAGCATGTTGTAGAAGAATACATTAATATACAGTCTGAAAACATGCAAAAAAGACATCCTTAGATTTGCAGTAAAAATATTAATAAATGTATGGGAAGGACAAACACCAAATTAAGAATTGTGGTAACTTATGGGTGGGAGAGAAGGGGATGTAATTAGCAAGGATTATGGAGGGACTTCAACTCTATTCCTAATACTTTTTTTAAGCTCAATGGTGAATACATGGATACTCACCATATTTATCATTTCTTACACATTCTTGAATGTTTGTAAAACATTATTATGGTACAATCACATTTAGTACAATAAATATAGTTTGTTTATACATGACAGAAAAAGACAGACTGTTACATCTAAGACTGTTAACAGTAATTACCTCTGGGGAGTACAGTGTTGGGAAGGCAAGAGGGCTAAGGAGCCCTTTCTCTAATTTCCTTTTTCACTCTAAAATCATTTTTACAATATTTAAATTAGAGTAAAAGCTTTCCAACTCTCTTCTCTAAGCCCATTCTCTCCAGCCCATACCACTGTGTCCCTTACCCCAGAATCTTAGCACAGTCATCGTAGTATTTCATCGAATTCTTGACAAAACTGAAGCCATTGACATCACACACAAAGGAGTGACCGTTGGCACGAAGAAGGTCAAAACCGCAAACTGTTTGCTGCAGGAGGAAAGAGGCAAGATGAGAACAAGAGAGTCACTCTTTCTTCCCAGACCCCTCCTCCTGTCTCTCTCCCTCATTCACAGCACCCTCATCCATGGGACTTCGTCTACCTTAAAAGCTACACAGACTTTCCTGGCCACCAGCTTTTCCATGGCGGTCAACATGACGTATCGAATCT
>NW_006442109.1:26154832-26161626 GCF_000325575.1 Pteropus alecto | reverse complement strand
CTTTCTTTCCCTTCACTGTCTCGTTCGACCTTTCCATCCAAAGCTGGAGATTTTCTGGCTTCAGCATGAGCATAATCTGGCCCCACTGTATACACCTGCAGGTACATAGCATCACTGAGTATGCCCACAGCTCACCCTGCATTTAAGGAGACAATACGAGCACTAGGTCTGTAGACTAAGATTTGGAGTAAAACAAAAACAAAAACAAAAACCTCCCTGAGTATTAAGAACAAGGAGACTGACATTTTTCTTACTGAGCCTTACTGAAATATGATTATGAAGGTTTCTCCTTGAGACTCAGGCACTACTGTCTAGTCTTTACTAAGAAATAACTTACCAAAATTATATGCTCTTCCATGTCACCCTTGCCCTTGCTCTGATAGAGACAATGGAAATATCTACTACTTCACTTGTTATCTCCACCTTAATATGGAAGCCACTCATATTCACACTTTATTTTCTGTGACCCCTCCATATGTTTCCATTTGCTCCCCAAGCACCCAATCCCACCCAGACATTTTTAACCTCTTAAATCCCTGTATCCACCATAACCTTGACATCTGTGCCATCTGTTGGCATAAACTCCTCGTAGATGTACGACCCTGTCTTTCGGACGCTGCTCTCAGGAGAGTAAACACTGCTCCGGCTGCCAATCTTCAGAAGGAAAAGGAAGAGAAAAAGAATGTTGCTTCTACTTTTGTCTCCACATCCTCCAGCTTCCCTTCCCACATCTTCATTCTTGTTCTTCTACCTCTCTGACTCCCCAAATGCTCAAATGTCACCCATACCTTACGGAAGAGACGCTGGCTTCCTCCTCCAGCTGAGCTGGGGTAGTAGATGTAAACATTGTGGTCCTCTGCACTCACTGGCTTCTCCACAAAAGGCTTGGGAAAGACAGCTCCATTTACCTCTACCTGGTCTTCACCTTCTATCAGGTTGCACTCTGAAAGGCAGGTGTCCAGTCATGCCTAGGGCCTAGGGTCGTAGAATACTTCCAAGTATTCTACGTAGAATACTTCTCCAAGTTTTAATCTCTATAACCTTCGAAATTTTATGAACAAATCTTGGGAATAAATATGGTAATATCTACATGGTATACAGATATTATAGTATCTATATAAGATTTCCAAGGCTCTGTCCAAAGACCCATGGCTATAACTCTACCCATACTCTAATAACCACAGGCTCACTTAGATAGGTGATACATAGGAGCTGTCTAGAGGATGGAGAACTTGACTAAGTCAGAGAACGCAAGGCAGGGTAGGACTGGACAAGGCCAGGTACTCACCCTCAGGCCGGGCAGGGTCACGGTTGAGCACAGCATATCGAGGCAGATCAATACCTTCCTCCTGCAGAATCCGGTACACCTCCCTCCTATCACCCCCCAAAATAAATTAGCTGGGAGAAGTGAGGGATGGTGACTATGAGGAGAGGCTAGGGATTTTATTTGCTCAGGAATTGGGAGATACAGGGTGTAGAACTAAAGAGGGTATGATACAGAAATTAAGCATAACTGTTTGATTCTGCCCCTCTCAGAGTTGGTTCTCTAAACAGGCATAATCTCAGGACCACCCATCCCACCAGTCAGCAGAAAATTATACCTATCCTGGATGTAATACTGCATTGCCAGGTCATTGATAAGAAAGGGGTTTCGAAGCTTGGAGTAAGCAACAGCTTTGTCCAGAGGAAAGCCTGGGATGGAGAAAAGAAATAGGGAGACCAAAGAAAGGAAGCGAAAGAGACAGAATGAGAAAACAGCAAGAGAAACAGAGAGACATGTTAAAGCTTTTAGTTGCCACTGAGCTCCTCTACTCATTCATCCTATTCCTTTTCCTTCTGCCTAACTTCCCAAGTTTAGAATGTCTATCAGAAAAAATTTAAAAAGAAATTATTTTTAGGGTCCTTCCAGAGACCCTTCGGGCTGTCCTAAGGTTCAAAAATGGACTTTACACTACCCACAGCAAAACCCCCAAGATGTAGGGACAGTAATCCCCTTTGCACTGCTCTCTAGTGTGTCAGGAAGAGCCGAAGGCCTCTTTACTCTTTGACAGTAAGACCCTTATTTCCCAGTCCAGCATTCCCAACACCACTCCTTCTCATTTTCCCTCACAGACCCTAACCTTTGGAGTGGAAAGAAATGAGGCAGTGGCAGGATGGCCAGTTTTCCACAGGTTCATTGAGGATCACATCTTCTCCCAGGATAATAACAGTCAGGTAGTCGAATCTGCAGAGTCGCTCTAGGATTTGGGTCATTGGCTTGGACTTGGATTTCTTGGTCATAGCGCAGATGCCAACAATGATCTGAGGTTCAGGAGGCTATTGAGAGGAAATGCTGTCAGGAACTGAAGAACTTCCTGCCCAGATTATCCCTGTCAGGGAACACTGTCTCATCTTAGGGCACAGAGTTTCTTGCCAGGACTTTGGACCTATGGGGTAAAGGTTGTCTTCTAACTTAGATCTAGACTGTGGTACTTGTAGGGATTCCTACTGCCTACAGAACAGGAGCCTTTCCATAGTGGGAATGGGTGCTCAAGCAGTAGAGCCAAAGAACCACTAACCATGAGACAAAAGGGTAGGGGCTTCAAAGGGAGGCAGTCCAACCAATTTCCACTGACCCTCCCCTTAATCAGGACAGGGCCTGTTTATGAGAGTCTTGCAGTTGAAAAGAAGTGTATCCATCCAATGTAATCTCAACTCTCTGTGACAGGGGTCCCAACACTAAGTTACATCATTTTCTCTAGTCTTACCACTTCATCCTCCTCATCCTCAAGGAGCTCGCTGTCACTCTCTTCTGTCCTCATGCCTATTCCACGGATGCCCAGCCCCTCATCTCCAGCTCCAAGGAAGAAGTGGGCTGTGGCGCTCTCGCCCTCACTGGCCGGCAGTGACCACATCCCCGCCGGAGCACCCACTCATCCCGCTCTGCAGTGGAGGGTATCCCATTAGCTCAAAATCCAAGCCCCACGGCAGTGGGTAGGAATGGGGGATGGGGAATGAGAAAATATGAGGGAACTATAAGGGAACTAGGGGAAGCAGGAAACAAAGCTATGGTGAGAAGGATCAACAGGACAAGGGGCATATGGGCTATGACTTGAAATGACTAAAGATGTATAAGAGAAAAGCAAGGTATCTCTTTTCCTCCCTGCTCACCCCACCCCCAACCCTGAGATTGGTAAGAGGATCAGTAGATTAACCCTTACAATGCTGGCATGTCCCTGATTCTGCCAGCAGGAAACACTGTTAACTCCAGTAACAAATGGAAAAGGCAGTTCCTCATGGAAGGCTACTGTCGATTCCTACAAGAAAAGGTTAAAGCGACATTTCAAACTTTAGATTCACTCCAAAATGTTCCTAGCCCTTCTCCATCTCCCCACAGTAGTGTTGAACTCAGTGATTTAATTCAAGGGCAGAAGAATGACAGAGTTCAGCTGCCTTTGCCCCTAACCTTCATCTTCATTCCTACCATGGATTAACTCAAAAAACACTTAAGGATATCTTATGTTCTAAGCTTTATCAGAACATTAAAATTCCTTATGCCCTCTGTCTCTCCTTCACCTGTTCCACCTTAAAAGATAGATGTTCAAGTCCAGAAAATCTGTTTGAGGAAATAGGTCTGCTCTTGGGTGTGAGGTTGAGGATACAGGTCAGCATCCACACAATAGCCTCCAACCCATTCCCAAACTGAAATTTCAATTTTCTCACTACTGTCTTCTGCTACTACAGACCCAAGGCTGGTCTAGGCCAAGGTCCCTCACATCAGAAGCTACAGTGGAAAAAAATATAGCCTAGAGCCATAATCAGTGAGAATATCTTAAGACTTAAAACTTGCATCAGAATAACCTGGCAGTTCCACTTCTGTATACATGCACTTAGAGTAGTGGTGCTTAACCCACTGTGAATATGCTGCGCAGGGGACATTTGGTAGTAAACGTTTTTGGCTGTCACATCTGGGGAGGTGCTATTGGCATCTAGTGAGTAGATGCCAGGAATGCTGCTAAACGTTCTAAAGTGCATAGGATATTCCTCCACAACAAAGAATTATCCAGTCCAAAATGTTAGTTGTGCCGAGGTTTAGAAGTCCTGTCATGGAGAAACTCTCCCCCATAAGAAGACGTGTGCAAGGATGCCCACAACCTCACTGTTGCTAATGGGAAAAACTGAAAACTCCTCAGATGTCACAAGTAGGAGAATAGGTAAATGCAGTGTAGTTTATACAAATGATAGCCTTACAGCATTTAAAAAAATGAATCAAATAGACTAGTGGTTACCAGAGGGGAGGGGGAAGTAGGTGGGGTAAAAGGGGTCAAATATGTGGTGACAGAAAGAAATCTAACTATGGACGGTGAACACAAAACGCAATATATATATATATATTTATATATACACACACATATATATAGTACTGTTGAACTGTACATCTGAAACTTACTGGATTTCGTTAATCAATGTCACATAATAAAAATAAAAATTAATTTAAAATAATAAAAAATGAATCAAACAACGTGGACATCTTCCAAATGTAAACTGTAGAAATACACGTAGTACAGTTCCATTTGTATAAAAAATATTACGCATTTATGACTGACAATACATAATTAGTAGAAGTATAAAAACATAGACTGGAAAGAAAGACATCAAATTCATGATAGTGCTTACCTCTGAGGAGAGGGGAGAATGGAAATGAAGATTTGAATGGAATTTCACAACCTTATCTATAAAATTTATTTCAATTTAAAAAAATCGGAAACATATACAAAAGGTTAACATTTGATAATACAGAATTGTGGGAATCCAGGTATGTTATTTTTTTCCAAAAATAAAATGGAGTCACACATCAGTAATTTTCCACATTCTCCAAAAGTTCTCAGAAGTACTGACCAACAACTCTAAGCCACAAACTCCTTAAGTAAATGGATTAGTCTTATAGTTTTAAAATAGTCTTCAATAATTATTTTCTGTATTTTATTTTAAATCTTTCTATTACAAGTGGAATTTGCAGCTTTGATTAGAAAGTTACAGTTAACCTTTTTACAGACCTCGACCTCTTCAGTCTTGCCATCTGCTGCTTGTCTTCCCTGCTCAGCCACCATGGGGACACAACATTCTTAGACTTAACATTTCCAGTTGTGCATTAGAGGCCTTATACATACACAACCCTTCTCCTGATTAACAGGCTTTTTCTTTGAACTCCTTTTTAGTATCCTGACCCAATTTCCATGACTGGTGGCATTCCCAAGGTCTCTGTATAGTTTAAGCAAGTAGAATTTTGTTGTACTCTTTATCTTTCCTCTGAAGCAGGAGCTTTCTCTCATGTCTAGGATTCCTAAACTTTTCATCCTTTCTTCCACCAAGTCCTTCCTGGTTTTCTACTGACTGTACAGAGTCTTGTTCTGGAAATTCTATTACAATTGTGTAACAGGGGATGGTAATACAATAGGGAAGGAGAGTCTGTTCACAAGAGAGACGAAAGGTCTAAATTCATAGTTAACAAAGCAAAAATAGAAGCCTGACAGAAATAGCTATGAAATAAGCCAGGATTTATTTAGATGTACCTCTGGGAGGAGCTGGAGTTTTAATGTGGTGTTCCAAGAGCCATTCTCGTTTTCTGTGCTCTTCTCCCATTCCCTCTCACCCAATACTTTGTTGCAAAAGAAAACTTCGGACTCTACACTAGGCTAAAGGGCAGTCTTACTCTGGCCTGAATCTCTGTGGAAGGAAAAAAGGGAGGGAGGGAGGGAGGGTGGAAGGAGATAAATAAGTTAAGTAAGGAGCCAGAGAGGGACAGGTGGGCAATCTTTTCAGGAATATCTATGTTAAGTCAGATCGGGAGAAGGGGGTAGAAGAGAGGGTAAATTATGTAACTTCTTTATCCCTTAGAATTTAGGGCTGCTTGCAGTAGTCCTCTAATTTCCTTAATCACCATGTATTTGTTGGAGGGCTCCATCAGGGGTGAAGGGGAAATATCAATACTGAGTGCAGGCAGAAATACTTCCAACGCAGTAAAACTCCTCAAGCCACCAAAACTATCTCCTTTCCACCTTCAACAGTGGATCCCTTAGCTCCTTCTTGATGTAAAGTTTAATCCTTATTCTGACGTTGGTGAACTGTGCTGATGCCCTTGTTCTCATTATCAACTCATTCATAGTGCCTCCTTTCCCCCAACTTGCTAAAATGACTCCTCACTGACTCCCCTAACCACTCGCAACACTGCTGCCCCTCTCCCCACATCACTGATTAACTAATGCAATTAATAATCCAACTAACCTTGCACTCACTGGTTCCCCAGCATTAAGCAGTCCTTCAAACCCTCAGATGAGTCACCACACTTGGTAACACATTTATATGGAACCTTCCGTGATCGCCCACAAAGACTGCCTGAGATCCATTCTTTCCTCACACTACCCGTCTCCAGACTCACCTTCTGCTCTCTCTGCAAAAACCCCTTCCTCAAGCTAATCCTCCAGTCCGACCCCACTCCAACCGCTCCTCACACAGATCTCCCCACCCTGACCTTCTCCCACGCCGACTCCCGCCTCACACGGACCCTCGCGCGCCAGTCTCTTGTCTCGCGGAGCCCCTTCTCCGTCCCCTCCTCACACAGCTCCGGGGCACGAATACCGCCCTCCCATCCTGACTCAACTAGCCTTTGCCCGCCCCCGCCTTCCCCGCTCACTCTCCCTACGCTGACATTGAGGCCTGTCCTCTGGGTCTCTCTCCGAAGCTGCCCCCATCCAGTACTAACCACGGCCCTCAGCACCAGCCGAGCCCACTCCACCCAGCCCACCCCCTCAGAT
>NW_006442109.1:26149295-26154707 GCF_000325575.1 Pteropus alecto | reverse complement strand
CTCCCCCACCGCCCCCGGCCCTCACTCACCCGCCTCCCCGCGCCCGCGCAGCCGAACCTGCCGGCAGCGACACCTGACAGCGGCCCAATCAAAGTGCGACTTCTCTGCGGTACCACCAATCAGCGGAGGGCGCGCACCGGCAACAGAGTCAGGCTGCGTTGGCCGGCGCTTCTGCGTGGAGAAGGGTGACCTCTAGTGGCTCTGAGGAGGAAGCGCAACCCGATGCTCCCCTTCTGATTTCTAACTGCGTCGCTACAGTCCAGATGTTTGGTCTAGACACTTCCCAGTGAGACAAAGAGGGCGGGAAAAGCGAGTTGCAGAAAAGAGGCAGAGTTTGTGCCACTGCATCTTCTTGAGGGCAAAAACAGGTCTTTTGTCTGTTTTGTAAAACAACCCAAAACATATACGTAGAGGTCCAATAAACGTAAGTTGAAAATATTTACAGATGTAGAGGAGTGAAGGGGAGACTGGAGACAAAAACAGAGACAAAGAGAGAAACAGATCAGAAAGTTAAGGGAAGGAACAGAGACTTATTTATAGAGGAGTCAAGAAAATGGCTGGCAGAGGAAACAAGTTGATTGCCATTTCCACACCCTGCTTGCTCTCCACCCTATGGACATTTAACTGCTGGCCTTGCCTTTAATAGCTGTGCAGCCTTGGGAAAAAAATCTCTGAACTTCCCTCAGCCTCACTATTCTCATCTGTAAAAGAGTGGGATTAAAAACCTAATTCACAGTGTACTGATTATGAGAAAGCATTGTGTCTATGTTTGTACTGTTATTATCTTTGCAGCCTCACTTAGATTTCCCTAACCGAGACATTTCCAATTTCCCTGCTTCTTCTCTGCACTCTTAGGGATCTTACCATTTTTTTCAATCAAGTGCCTCATTATACTGACCCCAAACTTCCCAGATGAGAGGAGATGATTCTAAGGACTGACCCTATGAGTAGATACCTCCCTAGTTCATATTCAGGCTCATATCCTTCCCACCACTCCAACCTTTTGCACAAATTGTTAAAGCATCTTCTAAGTAATTAACTTGTCTTCACATCCCCCTGAGAATGTAGACTCAGTCTCTAGTCATCTATTGGAACAATCCAATTCAATTCAATGAAATAATACATATAAGAGTTCCTTGTAATTGTAAAAGGCTTTATTAATATTAAATATTATCGATGATAATAATTACTGAATAAATCAAATATCACATATACAGTAATTGATATATAATATCCTACAGCATATGATAATATGCTGTAGGATATTTTAAATGAGTATTAATACCTTACGTGCCTATCAGGTTCACAGGGAATAAGAAAAGTACACAAAAACATATTATTCCTCGGTGGAACTATTATTCAAATTTAGGCAGCTACTTTCCAAACTTAAGTGATCTCTCTCCTTCTCTAAGCAAGTCTTACTTTTCCTCCTGTAATTCTCTCTTCCTGCTTCCAATCCCTTTCATCTTAGTAACCATCCCCTCAATCAAACAACCCTACTGCTCTGGAAGATTATCTCTCTCCTTTATCAGAGTAAATATACTCCATTCTAAGTAATTATATTTGCTTAATCATAGCTACCCCTTAACATAATGAGCCCCACCACACAGGTAATATTTTCCGTCTCTCCAAGAGTGACCACACTCCAACTGCAGAAATCTATCTATTCTCTGATAATTTCTCCCTTACCGAGAGAGGAAGGAGTTAAGTGATAGACCCAGAAGAGAGATGAGTGGCTTCTTAGGATGCCCACAAACAAGGAATGCAGGAAAAGAAGCACAAGGGAAGCCTGAGAGGAAAGAAGGGAATGAGAGAATAGGGGTGAGGTGGAGTCTCATTATTGGGGCCAGAGGACAATGTGAAGGGAATTTCTTACTCAAATTCTCTCTTTTAAGATTTCTAATTATCTCACTGTCTTGTGGGTACACCAAGGCAGCTGAGGGAAGGGACTAATGCCTACCATGTCTACCCTACCTTTAATTGACCCTCTATACCGAAATCCTACATCTCTCCAACATCCATTCTCCTTTCTGCCAAGACAAAAGTCAAGTCATACCAAAGTCATACTTAGAGCTGTGGGAACAAAGTCCTTTTAAATCTGAAGAGAAAGAGGAGAGGGGACCAGGAGAAAGGTAAAGATTCCCTGGTACGCCCTTGGACACCACTCCCCTTTACACTCTGGATTAAACAGCATTAGGGAGCCAAGAGAGGAAACACATGTGGTTTATGGAGACCTGTGCCTACCTGTTTCATTCCTACACCCAATCATCTCACCACACCCTTTACCTCACTTTACACTCCACTCCAGTCCAGGAACTGGGAGCTACAGAGAGGGGAGAAAAGGGGAAGGAGGAAGAGGAAACTAACAACTCCCTGCCCAATTCCAGCCCCACGCCCAGTGCAACCAGCAGGTAGGCAAGCTTGCAGAGACAACTCGGAGGGAGTCCTGTGAGCAGCAAACTGTTCCGAACCTGGAAAAGACTAAGGTGATCTAAGGTGAAGCAGGGGATGGGAAGGAGGGTGGAGGAGGGGGAACAAGTGGGGGGATCCTGAGAAGTGTAGGCAGGACATAGCAGGGCTTCAGACTAGGGGGCAGGGTCGGAGTAGGGAAACACAGCATAGATGGAGTAAGAATTAATGTTTCCCTGAGCCTCTCAACCTTGTAAGGAGAGCACAGGTGTAAAGGGAGGCGCCTTGGTCCTGTTCCTGGTTCGAAGGAAAAGGTGACCTTGAGCCAGCAGGTGTCTTCCCCAGTGTCTGCCTCTAACTGTGCTTTCTCTGTGTCTTCCTTGGTATTTGTTTATCCGGCGTTTTCCCTGAGGCCTCTTCCCCTGGGAAGACGGAGAGGTTGCTGGGGCAGACTGAAAACTGAGAAGAGGTTGGGCAATGTCACCCTTTCACACCCACAAAGTGACGAGTCGGGTTTCCAGTTAAACCGCGAGGCTTGGGGGAAGGGTGTTCGGGTTTCGCCAGACCCCTCAGGTGCTGTCCTCTACTTGGTGCTGAAATCTGTGAGGCCTTATACCGGGGGTGCGAATCTCTGGTCCCCCTAATCTACCTGGCGAATGCTACCCACCTCTGCCCCCGCACACCTAGCGTGATGGCAGGCGGGAAGGAGGAGTTAAAGTGAGCCCCACCCCTGGAGACTGCGGCTCGGGCCTCCGGCTCGCTAGCTCATTGCGCCTCTCCTGCAGTCTGGTTGGTACCGGCTCCCACCTCAGCCTTCACTCCGGCCCCCATTTCGGCTCCAGCCTCGCACCCAGT
Organism: Pteropus alecto; assembly: GCF_000325575.1. Lineage (NCBI taxonomy): Eukaryota > Metazoa > Chordata > Mammalia > Chiroptera > Pteropodidae > Pteropus > Pteropus alecto. Next base: position 26,151,443 of record NW_006442109.1, on the reverse strand, counting down.
TCCGACCTTCAGTCCAACCTGGTTGCATCGTCCCTCTGGGTGCCTGCTCTGAGCCATCTCCTGCTCCGGGATTTTGTAGCAGGATCCTCTAGCCATGGCTGGTCCCTTCTCTCGTCTGCTGTCCGCCCACCCGAAGCTCAGGCTCATGGCTTTGGCTGGAGCTGGGTCTCTAGCTGCTGGGTTTCTGCTCCGCCCGGAACCTGTACGAGCCGCCAGTGAACGACGGAGGCTGTATCCCCCGAGGTATCAGTGTCTGAGCCCCTAACCACCGTCGGGGGCGGGGGGCTAGTGGTGATGGGAACGAAGATGGGGATAGAGATGAGGACCCAGGCAACAGAGAAGGGCTATAATCATGAAGTCTCTGGAGTGGGGCGCTGTACAGGCTGGAGACCTCAGTGGGGTGGGGGTGGAAGCCAAAACCATAAGGCGAAAAGCATTCCTGGGGACCTGTAACCTGCAGTCCCCTCCCGCAAGACCAGCTCTGACTCTGTGAGCTCAAGCTGCACCCACTCTGTCAAAATCTCTAACTAAGAGACCAGGAACTATCCTTTTTGATCTCCTCCATCTCTTTTTCCTACTGTTTCCCCCCATTTCCTGAATTCCCCTCCTTAGTCTTTCCCCTCCCCCATCCCTAATGTTGTGCTCATAGGAGGAAAGAATTGAGCAGATCCCGGTGAATTGAGCTGGCCAGCCAGAGGAAGCTAGAACCGTTGGGAAAGAATAGACCCTGAAAGTCCCTAATGAGATTACCAAGGTTTAGCCTCTTTGTAATCTCCCCTCCTCCCAAGGAGCACGGCCAGACACAGCTAACTGGACAGCTCTCATGTGACTGCACTGGGTCTAGGCCCCCTGTGCCCTCCCTCCATGGTTACTGGGTACCCCCTCCCTAGCGCTGAGTACCCAGACCTCCGAAAGCACAACAACTGCATGGCCAGTCACCTGACCCCAGCAGTCTATGCCCGGCTCTGCGACAAGACCACACCCACTGGTTGGACGCTAGATCAATGTATCCAGACTGGCGTGGACAACCCTGGCCACCCCTTCATCAAGACTGTGGGCATGGTAGCTGGAGATGAGGAGACCTATGAGGTAGGGGGCCCCCAGAGTTCCCCTGGTGACTCAACTCATATTCCCAGTAATCTCAGCTCCTTCCCCCTAAATACTCCTCACTTACCCTCAAGAGTGTACCATCCATACTCATGTTTTCTGACCCAGTGAAATTGATTCACATTTAAAGCCTAGGAATAGATTTCCTCTCCTTAACCACCCTCTTTCTCTTAATTCCACATCAGGTATTTGCTGAGCTCTTTGACCCTGTGATCCAAGAGCGACACAATGGATATGACCCCCGGACCATGAAACACACCACTGACCTGGATGCCAGCAAGGTGGGTCAGATATTCCACTTCTGATCTGCATTGCCTTATGTACAACATTCTGTTTCTCCAATCCTTAATTGTTTCCTGACTCATGGTCATTACACCACTGAGCTTTTACTCTTGGTGTGGGGAAAGAACTGTGTCTTAAGGAGTAGCAGATATGGAGAGGAGAGGGTGAAGGAGAATGATGATACCGCAAGGTGGGCAGTTTGGGGCAGGGGTCATCATGCCCCTTTCAATTGCAGTGTTCACCCAGTGGGCTTCTCCTTCCAATGCGCACTTAAGGTCTCTCCTTCCCCAAGGTCCTCTGTTCCCACCTACTGCGTTTCTGTGACTTATATTAATTTCCCTTATTCTCCAGATCCGTTCTGGCTACTTTGATGAGAGGTATGTATTGTCCTCAAGAGTCAGAACTGGCCGAAGTATCCGGGGACTTAGTCTGCCTCCAGCCTGCACTCGGGCAGAACGACGAGAAGTGGAACGTGTTGTGGTGGATGCACTGAGTGGCCTGAAGGGTGACCTGGCTGGTCGTTACTATCGGCTCAGTGAGATGACAGAGGCTGAGCAGCAGCAGCTTATTGATGTGAGGGGCTTTGAGAGGGATCTGGGTGGGGGGAGCAGATGGAAAGAGGAGTGAGAGGAGAGGCCGGCCCAGTTTAGATGGGCTCTAAGAGGCCTAAAGGCTACTGTGAGAATTCTTAATCCAAGTCTCTTTACTGTCCTCAGGACCACTTCCTATTTGATAAGCCCGTGTCCCCACTGCTGACTG
>NW_006442109.1:26147571-26149255 GCF_000325575.1 Pteropus alecto | reverse complement strand
ATGGCTCGAGACTGGCCAGATGCTCGTGGGATCTGGTATGACGCTTACATTACCTCTTTTGTCCTGATGGCCCCATAAATGCCATTTTTCCCTCTATCACCCCCAATTCTTGCCCCACCTCTTGATCCCTGTCCTTCCCTCTTTCCTGCCCTTAGGCACAACAATGAGAAGAGCTTCTTGATCTGGGTGAATGAGGAGGATCACACACGGGTCATCTCCATGGAGAAGGGTGGCAACATGAAGAAAGTGTTTGAAAGATTCTGTCGAGGCCTCAAAGAGGTTGGAGAAGAGTGTATAAGGGAACTAGGTGGGAGGACATAAGAAAAAAACCAAAGGCTAGAAGAAGTAGATTGACCATATAATTTATCAACCAACCCAGGATACTTTTGATAATGAAAGAGATCACCATCAATCACTCCAAGGCAATAGGCATAAATCAGGACTGTCCAGAGGAAACCAGGATATGTGGTCACCAAAGAATAGGAGGAGAGAAAGAATGTCAGGAATCTAAGGAAGTAAATAAAGCAGTTGCCGAAAAATGTAAAGAAGGAATAAATGAGATGGCGGGTCAGTACCCTGGGGTGTGCCAATAAGGAAAAGGTTTTAGCCTGGATTGATGTATGGAGGGAGAGGTTGATGTGTTCATGATTTTAATGTAACCACCAAGTTCTGAGCCGAGGTAGGCCTTGACTTTGGATTCTGTCATTCTTGCTAAAGTATCATGTCTAGGTTTTAAGCTGAGAGCTAGAGAGAGATGGAAGTAAGCTAGAGGAGGTAATGACTTAAGAAGTTTCATAATATGTGGCTCTAAATGAGGGGTTGAACTGAATCCTTAGTCCTGTATGGATTGGGTCTCTGTATTCAATTCTAGGTTAGGAATTCCCATAAACCCTATTCTTATTGTATGTCTTCATATATACAGCTCTATTTTGGACTTATAAAGAAAGAGAGAGAGCTCCTCTTTCTTTTAGATTTTAGCTTTTAGATTCTGAGTGTAAGTGGGTAGGGGAGTGCTTTTTAAATTATATGCCTCGGTTTCCTTATCTATAAAATTGGGATAATAGTACTTCCTACATTTTAGGTTATTGTGAGGATTAAATGAGATAATGCATGTAAAGTACAGTGTTAGCTGCTGTTATTATTCTAGATGGAAGTGTTTCCCCATGTTCAGCATGTAAGATGTTCCCTATGCTATGGTTCTTTCTGAACTAAAAACAGGGCTCCCTTTACTCAGGTGGTAGTCTATGTATCGATCATTCTGGCAGATCCCCTGTCTCTTCAATTCTAATAGTCATCTTCATAATTAGGATACTTAAGTGAAACAAAAACACTCTTCTCACACCATCTCACACACACACACACACACACACACAAACACACATACACATACACACACCTATAAGTCCAGCCCTTCTGAAGTGTTTTCACCTTTTTCTCCTCTTTCTCACATGTGCTCCTTCCATAGCTAACAGAAAGCCCTCTTGCCTCTTCCTGTTGCAAAGCCTACACCCTCATTTTCTATCTGAAATGACCCTTCCAAGCTCTAGGCTCATTAGCAAAGCAAAGATAATCGATGCATACAGAGCTCATTGAATAATCAATCCTTTCTCAGTTTAGTTTAACACCTCCGTTCTTTCTCTAGATTATCCTTAATGAACCATTCCCTCAAGTTTCTCTTCTTCGA
>NW_006442109.1:26132448-26147560 GCF_000325575.1 Pteropus alecto | reverse complement strand
CATTCCCTCAAGTTTCTCTTCTTCCACATACAAGATATTTTTCTGCAATCTCATCATTATGGGCTTGTAACACCAAAATTGCCTTGTATACAAGATAATAACAAACCACCTCCACCAAGAACAACTCCAAAGAAAACCCCCCCAAAACTGAGCGGTGTCATTCTTACACATCCCAAGTTTCTGGTTCTAGACATATTTCTAAGTTTCTGTGGGTCTGGCTAAGAGAAGGTCCACATATTCCTGACTTTTCACTAACAGAGCCTTTGTGGACTCAGGTGGAGCGGCTGATCCAAGAGCGTGGCTGGGAGTTCATGTGGAATGAGCGTTTGGGATACATCTTGACCTGTCCATCTAACCTGGGCACTGGACTTCGAGCAGGAGTACACATCAAACTGCCCCTGCTAAGCAAAGTAAAAGAGTTGTGGGGTTAGAGAAGGGTGTGAGTGAGGAAGGTGGCTCTGTGTGGACGGGAGGGAGTGGACACTTTGGATAGGAGCTAGACGCATTGTGGCCAAAGAGTTGGGGAAAGAGCTCTGGGCAGGTTCGGAGCTCTCTCAGGTAGGACCAGTCTGTGCCCCTATTGACCCTGCTCCCAATCTCTATCTCCCCTCTAGGATAGCCGCTTCCCAAAGATCCTGGAGAACCTAAGACTCCAAAAGCGTGGTACTGGAGGAGTGGACACAGCTGCCACAGGCAGTGTCTTTGATGTTTCTAATTTGGATCGACTGGGCAAGTCAGAGGTGAGATCTTCAGGGATTAGGGTGAGGAGAGGTATAGGTCTGTGGGGTTGAGATATGGCAGTGAGTGAGTCTTGGGAATGTACTAGAATCTGAAATAAAATTCAGGTTGGGTGGGGAGGCAATTGGAAATCAGTTCTCAGAACAGGCAAATCAGTGATGAAGAAACTCAGTTCGCGGGAAGCAGAGATCAAGGGTTAGTGTCCTTCAGGTGGAGCTGGTGCAACTGGTCATCGATGGAGTAAACTATTTGATTGACTGTGAACGGCGTCTGGAGAGAGGCCAGGATATCCGCATCCCTCCACCTCTCATCCACAATAAGCATTAACTTCCCGTCCTCAGCAGATGACTCAAGATCTCCAGGACTTTTGCCAGTCTAATGGTGGCCCATTCTACTTGCCCTGGATGCTGCCCCTGCATTCCCTCTATCCCAGTAAAGACACCTTGCTGTGCTCCAGCTGTCTGTGTTATTTCTAATGGTGGGGTGAGGAGGGAGCAGGCTCCTCAAAAGGGAAAAAAAGCAATGGGGTTATTTATGATGGAAAGAGACTCCAGATATGGCATGCCAGGAACTCTGATTCTCAGGTGGGTGGAAAGCATTAGCATATTTCCCATGTTCCTCACCAGCTTCCTGAGAATAATTAGAACATACTTCCATTTGCACTTTATTCACTATGACTTAAGGTTTCTTTCCCAACAATCTTTCTTTAACTGTAGAGACAGGCTCATAGTAGGTTGCCAAGGAAGCAGATGGCTAATGCCAGGACCCAGGAGGGTTGTGACCAGTCCTGGAGGCCCCAGGCTGTGCTTCGACCTATAATGAGACAGAGAATAGAAGTAATATCACAACTATGCTCCCCAGAAACCACTGATACTTGGAAACTCTCTGCCTGTATACTCCCTTCATCAGGAATCTCCCTGGGTGGTTCTATGAGCCAGATAATACCAAGTTAGGGGGCAGATTCTGGGTCAGGAGATGGAAGGTTAGGCTGTGCAGTTGAGAACTCACCCTGCTGTTCTGGGCTCTCCATCCCCTCATGCTGGGCCCATGCAACTGCTCGTCGCTGCTCAGGACTCAGAAAGGCCATTTGCTCAGGAGTGACAGCCACAGCCTGAACACTGGTGAGACTAGACAGCTGGATGGGGCTGAATACCACCTGGGGGTGGGGCCAGGAATCAGTATATCCAGTGTAGCCTACCTTGGGCTCTGGCTCTCTTGTGATCACCCCAGACCCCAGTCTATCAATACTTACAGCAAATTTAGGAGCAGGGATGACAGAAATGGCAAGAGGGGTAAGGCCTTGGATCTGCTCCCGCAGCAGTGCTGAAAGAGCCAGGTCTGGGATCCCAGCTGTTGAAGCAAGTGGGATGGGCGTCCAAATGTTGTGTTAGGTTGGCTTTCTCCCGTCTCTTCAAACCTATAGACCTTCCCTTCCAATCACTTTCAAAGTATCTTACCATAGATCTTCCTCAGTACATCTCCAGCTTATTACCTAAACGCCCTCCCAGACTCCGACATTAAGAATTCCAGGGCAGTCCTCCATCCAGTCCATCCATGGTATGGAAACCAATACCTGACAACCAGCGCCAGCAGTGGCCCAGCCTTCCTACCTGCTATTGTACCAATTTCAGTGAAGATCTCAGGCCCCCAGTTACTGACTGGGCCAAAACCACCAGGCAGCACAAGGAGTTGGGCCAGAACCTCCAGCTGGTCCTCAGAACACTGGAGATGTAGGTTGCCCAGGAAGAGAGCTGCTTGGCTGTGAAAGAGTGGGAAGGAAGGGAAAAGGATTCAGCCATGGTGATTGGGTCCATGGTCATGAGATGGTTTCAAGTGAGGTCCCTTCCTCCATGGGACCACTCCTTCACGATCCTTCCCTCCCCAGTGAGCCCACCATTACCTCAGCACCACCACACACACAACCCCCTCCACAGGTGACCTAAACTCCCAACTGCTGATATGCCGTAGCTCCTCTGGCCGCAGTCCACAGAGTGTGTAACCCAGTGCAGTCAGGTGAAGGAAGTCCAGGTGGCTCACATGCCGGCCACTCTGCCGCAGGAAACTGGAGACCACAACCCGGAGCTGGAGTGGGGAAGGAGGGCACAGGATAAGGAGAGAAATCATGGGGAATTAATGAATGGAGAAGTGATTAGGAAAGTAACAAGTGCTACTGGATTATATTCTTTTATTATTAAGACCTGAAGCTCCAATAGCTATGGGGAAGGTTGAGAATCCAAAAAAAGAAATGGACAGAAAAAGAGGAAGCCTCAGGGAAACAAGCCAGGAGGAAATATTACATCTTCAGGTCCTCAGAGTGAATAAACTGCAGAGTTCCTAAGGCCACTAGTATGGGGTGTTAAGAAAAGATACAAAGAATGGCCAGGGTCATGAAAAAATTCCTTGGGGTTTAGATAACCTAGAAGCCTGGATCTATGTGATGGATGTTGGAAGGTAGTAGGGAGGAGGTAAGGTGTTACCTGGACGGAGCTCCAACCATCTATCTGCCCCAGGGTGCTCAGAACTCCCCAGTCCACCAGGATCAGCTCCTGTAGTTCCCGCTCTCCTAGACCTATTAAGAGCCGCCTCAGCTGCAGGATCTGTTCAGGACGGAATCCCCGGGGGGAACCCCACAACTAGGATAAAGAGAGGAACAATGCAAATGGAAAAAGCAATGGACCTGGAGTCAGAATGCTGGGTTTTAGTCTTGCCTCTGTCCTTAGCTATATAACTCTAGGCAAATCACATGCCTTATCCGGGTCTTAATTTCCTCAACTGTAAAATGAGAGGGTTAGATCAAGGTTCTTCTGACTACGGTGTTATTGAAAGATTCTGGAGTCTCAGTAAGAAAATATAGCAGACTCTAGTCCATATGCTATTAGTCTTTCTCTGTCTGACTTATTTCACTTAGCATAATACTCTTTAGGTCCAACCATGTTGTTGCAAATGCCAAGATCTTATCCTTTTTTATGGCTGAGTAATATTCCATTATATATATGTACCAAACCCTCTAACTCTTTTATCTCCTATTTTCCCCACATCTCACCCAGCTATTAATTTGCTTGTGTCCCACACCACACCAAACCAGCTTCCTAATATTTTTCCACCTTCAACCCCAACTGGCTTCCCATTCCTGACCTGTTTTGCCTTGCCCATTGCTGCCCGTAGTTCCTCAGGCCCAAGTCCTGAGTCTCCTGCAAATAATGCCAGGCAGTCCTCGAAGTCTGAGAGCTCCATTTCTGCAATCTGGGTTGCAGACCAGGCCGCTGGGAACGTCCCTCGTACATCTGCACAATTTGGCACAGGTTCTGAAGGGGGAAGGCAGGCCCAGGGGTCAGTGTAGCATTAAAGTATGCCCAGAGAGATATCTAGAGATGGAGTGACCTCTCCAACCTCTGGAGGACAGGCCAATGTGGGCAATATGGGTGAAAGGATTACTGTAGTGAGAGATTTATAGGACTCAAAGGATATTAGAAAAAGTGACTAGAGAGGACAAGCTCCACATTGTATAGGTGGAAGACTGAAGGGGTCGCCTAGGAGATTTAATGGCAGATCTAGATGAGAACCCAAGTCCCTAGCCCCACAGTGTCTCCTTCTGACGTCTTAAGCATCTTCCCAGCAGAGAGCTCCACACTTAGTCAAGTCTAGAGCTGAATCAGCTTTTAATGGATAAGAGAGCAGAAAAAGGAGAGTCCTGAACTAAAAATATAATGGGTTACAAATTCCCAAATCTATAGAGTCCTAGAACTAGAGGAGACTTTGAGATCATCCTTTTAACTCCTGAGCTTTACAGATTAGCAAGCCCAAGCCAGAGAACAGAGGGTGTGCAAATCTGCTCAAAGGGTACAGCACACCTAGAGCTCCGACTTCTGATGGCATTGTTGGATATTCTTTCCTGTTCACCCTGCTAGAGCTATGAGTATCTGGGTAGTTTCACCTGGGAGATAGTCCGCAGCAGGCCGCACAATCCCAGATACCAGAGCAGCTTTCTTGGGAGCGAGCTGTGGTCCTCCACACAGCTGTCCAGCTCTGCTCTCTTCCCAGCTCTGCTGCTTCTCTAGGAGGCGCTCCAGGGTCTCTGGGCCCAAGGCCTCCTGTGTGAGAAGGTGGAGAAGGGGGAGACCTGGGCAGGTCAGGGCCAACTGCTGCAGCTCTATTTCCAAAGTACTGTCTCATTTTAGCAGTCTCGCCCAGAATCAGGCTTCACATCCTTTGCCCTCAACCTTCTCGGTCTTTGCTCCCCAGAACCAGCTCACCAGTCCCTCTCTGTTCTCACTCCCTCCCTTGTTCCTTCACCTCACCCTGGGGATCAAAGAAATCGCCTCAGTAGACAGAGTAAACACTAGGCGTCCAGCTTGCTCTACTTCATCCTGGCTCCACAGCTCTGGTTTCCTGGAGGACAAGAAGAAGATCGGGGATTGGGATGCTGAGAAAACTACGAGAAAAGGGAAGGAGAAAAGAAAACTTGGTAAGATTGGGGACTCAGGTCTCCAAGGGATCTCAGGCATATTGAATAGGCTGCCACCAATGATGGTGGTTGAGAGGTTAGGTGGAGGATGAGTTAGAATCTAAAGTTCTCAAAGGTCCATACCCAAGAAGAGGTTCCTGTGACAGCAGCCATCCAAGCTCTGTGGCAAATGGCTCTCCCAGGCAGAAGCCTTGCAGCTGACTGAGGTGGGCCAGCAGGATCTGTAGTGGAATCCGTCGTGTGCTCTCTGTCCCCAGGAATCCAACCAAGGGACCCAATGTCTCCAGCACTTCCTTCGAGACTGTTGTCTCCTTTGGAGCCTGGAGAGGGGCATCAGGCCTTGGGATAATGCACTTCTGACTCAGAGGACCTGATTCTTTCATCAAGACACCAAGTTCTTTGATCTTCCCTCCTCTAGCTCCCAACCGAAGACCTATAATGTTCACTGCTATTGTTCGCTTTCTTAAACAATGAGCCTAAATAGAAGCAGGCAGAAAGATTGGGAAGAGGAATCTAAGGGCTTTCTTAGACTCCAGGGGATGTGGACAAAAAACATGAAGCAAGTTATCAAGGAATAGAACCAAGAAGTAGATCTAGGGGCTAATGCCTTATAGATGGGAGTCTGTTTGACAGCAAAAGTGTGGAATTGGACCTAGAAGACAAGATAACATTGTTTGAGAGGTAAGAATTGCCTAGGCAGCAGTTCTGAATCTGATAGGGTGGACTCTTACCAAGTTTTGAAGTGTCCTCTCTGCCAGGGCTGCCCGGTGGAGTGGGGTCAATGCCAGCAGTTGCTCTGGAGCAGTTCGTACCAGCTCAACCACCAACATAATGGATTCATTGGACAGTCTGTCCATCAACCGGACCCTATAGCAATTTGACAATGGGGCACTTGGAACTGAGCCACATGGAGAAGGGACCATACAATGCTACATTCCTCAGACAAGAGGTAACACCAGATCGAACCCTGAGGCTCTAACAGGAACTGATATTAAACAGTCCCAGATCCAATTCCCACATGAAGGGAGTGACATATTTCTAGTCTCCTGAAAAGAAATCACAAACAATCCTACCACATCTAATTGGATCAAAAGCCAAAAATATTAAGTACCATTAAAATTTTTCCCAGTTATATGGATTAAAAAAACTAAGGTTCACAGAGAAGTAAACAGAGTTTACTCCCAGTTCTTGTTTTCCACAGTGCCACCCTTCCTCTATTTGTTGTTAGGTGGTTTCTTCTCATTTGTATAGCACTATAAAACTTACAAAGTTCTTTTAGGTGTTATCTCATTTGATCCTTATGACAAAACCTGGGAGTAAAATAGTTATTTTTCATATCCTCTTTCACAATAAAGAACTTGGGGCTTCTGATTCATGGTCTGGAATCATTCACCTCATCTAGGCCCTTACGATTTTAAATTATCTCAGAGAACCAACATATTTAAACAGATTTCAATGGTATTTTAAAAAATACTTTTGCCCAGAAATCAGAAGTGGTATCCTGTACTCTGTCTAGGACTGCCAGTTCTGGAATTGGCAGGGTCACCATGCTTCTGGCCCAGATCTGTGGAAAGGCCAATAAAAATGTAAGGATGAGGTCAACTGCTTTTATCACCACCTCATTCCCAAGAAGACCAATAGAAGCCTTTTTCTACCCTGACTTACAGTTCTGATGGCAATGGGGTAAGAATTTCTGGATTGGGAGGAACCTTAGGTTCATCTCTTTTCTCCTGCATCCCATACTTGAATCTCCTCTACAATATTCCTGCCATGGGGTCATCCAAGCTAGACTTGTTCCAATGACCCTGAACTCACTACCTCAATTTTTCTTATATTGGGCAAAATTTGATTTTCATTCATTGGTCCTAGTCATGCCCAATAGGGCCATTCAGAAACATGCCAATCTGCTTTCTATTTGACAGTCCCTGGGGTATTTGAAGGCATTTGTCACATTTTTCAAACATTTCCTCTTTATCTACTCTTCTGAATACACTGAGAGCACCGTGCCCAAAGCAGACTATAATCATCTGAGGCAAAATTGGACCATTGCTTCCCTCATTTCAGATACTTTATCTCTATTAATGTGGCCTAGGTTATTTTCAGATTGCTTGGCAGGCTACATCACAGTGTTGCCACCCTCAGCTGTCCCATGCTGGGGCCATGTTCTGGGAGCCAGCCCATACACAGAGCAACTTTGAATAGAATCCTCTGCTTCTGGCTATAATTAATGTCAAGGAATCACCAGACAGAAAACCACCACTTCTAGGGCATTTTCTAAGGGCAGATCTTCTACTCTAGGTTGAATTTTCTAAGGATCCAGTGTCTCCAGTTGTAGCACTTACGGTAAGTCCAGGAGTAGCTTGGTGTCTAGCCCACTCAGTTCTGGCCCCAGGGTAGCCAGCTCTGGCTCTGGCATTGTCATCCTCCTCTGTAGCTCTGCCCAGATACAGGCCCTCTGTGGGACAAGGTGAGGAAGGTGCAGAGGCAGGACAGAGCTGGGTATGGTGGCTGGGTTCTGTACCCAGGGTCCATGCCTCCCTGCTCCCACTAATACCTAAGCATCCTTCTTACCAGGCTTCCTCGAACCCCAGTGGGCAGTTGATAGATCATGTGCACCACTTCAAGGAAGTCTGCCATGGAGTTGATCTGCTGCAGAAACTTACAAGACATGCCCCCTGCCAGGGTGCCCAAAGCCCTGTGGGTATGTGAGTGGGTAGATGTTCATTCAACACATGCCACAGCTTGTCTGCTCCTTGATATAAACACTCTCATCACAAGTACAGATGTTCATTTATGGTAATTTACAGTTTGAAAAATGTTTTCCCATAGATATTCTCATTGGCTCCCCACAACATCATGACCATTTATCAGAGAAGAAAATATTTACAAAGGTTCGGTGATGTTCTCAACATCATTCTACTAGAAATGTGGTAAACTGAGACTAGAGCCGCATCTTCAGATTCTGAAACCCGTGGTTCTTTTACTGTAAGTGTAGGTAAGGTAATACTTACATGTGTTTATTTCTGCTTGGCCAGTAGATCTGAAATCTCTTTGGATTAAACTAATAACAACAAATATCTTTTGGGAGATTACACTGAGCCAGGCACTATGATAAATACCTTATACGCCTTATCTCATTTAATTTTCACAACTATCTATGAGGTAGGTACCATGTTAATTATCTTTCTACGAAAGAAAAACCTGAAGCTTAGAGAGGTTAAATGATTTGCCCAAGATCACAAATAAGTAACAGGACTGGCGCCTGAACCCAGGTCCTCTAAATCCCTTAGATCTAGTCAGATAGGTGTGGCACTGTGGAAAGTCAGGGCATAAGGAGAGGAGGAGCCAGGAGAACACCCACAGGTTGGCACCATGCATTGTTCATCCCCATTATATCCCCATTACCGATTGCATGGTTCCTGACACATGGTAAGCATTCAAAAAATATTAGTTGAATCCAACTCACTGTTCAACACTAGTTACTCACTGCAGATTCCTGAGGGTCAGGTTGGTGGGCACCTGCATCTTCTTCCAGAGAAACTGTGCCTACGAGAGAAAGAAAGAGGAACTGCTTCCCACAAAGATGTTGCCCAAGGACTTAAGATGCCTCGGACCCAGTCCTACCTCTGACCCTATGGGCCCTACCAGCCTCCTACGCTCCCAAATATCCAATCTTCTCTCAAAAAGAGAGGAAGAGGGTGACAAGGGGCAGGGTTGGGGGAGATGACGGAATAGGAAGAAGGGAGAAGAAAGAGCAAAGTAAGTCATATTATAAGGAATACTAGTAATAAAGTGCCATATCTAGGGCTGAGGGATGGGCAAAGGAGGTGGAACAGATTGAGAGAGGAGAGTTGTGGGTTAAGTGGGGAGAGTTACCTGCTGCTCAGACCAGGGCAGATTCCGATAGCGCCTACGGTCAGCCAGCAGAGCCGCAGAGTCCAGTTGTAGCAGCTTTAGGGGGAGCAGGGGAAGCAGGCAGTCTGGCCAGGTGGTGGGAATGGGCTGCTGGTAGGGATGAGTGTAGCAGTGTAGTGACAAGTGAGAGGGTCTAGACTTGGCCCTCAGAGAAGAACCATGGGGCAAGGAGGAACTTGGGGCTAGGTCAAGGGTGGAACGGCAGGCGCCGCTGTAGCGAGGCACACTGAGAGTCCTCGCAATGGCAGCCAAGTGTTGCTGCTACTTAGGAACCTGATGAACTAAAGTGCCTTAGCTTCTTTGAGCCTTGGTCTCTTTATCTGAAGGTGGGGTGGTTGGCCTGGAAGATTTCTCAGACCCTTTTGGCTTTGACATTCTAGGGCAGTGTGGGTCATGCTGTCCTACATCTGGAACCAGGGAGAGCTACTAAGGTCTTGGTGAGCACAGAGCTAACCTGAATCCTCAGAGTCACTGCCTGGTGAGTGTGTGAGGCAGCACCAGCCCTATGAAACTGCTCTGGAGAGGAGCTAATCAGGAGACCCTACATGGAGAGGAGCTAATCAGGAGACCCTACGTACCTGACCAGGGATACACACAGCTGTACCGGCACTCGTTGTACCCACATTTTTAACTCCATCTTTCACCTGCATGAGAGTTGGTAGCATGTGTGTATTACTGGGTGTGTGTAAAAAAACGAGTAGGTATGAGCGGTCTTCCCTGGTCACAGGGAAGATGCACTTCTCCCAACCAGAGCCCACATTCCTGATTTTCTCATCCTCCCTTCTACTCTCATACCCGAAAGGCCTGCAGCAGTGCTGCGGTCTGGCAGGCTGAGAGGCGTGACAGTTCAGGGGCCAGGCAGGAACAGGCCCCAACCAGAACTCGCCTAGGGATGGCCTGGAGTGTCTGAGAGCTGAGGCCTGGCAGCAGAGGGTGCAAGGAGCAGAGCTCTTCCAAGGACAGCTGGGGAGCAAGAGAGACAAAAGGCCTGAAGAAGGAGGGGCAGGGTGCTGGGGAAGACAACAATCACAGAGCAGCCAGGCAGCAGGTATAAGGGGAGCGGAGAGGGAGGAAGGGGCAGATGTGGGAACCAAGGAAAGGGCACAGAGACCTCTGGGGGATGTGTGAGAAGTTGCTGCTACTCACTTCATGCCTCGGAAGGAGCCGTCCAAGCAGCAGGACAGCCTAAGGTGGGATGGGACAGGAAACAACAGCTCTCAGGTCCCCGGAAGCCAGGACCTAAAAAGATCCCTAAGACCTTCCCTCCAAAACTTCCAGCTCCTGCCCCACCACCCCCAGTGATTGGCCTGGCTCCGGGGTCTTCTTGATCTGACGAATGAGGATGAGGGAGTCCTCCTTGGAATAGAGGAATAGGACGCTTGAGGGAGGCTGACAGTATTCCTGAACATAAATCTCTTGACTGGGGTTCCAGAGGGTGGAGGGGTGGATGCCAGGGAATGAGACAGGCCCACCTGGGCAGGTGTGACACTGGTTCCCTGCAGGGCAGGAAGCATGGCTCTAAGCTGGGGCTCTGACAGCTCTTGCAGGAAGCGGAGGCCCAGCTGAGGGAAGAGAGGGGCCCAGACTCGCAGCTCCCGAGGGCTCATCACAGCTCCTCCAGATGAGCGCAACACCCCCAGAAGTTCATATGCCACCTGTAACCAAGGAAGGTTTGGGACTGGAGAGAAAAGGCAAGCAAACCTTAAATCTCTTCTCTAATCCCACATCTGGATTTCCCAAGGCCTGGGCTAGGGCTTGGAACCAAGGATGGGACAGGAGCATGATGTCAAAGGGTATGTTTGAAGTGTCATAGCCAGATGGGATAAGGTTAGGAATAGGTGGCAATAGATAAGAATGGTCATGGAGTAGAAATGGAGGTGGCAGAGGATGGGAGAGGGCTGGCAACACTGTGTTCAAGCTTGGTTGAGATGACTGGGCAAAATCTCAACACAGACCCAGAGAAATCCTGGAGTCTGGTGGGCCAGTGTCAAAGGACTCACCCGTCCTTGTGGGCTGAGGGTCCCGTTGGCCGCACATTCCAGCAGCCCCCGTTCTACTGGCCCCATCGGATCATTCAAGGGTACCAGGCTCTGCAGCTCCTCAGGGCTCAGGAAACAGGCAAGGGACCCCAGCCTGAAGAGGGCACGAAGCTGGCCTTCATGTGGTCACTGAGGCTGATACTAAGGCAGGGACCACATGAGTACATGGAGTCGGCACTCTGACCACTGAACTAGGAAATGCCATAAAACTAGGAGAGTGTCACAGAGAGCCCTCTCTCGGAGCCCTACACTGCCCAGGGCCAATGCCCCATCTTTTTGAGGACCCCAACCCATCACAGCAGCTGTACCTGCCTCTTTCTCACTCTGGCCACGATCACTGATCCCATGAACACTCACCTGCGCACCTGCTCCTCTCCATCCTGGACACTCTGGTTCACCAG
This sequence comes from Pteropus alecto, assembly GCF_000325575.1. Taxonomy (NCBI): domain Eukaryota; kingdom Metazoa; phylum Chordata; class Mammalia; order Chiroptera; family Pteropodidae; genus Pteropus; species Pteropus alecto. The sequence goes on along the minus strand of NW_006442109.1, from coordinate 26,136,002 downwards.
GCTGCGCAGCACATGCCGGGCATGTCCCGGCCCAAGACCTGCCGCTGGCCAGCTATCCTCTAGGGCCTGGATCTGAGATGCAGAGGGTCCACTCGTGTTGGGATCACTGTGGGACACTTGCAAGGAGGGGCTGACTAGTAGACATGCCTCTGACTCCTGTCCCACCAATAGAAGATGGCCTAGTCAAGTAAAACAGATGATTCTCATACCTGGTGAGGACTGAGCTGTAGGAAGTTCTCTAGAGGAAGGTGGGGAAGCAGAGGCAGCACAGCCCACAGCAGTTCCTGGGGCCAGGCGGGCACTTCCCCAAATAGCTCAGGGGCCAGCAGTCGCCTTGCCAGAGCCTCCTTCTGTTCAGGCCTCATTTCTGGGCTGTAATCCCGGATAGCAGCCAGGCTGGGGAGAGTAATGAGTCTTAACCCTCAGCCCTGTTCCAAACTGTGCCCTGGTTCTCTGCAGCTGCATTGTCATGGACAGACTGGAGATTCTCCCTAGTTTTAACAGAGAGGAGCTCTGGAAGGAGGTGTTCTAGGCCAGTGGGGTTGGCCTGACCCTGACAGGATCAGGAGGAGTGTGAGAGAGCCTTACACACTGTCATTGGCCAACAGGGATGGTGGGAAGCGCATTAGGTCGGAGACAGCCAAGAAGGGGATGAGTGGTGACAGGTCAATGAAGAGCTGGGAGGTGAGACGTGGGTAACGCTGGAGCAGTAAGGCTGTCAGGCGACCCAGGGCCTGCTCCTCAGATGGTGGTACCTGTGGGAGCACAGGAATGGATGCTGGTTCTGGAGATGCTCAGTACTCTTGTCGTCTCCTCTCTTGAGTTCCTCATTCCACTGGGGCAAGCCCTCTGCACACCAGGTTCCGGATGCTCTTGATTCCTCGACTTCTCCCTTCATCCTGTTCCCCTTTCCCTCTATGCCCACCTGCAGCTTGGCCCAGGAACGGTGCATGAGCGTCAAGAAGCCCTGAGCAGCCTCCTTCTCTGCTGAAAGCACCAGTTGCTGGAGATTTTCTGGAGGCATGTGCAGGTATGCCTGGGAGTAGGAAGTCATGGTGAGTAAGGCCTCTCTGGGCAGGGACCTCAGGCCACAGCTGTCACCCAGTCCACCCATGTGCCCCTCCATCTGTTACCTGCACTAGAATCTGCAGGGCCCAAACACTCTTCTCCCTCTGGAGCAGATCCCACAGCACAGGCTGGTGGGGAGACAGACAAGATGCCAAGAGAGCTGTCTTCTCTGTCCCTCCTGCAGCTTCCTCAGGCACTCCAGCTCCACTTGCTAGGATGCTTGTTCTTCATCTGAAGCTAGTATGTGCATCTCCTCAGATATTAAACTCCTTTAGGTCAAGGACCATGTCTCTAACTTCTCCTTTATCCTCTTCCATGCCAGGCCCATAATTGGCTCAATAAATACTTGTAGATCTGAACCAAATTACTACAAGTCTACCTAATTCCACTTCACTGATCCCTGGGCTTGAGAAAGATGGGTCCTAACAGAACTTAGCAAGTGCCTTATACATAACAGGCACTCATTGAATAAGGTATGATATTTACATATCCTAGCCCCTTCATGCTACAGAGAAGAAACTGAAGCCCAAAAAATCTAAATTAAATTACTGGCCCAAGACTACACTAATTTGTGGCATAACTGAACCTAGAATCCAAGTCTTCTGATTCATACTCCCCTTGAATTTTTCTCGGTTCTACTTTATCTTCCTATATTTTGCAGCTTCCAATTCTCACTCTGTAGGGACAGAATTAGAGCCGTCTAACTTGATCCCTTTCTTTTCTGGAGCAGAAAGGGGGAGAGTCAAATAATCAGAAAGACTGATGTGACATAACATTTATTACATGTTTCTATACCATGAGCTGTGTTAAGCCCACAGCATGTATTATCTCATGTAATCCATACAGCCACCTTAAAAGAGTAACACCATTATTCTCTCTCATTTATAGATGGGAAAAAATGTTGCTCAGAATGGTTAAATAACTTACCCAAGGATGATCACAGAACTTAAAAATGAACTCAAGGCTGTCTGACTCCAGAGCTGTGTGCTTAAAACACTGTGCTATACTACTGCCTCTCAGTATTAGAAAATTCCCCGGGGGGGCCCATCCCTCTGTTCCAGGAGCTTTCACCTTGGCAGATCACTCACGCTGAAGCAGGCCAGCAGCTCCATCTTGCTTACACCAGAGCTGGGGCTGTCAGTGAGTTCAAAGCCCAGTGCGGTCTGCTGCTCCTCTTGTTCCAGGTATTCCCCAACTGTCTGCAGCACACTGCGCCGGCCCTCCGGGTGGAAGGCATCCCAGAAGGAGCAGTTGTCTGGGAGACTGGAGAGCAGCAGGGCCTGACCCAGCATCCCCTGGGTTTCAGTCCCTCCAGCTCCTGGACCCAGGAGGAAGGTTAACAGACGGAGGAGATAGTGTAGGCGTGTGGGGTGGGCAAGGGCCGGCACAGAGGACTGACAGCGTGGCAACTGGGATAGCATGCCAAGCAGGAAGGGCCCTGGGGCCAGGCAGAGTGGGGATGGTCCCAGTGGTGGCAGAGAGGGCAGAAGAGGGCCCAGTAGCCCCTCTAGGAAACAAGTGTCATTGCCCCCACGACTTATTCTGCACTGGCCTGCTAGCCAGGGCCAGAAGGGCACCAGGGCCTCATACATAGTGTCATTGATACAGACCATCATCAGGAAACTGCCTCCATCTGGGCAGCGTTCCCCACAGGGTCCAATGTGGCAGGGTGGGAAAGCGGTGACATCTGGGGTGGGGCCCTGGCACACGTGCTGAACCCAGGCCTGATTGCTGGGGGGCACAGCCTGCAGACTCGCCTCCCCACACAGCCGCTGGGCCCATAAAGTCTCATTCTCCAAGAAGCAGCCCCAGAATATCTCTGGGGTGAGGGGAACAGGGGGCAGGCCTTCAGGGCAGCTGGTTGGGGGTGGAAGCAGACCAGCACAGAGCTGCTTTATCAGGCGGCGGTTGGGGCCAGACAGGGCTGAAAAGGAAAGGTTGCTACAGATTGCCTCCAGGAACTGATCAGGAAATTGGTCATGGCAGGCCTGTAGCCAGCCTTGGGCACCTGGTGCCCATGAGACTGCATACCACACAGCTGTCTGGCAGATGGCAGTGGTGCTGGGAGGGGGCTGTGGGGTAGCAGGCCTAGCATGCTGGCAGAGCAAGTGGATGGAGAAGTTGGAAATGCTGTAAGGTGGTGCTGGGCCTGAATGGTTCTCGCAGAGAGCTTCCACAGAGATGGCTCGCTGTTGGCGACCGCTGCTGTGGGCTGAGGGCTGGGAAGCCCTGGGCAGAGGCACACCCTTGTTTAGGCAGTGGAGGAGGGCAGGAGGTGGGGGTGGTGATCCAGACAGAAAGCCCAGCGCCTGGACATCCCAGGAAAGGTTGTGCCGGACGCCCCTGGGTGCAGAGGGAGGAGCAGGCAGGATCTGGTCAGTTTATATTTCCTCCAGTAGAAGAGTCTGACCCTGGCCCAGAGCCCTGCAAGGGGTGGTGGTAAGCATAAGCTTTTCCAAAAGTGAGCTCCCTGGGAGTATAGGTGT